>NC_141757.1:6247646-6593146 GCF_982258835.1 Parasteatoda tepidariorum | reverse complement strand
AACAGCTGCGAAAAAAACGATATTTTAACCTGCTGAATATCAAGCATTCCACGACGAAAGGAGTTACAGTTTTACTCATTTTTTTACAGAAAATAAATAAAATTTTTGTGTATTCAAGTTTGGTGTTCAGATATTTCAAGTTTAGAAAAGCATTAAAAAAATATATACTTTAATGCCATGGACCACACGTGAAAAAAAACCCACTCATTTACATGGAATGAATACCGCCTTTTCATTGGTATTTGTCACACTAGAGCTATGGTCTGGGAAACATCCCTTAGGATGATCCAGACATGCCATCCTCTGAAGCTCCCTTGCTTTGGTGTGAATGAAGTCGAGCACTTCACGGTAGAACAGACTTTCACTGGTTTACATCGCGGGACTTTCATTGAATTATATGAGTAAAAAATAGCCTTTTTCAACCAAGGATATGTTTCCCATTTTTTTTTTACAAACATTGAGAGCAGAAATCTTGGTAGCAGGCGCTACAGATAATTTTCTTCTTTTAAAAAAGCAAACGAACAAATTACTGAGACTCTTTAACTAAACTTTCTAATTAAAAACTAAATTGAGAGAGCACCTCAAACACTCTTACTTGATTGCAGGCTTAACTGTATTGGAATTTCATTTCACTTTTTAGTATTGTTGCATAAAATTCAGTTGGAATTAAAACAATATAAAGATTTTCAGTGTTAATTTTTAAGAAAATTTTGTTCTTTACGTATGTTAAACTAAGCTGAATTCTTACAACAGTAATCTTTGTTTGACTGTGTTGAGACACTTTTGGATTTATGCAGTGGATTCAGTCTTTAAAATTCCACTGCCAGGACTAGAATGCAACAATGACCAGTGGTATAGTTTTGGGGATAAAACTCCCTCCAAAATTATACATTATTTGATCAATGAGCTATTGTACGGTAATAGGATGTAGTTTTAAAAAAAAACTTCATTATTAATTTTTTGTAAGTTTGGAAAAAAAATATTTATATATATTGTCTCTATCGCTGTTGTAAAGAAATGTGTCCTAAAGAGAAACTTTCAATTTATCTTTTAAACTTTTCCATTTTTTTTCTTCATTTTTCTAATTATATTATGTCTCTATGTGTCTATATACAGGGGTCTGTCCAGACATTTTGTGAAAGGTCCGTTTTTCGTGAAATTGTGAAAAAATTACTCACATTCTTTCAACCAGGGTCCGCTTTTATGAATTTGTGCAAATAGGGTCCGTTATTGCAAAAAAAAACTTTTTCAAGGAGTTTTTAAATTGTAAAGACATACAAGATTATGCTCAACACTAAAATTATAATTAAAAAAATTAAATTTTAAAAAATAAACAACAATTGCTGCTTCTAAATTAGAGATGCAACATACAAATATTTGGTATTTAGCCTTTACTGCTGAACACAGTATATATTAATTTCGGATGAATAATGGAAGAAGCGTCTGCCGAAGACAAAACTTAATTCATTTACATCCATCTTTCTTGTTTTCTGCCCTGGAAAGGGTTCATTCGATTAATACAATAATAATGAAGATAAACAAATTTGTGAAGGGTCCGATTAAAAGAAAAATCATTTTGTGAAGGGTCCGTTTTTAAGTTAAAATATTTTGTGAAGGGTCCGTTAACGGACCCAAATTTCTTCTAAACAGACCCCTGATATATATATATAATCTCAGAGAGGTGAACTCCTTCCAAATATAAAATACAACTACACCACTGATAATGACAAATACTCTTATTCAAAAAGTTTGATGGAGAAGCTGAATTTGAAAGAAAGAGATTTTATGGTAGTGAAATTCAAAAGGTAAAAAACTTAAAAATATTTGTGGAAAAAACATTTGTTATATTTTGAAAGCATTTTTATTTTTAATCGTTTTTTGTTCAAAAAATTAATGTTCATTTTCTGCACACTAATGTGAACACAGAATGTTGCTCTTTGTTTCTTCTCCTTCTGCAAATGTTGGCAGTAGAAATTGTTCCGTTACACTGTCTTCATCGATATCACTTTGCACTTCTTCAGTTTTTTCCACCCTTAGGTAAACTTACAACACCTCAAGTCTCAACAACTTGCTACAAATTATAAGAATGGTCATCAGAGAAACATAATTCTCTATTTTTGAAGTGAAATGTTCAACGGAAGTATTGATGCATTTGTTTGTTTTCTTTTAAATTTTATTATCTTTTTCAATTTCTGCTATTTGTTCACACTCTCCCTATATATCTTGTTCAAATTTTCAATCGTTCATAAAATACTTTTACTTCATCCACTCAAGTTCAAATACATTTTTTTAAATTTATAGTGGATCACACTTGATGTTAATACAGTTTTTTCAAATATTAATTCATTAATTTAATTAATTTCAGCTTTATATAGAAGAACAAATAGTAATTATTTAATAAAAATAATTTAAAAAATTTTTTTCTTTGTGGACCAAAGTGGGAATTGAATTTAAAAATTTTTTTTTTTATATACATTACTTGTTCATTGGCATTTTATTTAAATAATTTCGTAAAAATATTGGAAAAATTAAACAGATTATTGTTTATTGGTTAGATATAAGCATATTTATAGGTTTTAAAAATTATTGCTGGTAAAAAAAAAAATAATAATTCCAGACTTACAGAGCTACAGCTTCCACTTCTTTGGGAGCCCATGATATAAGGCACACAAATTGAGGATTTCTCTTATTTTTTATGCAAAAAAGCTTTGAAGAGCAGCTTTAACTACAGTAAGCGAAAAGCAACAAAGAGAGACACACAATTTTCTCAGGATCTCAATTCTTGATAAGCACTCACTGAAGAAAAGAAATTCAAGTTTTATTTTTTTGATTAAAATTCAGTTGCATTTTGGGACCAGAAATTATGTATGTGTGCCTTACTTAATCCGAATTATCTCGGTTAAGCTATTATCTCTCTTGTTTAAAATTCACTCAATATCCCTATGCATTAAAATTCATCTAAGATTGCTTGTAAGCCACAATATATCTTATTAGATAAAAAAATTTTTTAAAAAAACTAAAAATAATTTAAATCATAAATTCAGGTGAGACACAGTTTGACTGCTTTTTCATAACAGACAAGTATTTTAAAAAAAAGTTAATGGCTGATATCAGAGTTGCCACAAAAAAAAATGAGCAAAATAGTTGCCTAAATAAGTGCAAAATTTTTCTATAATATGACTAAAATTTTGTTAAATGACTTGTTAAATACTATGATCCATTTAGTCTAGTTAATGGCAAATATAATAATTTTTATACATACGTTTGTGTTCTAGCACTAAATAGTTATATTAAAAAAATTTGTTGCAAAAAATTAAATACTTTTAATTACTAGAATTCATTAAAAAAAAACTTTTTCTAAAAATGTTTCCCCTTTATCGATAATTGATTAAAGCAAATTAATATCGTATTAAAAAAAATTTATTCATGCAGAATTTTGTAACAAACTTTGAAAAGGTGAAACAATATAGACTTATAATGGAATCTGTGCAGTGATGACTCAATTTTGCAATTCATAATCTTTTTAAGATAAAAATTCATCCGGTCACAGCAGGTTGACAACCAAATTTATGCTTAAAAAACATTGCTAGTAGTACAGAAAAGTCTCGCAATAGTCTTCTTTTCCGGAAAATAGTTGCTTTCTTTGGCCTTTTCATGCAAAAAAAAAATAAAAATTTGCAATAGTCGCCTCAAGCCGAAAATAGTTGCATTTTAGTTACCTTTGGCAACCCTGGATTAATGAAGTTTTATCAAAGTCATCTTACACAGAATCAATCGCTTTTTGCACAAACAAGGGAGGTACAAAGTAACGTGCCTCACCCGATTAAAATATAAGGTGTGGTAATTAACGTACAGAACTCATCTAATAAACCTAAAATTTACCAATTCATTTTCAATGTTTTGAACTGTTATGCATTCAGTACTAGTCACCAAAAATTTCAGAAAAAACTTTACAAAATTTTCTTTGGGAATTCTCTTTAATTCTGACTATGAGATTTTCTTGATATCTATCATAGCAGCCAACACAGATAGGAAAAAATCCAGTAGATTTTATGAAATAATATAAATTTCATGATAATCGTTGCAAAATATGCTAAATATTTCACACACAGGGAACTTTTGGGGATTTTTATAGTCAACAAAATAGAAAAACTGCAATATTTTCCAACTATGATTTCACATTAAATGACCTTGAAATGTTTACTCATTTTGAATAATAGGCATTTAATTCATCAAAGATAGTTAACTGAATTTTATAAATGAAGCTCGCTTTATTATGCATTACTGACACTTATTTAAATATTCAAGCAAGCAATATTCTTCAGAAAAATTCTACTTCAATAAGGGATTTTTTTAATTGCTGAAGGGAAATTGCTGAAAAAGTACAAAAACCAGGAGAATTTTTATGAAACCAGTAGACTACTGGAAAATCCTGTACAGTTGGCAGCTATGTATCTATGACATCCTCAAATCTTGTTCCTTTTGAAAATTTTAGAGATAACAAAAATGAATTATCCACCATACTTTCTAGATTCAGCAATTTTTTAATGAGATAGGGTTTGAGGATGGTATAAAACTTTGAAGTCAGTATTAAAAAGCACTTCTAAACAAGAAAGTATTTTTGAAACTTTTACAGCTGAGTATAGAAGTGCATTATTTTAAGTTGGAGTTACTTCAAAGCACGTGTATGTAATTCACATAATATTCTTAGGAATCATTAGCAGAGCTGCACAAAATTCTCAGAGTCTAATATTTCCACAAAACAGTTTTTTCACCTTTAAATTATAGCATTTTTTTTTTTTTTAATTACAATAACTTTTTCAAAATATTTTTAGCAAGTAAAGTTTATACATTTAAAAATTTTTTGACAATAAATATTTCTTTAACAATTGAATCAACCATCTTTGAGTTAAAAATTATGAAAATAATAATTTACAAAACTAAATTTTAGGTCACACTTATAAACTTAATTCAGTCTAATAAGTAAACAAATTGACATACAAAGTTACAATTATTTTTATAAGGAAAAGTTTGTTAAAGTGGCCAATTTTTTTCAAATAAGACTAAAAATTTCCAATAAGAAAAAAATTTAAAGATGGAAAAATAATAATAACAGTAGTTTTAGTTTTGTAATAATTTACAAAACTAAATTTTAGACATCATTTATAAACTTAACTCAGTCTAATAAATTGGCAAATAAAGTTACTACTATTTTTTTCAGTGAAAAGTTTTTTTAAGTGGGCAATTTTTTTTTCAATAAAAATGTTTTTGTGCAAGTAATTTTTTTCAAATAAAACTATTAATAAGAAAAACATTTTAACGATGGAAAAAAATTTGCCCTCTTGGGTATTAGATCAATTCTGTAAATTAATAATTACACATTTAAAAAATATAAATTGCTAAAATCTTAGTTTTGAATTAGTTTCTACAAAGCTCACATAAACATCAAGATAATAAATGGAATGCTTTTGAAAGGAAAAATGTAACAAATCAGTACAAGCAATAAATATATTACATCAATAATCTTATAGCTACAAATGTATTTGGCGCATTCATATATAAACAGTATAAAAAAGACTAGAGAACTATTTTAAAGAAATTAAACAAGTTTACTTAAAAAATAGACGTTTTTGAATACAACATAATTTCAATGTGGAGATTTTTCTTTTTTAGTGTATTTCTGGTTGTGAAGAAGTATTAAGTTCTGGACAGCCGTGATTGTTGACTGTTCGTTTTGACCGGTAATTACATGCCTGTCGATAACGACGTGCATTTCATCAGGTTCACTACCTAAAAACATGAATAAATAAATAAAGCTTGTAAAAAAGTTTAGTACACTAAAAAAATGCTATAGTAAGTCACATATTTTACAATAAAACAGAATGGTATTGCGCTTTAACATATACCTTCATTTAGGTATAGTTGCTGTATTAAGTTAAGAGTATCAAAACTTGATTTTTAAGAATTCAAACAACAGACGAACCTCTACTTAACATAGTCATTAAGTTCCGATAAAAATTGGTGCATTATATGGAAAATTCGTTAAATAGAAAATCACCATTTGAATTACTTAAACACAAAACAGGTTTTAAATTCATAAACACTGGACAAAATTAAAATAGCAATTGTTGCACCTTTATCTTGCAAACTAGTATCTACTTGTTTCAAAAGATTTTATCAAATGAAGGTTTGATGATTTCTTCATCTTCCTCACAATTTAGTTCTGTATTGTTTTTATTTGTCACACTGTCCAAAATATACGATTCAGTTAATGTTTCTGTGGTTGCAGTTTCAGAATCAATAAAAAGAAAATCATTAATTGTCTTCAATTTCGAGGTTCTGTCTTACAAGGGAAACTAGGTAAGTGTGAGTCGCCAATTTTGAAATAAACTAGTGGGGTGTATGCCTTATGAAGAATAATTTTATGGGGCAACATTCGTTTCGGCCCATAGAAGGTCCTGTGAGAGATAAAAAATAATTCAATATATAGAAAAATCGGTATTTTATTACTTAAATGCAGACTATTAGTTATTGTGATTGTCTCATACTCCAATTAAATTGTAATTAATTGGTTTATTAATTAATTTGCTAATTAATAAATTAATTAGCAAATTAAGTAATTAATTATTAATTAATAAATTGATTTGCAATTGCATACTCCAATTAATTTGAAGAAAAAAAATTTGATGTCAATTTTTTTTTTTAAAAATTAACCTAACAGGTTTTTCTTTAAAACTGCAGATGTATAAAATTTTCGAAATCAATTTTGACAATAAATATGTATTATATAGTACGTGAAAGTACCACAAAATTAATTGGAGTATGAGATAATTACAATAACTCTGCATTGAAGTAATAAAATACCGATTTTCCTATATATTGAATTATTTTTTATCTCTCACACGACCTTCTATGGGCCGAAACAAATGTTGCCCCCTAAAATTATTCCTCATAAAGCATACATCCCACTAGTTTATTTCAAAATTGGCGAGTCACACTTCCCTAGTTTCCCTTGTTAGCTGAACCTACATTTTTTTTAGATTGTCTGAAGGAATTTCATCTTCGACCTCCGCACATTCCAAATTCTCTAAGAATCCGGCTCTAGCAAAACGGTTATGAATAATAAGAGCTGTAACATAATAGTTTCATGCTTTAAAAATTTCTGTTATATTTTGGCATGGATTCCTGTATGAAATGCAAACAAAAAGGAAAAGGGATTTTACCGCTTTCTCTATTAATGAAATTTGAAATTGTCTATTATTGCAGGTAAACACAAGTAGATCTTATTATCGAGATTTTGCACAAATAACAAAATTAAAATTTTAGATCAACTTGTTGGAAATTTAAAGTACTGAAAATGAATTACTGATTTGTGGATTTTTGAGAATCAATGCTCTTGAAATTCACAGAATTCCGCAAATTAGATGAAAAATCACATGCCTGTACTCATATATATGAATTTTAATACATATATACACACAATACATACATACATATATAAAATCTGTTATATATTTTGAGGAGTTAAAGAGCGAATAGCTAAAAAAGGCTAGGAAATAGAAATTTTTTTTTATTAAATTGCTACTTACAACTATATGTACCAAGCCTATCTTTTATCACATCTTCTGGAATGACAGATATGCTGTCAAAATCTACATTTTTAGCAAGCTCAAATACAGATAACTGAAAAACAAAAAAATATGTTAAAATTATTTATTGAGTAATATGAAACTTTTATGCCTTGGAGCCAGTAGTTGAACTCCAGATATTTTTAAGAATTGTTATTTGGAAAAAACTAAAAATATTAATATGTTTATAATTTTTTTATTACATATTTCTATTTTTGTTAACAATTATATACTAATTTTTGAATGGTTGAACAGATTTTTCTCCCGTAAAGTGCTTTGGTAGTATCTCAAAAAAATCTTTTAATCTATGTATAATGGTTAACAGTATGGCAGAATTAGCTTACTTTGGCCAAAAAACTAAATTTTTCTGAAGAACTTTTTTCGTCAAATTTGGATTTATCACCTCCAAAATAGAGGAAGAAAACAGAGTTTTGGAAATACGGCTTTTATAGATTAACACCTGTAACGGTTAAAAAATTTGTCACTTTAACCTTATTTTAATGTGTCATGCTTCTCTTAATATGTTTTGAATGATTGCATACACTACAATAATTCTTTAACAAAAACTTACAAATTCTCAGCCTGAAAACGAGTACGTAATGGGTAAATTTTGATGAATTAAATATTTTTTATTAATTTATATTATATTATTCGTCAATGATGAAAAAAATATTGAATTGTAATGCATACATTTTTTTTATACATTTAGAATTTTCAGATATTTTTAAACCTTAATTTAGAATTTCATGCCAATTAATCAATAAAAATTTGGCAAAATTACAATACTTCATGTTATACATCTTAAGAGTTAACTGTGAAAGAATAAACCTTTAATCATTTATGAAATTAAGAAACGCCCATATTTTTAAGAATTTTGTATATATAAAACTGGCAGATAGTCATGTTTTTTATTTTGATATTTTCCCTTTTCCTCGAATTATGTTTATTAGTTTTAGAATTTATTTCCAACTGTCTGCATAAGTAACCACTACTACTCTTAAATTTTATAGTATTCTATTTTAAAAACAAAGACGAGGTAAAACTGTTGAAGGTCAGAGCAATTGTAATTTAATTTTTATTATAAATTTAGCTTGAGCCAGGGTGGCTGGCCAGGTAAAGCATTCACTGTTTGATGAGGTGAACCAGGTTTGAATCCTAGCGATGGCTCGCAAAGACAATAAAAACCCGACTACCCATTATTTTATTTTATAACTGTCATTAAACAGCTGACTTAATTCTGAATTTATGACTATCAATGTTTAACTCCATAACTTTTAATTTTTTTGAACCTAATCCAAAATACAAAGGATCAAGTGATTGGGTGAAATTTTACTTTAGTGGAGGACTATTTGATGGAACTATCTTTCTATCAGGAAGATCTATTAAATATAACATTCAAAAAATATTTAAAACAATGTCAGCAATTAATTTTGAATTTTTCAAAACAATTATACAGAAATAAAAATCTCGAAATATAAATACAATTTAATTAAATGCTTACACTTGTTTCAGAAAATACAATAAACTGCAAAGGAATGAAACAAAATAAGTAAGAAGGAATTTTAAAAAAAATGAACATACAGAAGTTAGACTGTACTTTGAAAATAACCAGAATTCTTCCTCAATTGCAGGGAATAGTGCTGCAACACCCATTCCAATGGCACAAATTGGCTCTATAGAAAAAAGAATCATAATTTTATGTACTGATGATCTGGAATTATTAATAAACTATCCGGAATTACCAATAATTGGTAACATGCTATCCAGCCCCTTTTTTGTTGGGTAATAATAATAAGCTTAATAGAAAATTTTTAAAGGTGATTTTTTACTTGTTAATGTATGACATAAAAAGTGGCGACAGTATATTTTCAAAGGTAATTTTTTTTATTTAGTAGCCACATAAATGGCTACAATAAATTCTTAAATGTGATTTTTTTTTATTTAGTAGCCAGATAATAATTGGCTACAGTAAATTTTTACGGATGATCCAGTAGCAAAATTCAGTAGAGTTAGCAGCTATGTCTATATAATACAATTTAATAACCTGCCATTCTCCATAAACTGCCTTAACTTTCCAATCTTTAAAGCATTTGCTAATGTTTAGCTCGAATGCTCCTGATTTAGTTCTAATGCATTAATTTTTTTCTTTAAATAATAAATATTGAAGTGCATATTTTTGTGTTTTAAACTATATGTGTTTAAAATTAATTTTTAATCATTAATACTCACATATCATTAATCACAAAACATTATATAATGCAAAGCCTATTGTTCCAATTATAAAGATATTCTAATCTGCAATATATTTTTAAGTCATGCAAGTGCTACAATTATATGTTTTACAAATCACACTTTCAATAAATAACATTAAACTAAATAGAGGACAATAATCAAATCTTAACATACTTTTTTCTTGAATAAAGTTTTTTAGAATTTGAGCAAGATCCTCATCGTTACACAGATCAAAAGCTGCACCCGGAGAATGCGGTATTAATAAACAAGAATATCTGTGAGCTAAAAGAAACAAAAAGTAATGAAACTATCTTATTCAAATTGTGTGCATTCAATGCATAAATTTTTGATGACTTCATTTCTTTTACACAGATAAAGAAACAAATTTTTAAAAAAATTTAAATATAAAGCTAATTAGCCATATCAAGTAAATATAACAACTAGTCTTTGAACTAAGAAATAACCAATGTTCTAAGCAGCTTTTAAAATTATAAATTAAAAAGTATGCTATTTAAATTTATCCTTACTATATAATTACTATAAATAAGCAATTTAAACTACTATAAATACTTACTATAAATAAGCAATTTCCATAAAATTAAACATTATATTTAAAGAGTAATCTGAAAAACTAAATGAAAATATTAGTCAACAAGCATTTTTTGTGTATTTCTTTAGCATTTTTTTTTATTTAGTTCCATTATTTCTAGACAATTTATTAAATTATATCTAAATTTACTTTTATCCTAAGACAAAATGAATCAGTTATATTAAGTTAGATTCATTAATATTTTAGTAAGCAGTAAAAACAATTGTAAGTGTTATTACTTCTTTGTATACACAGAAAAAAAAACAACTTTCATTAGATTTTGCATTAGACTATTCTCTTTCGGCTGTAAACCTATTGGGCTATAGATTATCTCTCTAATGTTAAATTGAATCTGATTTTTTCCCTTTTACATTCTTAAATGTGAATAACTTAATTTTTTAAATTGGTAACATTTCAGCAGAACTCTAAATGTCATTTATGTTTAATCTGCATTATTAAAAAGCACATCTTATAAATAAATTTTAATTTGTATTTTTATGAATAAATAGCATGATTTATGAATCAAACTCAACTCAAAAATCCTGAAAATTTCTGGAGTAAAATCATTAGTGAGGCATTTCTAAAAATATAGCCTTAAAAATTTTAATTATTGATATTTTCTAAACATGAAATTCCAAATAAATTATATTCAGCATAATTTAAATGAATAATTAAGCATAAGTTTACTTAATCTCTAATCACATTTATTATTCTATCAGAAAAAAAGGTTTAGCTTTAATCAATAATTCTGACTTTTAATGCCGGAAACTCAGGTTTAAGCTGTAAAGCCTTGGTAATCAGTAATTTAATCTGTTAATCCAATTTTTTTGGTAGTGGAAGTGATAAAAAAAAAAGTTATATTAATCACTATTCTAATACAATTTTACATCGCATAAAATTATTTTTACAATGGCCTTTATTAAATTTGATATTCAGGATATACAACAAGCTTTTCTCTTGTTCCTGGATACGTAGGATTCTAGAAAAGCTTTTTTTTTAAATATTATTTCATAACGTTCAACAAAAAAGCTTATGTATATATAATTAGTTGCAGCATTGTAAGTTAAATATAAGAGACAAACAAGATATAAAACTCATTTATATGTACCGCATAATTGTAATACATTCAAATATTTCATTCAGTATTGAATGCAGTAATTAATGAAATACATTTTAAAAACTAAATTATAAATTCAACTTTTCAATGTATGATAATAGTAAAATTACAAGTAATTATGAATGCCTAGTATATTTCTATAAAACTCACGATCAATAGTTTGTAAACTGAGAGGTATTGCTAAAGATTTCATTCTAAATTCATTTAGCCATCTTCTACTTTGGTCATCGTGTTTAGAAAATTCTAAGGGTTTTCCCTAAAAGAAAATTATTAATGTATTAAGCGAACAAGTACACATAAAATATAATAACATGATGGAACAAAAACGTTTACTAAGTATAAGCAATTGGTTATTCAATAAAATAACAACATTTTATATTTTGAATGTGTAATATTTAAATGCATAGAATAATCATAAGATGTCATTTCTAATTATTAGAATCAGTATTATATGTTTGTTAAATTCATATAATTTTTAAAGTCAACAAAACATCACCATTTTTTATGTCTGTTTTGTATATCTATTTTAAAGAGACTATTTTTTTTCAGTGTTGTTTTTCTATAATTTCTTTTAACGATGATAATTCTGTCCAGGGTGCGTAGCCAGCCAAATCTTTCAACAAAAAATAAGCACCTTTTAAGTATTCAAAAATATTTTTAAGCACCATGTACATTAACAAAATAATTTTTAAAGACTTCACACGATCATGGTAAAAATAATCAGCTTCTGACAAAGAACTCTTTTCTTGACGATATTAGCCACCATAAAAAGATTTTTTCAGTTCGATTTCAGAGGGTAGAAAATGAAGGCTAAAGCTGAGAATATCTTGCAAAATGTAGCACATGAGAGTGCAAGAATCTCATCAAACCCAGCGCTGTATAGGCAGGCACATGTGAACCCGTAAGGGTCTCATCAAACATGTAAAATTATTGGTGCTTTAATACGCTTAGGACTCATGGTACGGTAAAATGCATTGAGTCTAAATTAATCATAAAAACGGTGAATACAGCAATGTAAAAATGGCAAAAAATGGACATAATTCAGAAAAAAATCTAGTTTTTAAAAAAGAAAAATTAAGCTCTTCTTAAAAATAACTTTAAAAAACGAATTCAAAAATAAATACTTGTAAAAATAAATACTTGATGTTGTCTTCTAAAAATAGTATTTTACAAAATGATACTAACAGTGAATCAATAGAGACAAATCAGCTTTAGCTAAAAAGTTGTAGTTAAAATAAAAAAGTTGTAAATAGTTGTGCTTCTTGTGGAATCGGGTGGGATAGTTTCCAAATTTAGGAAGATGTGTATCTTTGAATGTTTTTATTGATTTAGAATTATTATTTTGCTAACTTGAATTGCTAATTAGAACTATTATTTTGCTAACTTATTTTTTTTACTGATCATATAGAGCTGAAAACTAAATGTGTAAAATAATTCAAACATATTGGACATTTAAATAAAATACTTCATATTTAATTTAAATGAAATATTGTTTTACTTGCATTGCAATTTTGAAAAACTTATTTAGGTAATACTAGATAGGTAAAAGTGCCAAATATTTTTTTAAAAAAAGGTATTTAATTAAAAATGAGCTAAGTCACAATTAAACAACACAACATTTGTAAAACAGAAGAGATTTTTGTATCGTGATCTTTGGCTGAATAATCGAATTAAAGTAATAAATCCGGTTATTATTAATACCAACCTGTCTAAATAAATAATTACCGCTTCTTTCGATCAAAGTGAGAAATTTCACAAATTATTAACTTATTATTAATAATAACCAATCAAGATTGGTCAATGTTATGCAACGATTTATATAGCAATGGGACATGGGTGTTCCTCTTTGTATATGTGTTATATCCGGTTATGTGATAAATTCGGTTATTATTAATACCAACCTGTCTAAATAAATAATTACCGCTTCTTTCGATCAAAGTAAGAAATTTCACAAATTATTCACTTATTATTAATAATAACCAAACAAGATTGGTCAATGTTATGAAACGATTTATATAGCAATGGGACATGGGTGTTCCTCTTTGTATATGTGTTATATCCGGTTATTATTAATACCAACCTGTCTAAATAAATAATTACCGCTTCTTTCGATCAAAGTGAGAAATTTCACAAATTATTCACTTATTAATAATAACCAATCAAGATTGGTCAATGTTATGAAACGATTTATATAGCAATGGGACATGGGTGTTCCTCTTTGTATATATGTTACAGGTAAATAAACATTAGAAGTCTTATGTCTTTAGTCTCTAATTTATCACATAACCGTTATGTGATAAATTCGGTTATTATTAATACCATCCTGTCTAAATAAATAATAACCGCTTCTTTTGGTGAAAGTGAGAAATAAAAAGAGAAAATTTAGGAATGGCGAGGTCTATATAAATCGTAGCCACCCCCGGGCCAAGATCTACATGTTTTTTTTTTAAATTTTCAAGTTTAAAATGTGTTGGGCGATTGCAGTTGTCTCGCCAGATCACGATATGGAAAAATCCCTGTAAAACATAATTATAAGCTAACTTACACCTGGTGTTGCTATCTGTACAGTGAAATTAGTGTGGACCAAAGTAAACGACTGTATAAAAGATTGGGCAGAGTTACCTAAAATATAAAGAGACAGTTTTAATATGAATAAAAATGGTTTAAAAAAGATTATACATAGACAACTATCTTTGTTAAATTTTGACATATACCTTCTTTGCAACCACTTAAGACAATCAAACAGTTGTGGCGAGCACTAGCCATGATCAAGTAATAAATTTATAGAACAATAAATCATGAATACATTAGTTGTAACTGTTAAGACGAGGGTATCAAAAAATATACAAGTTAAGGTACGCCCCTCTATCACCGCATGATCACCCTGAATTATTCACAAAAAAAAAAGAGAAAAAAATTAAATATTAGTTTAAAACTGCGAATTTAGAATAAAACAAGCATGTAGCAAATCAACTATTCATATACGATTTTGACATTCTCAACTTTCATCAAAAACTACACTTAAAAGCGACAACAACCAGCCTCAGCTGCCGAAACCAATGAAAACAAAACAAATCATCACCGTAATTGCCAGATTCATAATGTTAAAACTTCTATTTACAAAAATTCCACAAAGCTCCTAGGTACTGTTTTTGCTGCGCAATTCCAACCAAAATTGGTCATCGAAATAGCGGATAATCGAACAGCAGCCTGTCTCATTTTCTCTTGATGGTCATCGGATGTGCCTGAATTATAAGCAGTGAAAATAGCCCATTACTCAGGTTGAAAACTTCTCAACTTCAATCGGATGTGGATGATAAACAAATTTGAAAATTTGTTTTTATTTGGATTTTGATGACAAATAACAATGTCCGAATTGGAGCTCTGCCGGTTTGCTTTCGAAGGTAAATTTGAAAAACTTAAAGAAAGAATTGAAAAGGATAAGTCTTGTTTACTTACTAAAGATGGGGTAAAAATATCATTTATATCTTTATTGTTAATTTGTAGCGTTATGTAACAAGCTCTGTATGTTATTTCTTGTGTCCGAATTATTAGATAATTCTAACTAAGGTTAGAGTGTAGAATAGAGAGTTTCTTGGATTAAGCTCTGTTAATTGAAGCTTTTTCAGGGTAAAAGTTTCCCATTTTGTGTCTCTCTAATTTTGGCGATGTTCTTTCAGATAATAAGAAATTGAGATCAAAATGATGGGTAAATATTAAATTTTCCCGTTTTTCCTTGGAAATGGAAAGGATATGTTAAAAGCTCCATAGTGCAATGGGGGAGATTTCCTTATCCTGCTCTATGACAGAATAATCGCCAAGTCTTGGCAACTTCTGTCCAGTAGCTCACAAGAAACTAAAAATTAAAGAAAAAAAAAAACGTCGCGGAAAAGGGCCAACTCCTCAAACTGTATAATTTGCAGCCCCAGCAAACATCTACTTGTTTTTTTTTTTTTTTTAATTGCAAGATGAAGCTCTATTTGGCGCAACATAGCATGATACAAAAAGTAGGGGGTATTACCATATTGTGATCTGTCTCGCCAATTACAATTGTCAAGGTGCCAAATAGATCCTAAACTTGCAATTTAAAAAAAACAAAAACAAGTGGATGTTCGCCCGGGGGTGGGTACGAGTTTTACCTTTCGAGTTGGTCCCTTTCTGTGATGTTTTTCTTTAGTTTCTCGCGGGCCACTGCCCAGAAGTTTCCAAGACTTGGCAATTATTCTGCCACTGATCAGGATACGGAAATCTCCCCTGAAAATATCCCTGTATAGTGTCTAATTGGGGAGATTACCTTATTGTGATCTGACGCACAGGGAGATTTCCGTATAGTGATCTGTGGCAAAATAATCACCAATTCTTAGCTACTTCCTGGCAACGCCCCGTGAGAAACATCACAGAATGGGACCAACTCGAAAGGTATAACTCTTAGCTAACCCAAGGCAAATATCTATATGTTTTTTTTTTTTTTTAAATTGCAAGTTAAGGATCCATTTGGCACCTAGACGATTTTATTTTATAACCGTTGTTGAACAGCCGACCCAATCTCATGGGTTTACGACTACTTATGTTCAACTCCGTAGCCTTGTAATTTTGAACCAATCCAGAAGACAAGGAAACTCCTGGATCAGTACCCCCAGAGGTATTGATTTATTGTGGGAACATGGAGGACTTTGAGACTCGACAGATTTAACGTGCATCAGTCACCATTTACTACACGGGGAGTCTTCGGCCGGCGAGGATCGAACCCACGACCTCTTGGATATGGGCCCAGCGCCATAGACGATTGTAGTTGGTGCAACTAGGGACCTTTTCGTATTGTGATAAGTCATGCCAACAACAATCACATAAGTGCCAAATGCAATTTAAATTTGCAATTTTTTTTTTTTTTTTGAAAATCCTGTAGATGTCTGCCCGGGGGGTGGTTATGAGAATATTGCCATCACCTTGACCCTGGAAGTCCCTCAATGGGTTATGAACTCTATTGCAAAGGTTTAGATTCTAGAGGAATTTTCAACTAATGAAACATTGAAATGGTGATCATCTCACATCAGTCGACTCAAAATGGTGTAACGGGGGACCTGGATCTGAACCATCATGCCACTGACATATTTTCACAAGCACGTCAGTAGCATGATTTTGTTTGAAGCAGTATCAACGATTTGATTGTTTTGTTGATACTGCATTTTAGTGTAAAACAATTATTTTTGATTTTTTTTTAATTATATAATTAAAAATATATGGCTCTTTTTAAGCAAGTATTTCTTTGTTGTATTTTCTTCATTATTGTATTCATTTTGATTATAACAAATAGACGGCTATTACCTGTTGGGAGAAAAGTATTGAGAAAACCAGGATTGTGGTTTTAGATGCCCTAATCTGGCTTTAGACCGGACGCATGGGTTTTACTGTCTTTAAGTGTACCAAACCCTGAACATTGGTAAAAGATAAAAATTATATATGTATAACAATTGTACACATAATTACATATATTAATAAATATTTGATATTTTTTATGCAATTTGCTTTAACTTATTAAAAGAAAATAATATAATAAGAAAAGATCTGTAACTTTTGAAGCTCTGCAATTCATTGAACAGCGAAAGTGAATACTTTTAATTATGAATAAATATGCTTTTAATACTGATAAATTATGTTTTTGAATAAGGATGAATAATGCAATATTAAAAATAATCAGGCTTGGGGTTTTTGGATGTCCAAACAGGACATGTAGGTTTTACTGTCTTAAAGTGCCTAAAACCTTAACATTGGTAAAAGGTAAAAACTTTATATCTGTAACCATTGTATGCATAATAATTACATATATTAATAAATATTTTATACAATTTAATGTAAAATATTAAAGGAAAATAATAAAATAGGAAAAGATTAATAACTTTTGAAGTGGCACAATTCATTGAATAACAAATGTTAATATATTGTCCATTAAATGCTGATAAATTAGGTTTTATGCATAAGGATAAATAATGCAATATCAAATATACTAATAAACTTTTTTAATAGTAATACAAAAACTTGTCTTCATTTTGTTTCTTGTTCAAAAATTAATCTTTTATTCTTCACCTTATTTTTTTTTAAAATTGTGATGTAATTTGAACAAAATAGTTTTGGATAGTTTAAGACTGTTTTGGACTGGACAGTTTAAACCGTGGATTAATCCATTCTGTTCTAAACCTTGCCAACTCTGGAGTTGACACACACATTGATTGTATTTATTTTTTTAAAAAAACCTAACAGATTTAATGCATAAGAGAATTGCTTAAAAATGTTTCGTCTTATAATTCTGCATGCCTCTTTTGTTCCTATACTCGAAATAACTGGATTATCTCAAGGGAGTGGTTGATATTTTATTTTGCTCAATATTTATAAGGCTGAGACTCTATGTTCTAAACAATTTTTTTTTTCCAGTCTGGAAGGATACCTCTACATTGGGCTGCATCTGGAAGTCAAAAGGATATTGTGGACTATCTTTTGAAATTAGGATCTCCAGTCGATGAACTTGATGATGTATGAAATATATTTCTTACTTTCTACTGAAAATTTATATTAATTTATTTCCCATTCAGTAAATACAATATAGCTGCAAGGAATAGTGATTTAGCTGATACTTGGCCATCATTTTAGTAAAATGTTGACCATCAAGCTGAATTCATAATTTGACCGTCAAAATTAACTTGTTTTTATAAAATATAAAATGAACTCATGGAAATGCACTTTAAAATGTTCAAGAATTTTTTCATGGTTTTAAAATTATGTAAGCTTTAAAGACGTTTATTTTAAAATTCTTATTTAATTATTCTTGATTTGAAATGAAAGTTCTGAAGCCCAGGTAATAAAGTATTTTTTGTCATAAAGTATCTGCAAATAAAATCTGTTTTGAAAATACCTTTAGTCTTCTATCTAAGAATTGTTTTGAGTATTCAGCTTTTGGTAATGAAAATTAGTATACTTTTCTTGGTTGTGAATGTGATGTATGTTTTGTAATAATAGACAATATGTAACTTAATTACAATATTTTAAATGTTCTTTACATATGAAGGTAGACCTGAGAAATTAAGTTTTGATTTCGTTTATGAAAACAAGGCTAAAATAGTTTTTTTTTTTTAAGTTATATTGTATGGTTTGTCTGTATCATGCAATATATTTTATTAGTTTAATAATTATCTGACATGGATGAAAAAAGCAATTTGATTATTTCTCTGTTTAGACTGTATATTAAACTGGAAAAGGAGTGGCACTTAAGATCAATGATATGAAGCTTGAGAGAGTCTTTAAATTTAAATACCTGGGATTTATTATGTTTATTTCATTAAAACTGAATATTCTCAATTTCAGGCTTCACTTTCTACCCTCTGATATCAAACAGAAAAATCTCTCGAGCATTTAATAATGGCTAATAGAATAAAGAAAAGAGTTCCTTGTCAGAAACTAGTTATTTTCTCATGATAGTGAAATGCCTTGGAAAATTATTTTGCAATTTTTTTAATGTATATAGTGCTTGAAAATATTCTTTGAGTGTCAGATTATTTATTTTGTAGTCTAATTGGACTCCTTTGATGATTGCGTCTTCTGTTGGCTCTGCAGAGATTGTAGCAGTACTTATAGGCAAGGGAGCTGATGTTAATTCTCCAAATCAGACAGGGCAGACGGCCTTACACTATGCCGCTTCAAAAAATAGGGAAAATGTAAGTATTCATCTCAAATTTAATATGACTGACATTTGCAAAATGAAATGAATTTAATTTTTTAATGTAAATAGATCAAAAGTATTTTCTATTAATGTTCAGCAATATTTTTATTCAATTTCTACTGTTAGTTCACACTCTCCTTATATCTTGTTCAAATTTTCAATCGTTCATAAAATACTTTTCATTCGTCCACTTAATTTCAAATACAATTTTTTAAATTTATAGTGGATCACACTTGATGTTAACAAAGTTTTTTTTTTTTTTTCAAACATTAATTCATTCATTAAATAGGGATTAAAGAAAAACAAAGTGGAATTTTCTGTTGGGTTAAGTGTTAGTAATTGTTTTAAATTTTACTATAAGTGATTAGTTTTCACATATTTTAACGATAAAATCAGTGATAATTACTAACTTATAACTCTATTTGAACCGAAAAATAGTTTACTGCGCATATTTAAATATTTTTTTATTTTATATTTGCTGTGTCAGATAAATTCAATAAAGAACATTATGTGGTAGTACATGTGGTCCACATCACCAAATTTATACTTTTATAGTTGTCTGATGCCACACGTCTTTTTTTTCTTTTTTTTTTTTTCTTTTTTTTTTAATTTTTATGATTAGTTCACATTCTCCCTATATATATTTATATCAAATTTAAAGTAACTTGCAAAACAAACTTGTTCAAATTTAAAGTAACTAAAATTTTTCTTTGTTAACCTAAGTGGGAATTGACTTTAAAAATACTTTTTTTAATGTTACTTGTTTATGAATAGATTTCTTATCTGTAGTTGATTTTTTAAACATATTCTGTTCAGATACAAGTATCTGATTCAAGATTTGTTGCAATTTTATATTTTGTTCCTAACACACATTTTTTCTGTATCAATGTTTCCTAATTAAATAATAAGAATTTTTTATATTTCATAATAGTACACACATTTTACGTGTCTACGACTTAAGTGTCTAGTTCAAGTGCCATTAATAAGAAATTTATTCAAGATTAAGCACATAAAAAGTGACGTTTATTGAGCTATGTGAAGAAAATTTAATAATTTTTGCAACCATTAGCTATAATATTCCGTTAAAACTTGATGGTTGATTGTAAAGCCTGTGAGTTATTATTATTTCATTATTTTTGAATATGTATAGTTTTGTTAATTTTTTACAAAAATCTCAAAATACAGCAATTTTGAGCATTTATCAAAAGAATCCATGTTTCAAGCTTCCACCTATATTTCATAGAATCCACTTTAGAACTTTATTTTTTATTTGTCATAGTCATTAATGAAGAACATGTTGAATGTATCATAAACTACTTTCAAACATTTGTAGTTATTTTTAAAACTTGCGTAACATTTTTTTAGCTCTGTAATTCTCACCATGCAATTATTCACAGTATTGTTATGTATGTATATTTATGAGTACTATTACCTTAGTTTCTGTAACTTCATGTGTAAACATGTATTGTACTTTGCAGCTGAATTTGTTGTTCTATAAGAGCGCTTGATTTAAATCAGTTGATTATTTTAATGAAAAACCATTGATTTAAATCGAAAGATTTTTTTGTTTTAAGAAATCAATGATTTAAAAATTTTCAAAGTGTTTTAGTCTTAGGTAATTTCAATTTCTTACTGATTTTCATAGTTTTAAAATTTATAGTAATTATATTGCTGTGTTAATATGTTTTCAATTAGCAAAATGGCCTTAGTAAATGACATTTTAAAAATCTCATAATGCCATAGCTGCCAACTCTACTGGATTTTCCAGTCGACTTATGGATTATGCCCGTTTTTCCTTTTGTACTAGTTTAATATAAAATTCCCCTGGTTTTTGTGCATTTTAAAAAATTCCTTAGTTTCTGAAAAAATCCCTATCGAAATAGAATTTTTGCACAGATTATTACTTGCTTGGATATTTAAATTAGTATTACTATGAAGCAAGCATCATTCATAGAAATCAGTTTGAACCTTTTTTTTTTTTGTTATAAGATGTTAAGTTTATTTTTATTCAGAACTCCCTTTCTAAATTGATTAAAAATTCTCAATTATTTTTATAAATGAAATGTCTATTACTATTCAAAATTAAGAGTTAAACATAATACATAATATTTCAAGCATATTTAATGTCATTCATAACTGCAACTTCTCTATTTTGATGACGATAAAAAAACCCTAAAATTCTTTATTTCTAAGATTTTTAGTACATTATTCAACAATTATCATGAAATTTATATTTCGTAAAATCTACTGGATTTTTTTCCTATGTATGTTGACAGCTATGTAATCCTATTGTATCTAGATTTTTTAAGTTTAACAAAAAAATAATGTTTTTCTTTTAGTTGTTAATAATGATTTAGTATTTAATAATGTTTAATGATACATTAATAGTCTGTATTTTAGTAGCAATAATGATATACTTTTATTAAATTTAAATCATACATATGTGTGTATAGAACGATTTTCAATACAAAACTGTAGTTTGAAATATGTTGTCAAGATTTATTTTTAAACAAGGAGGCTCCTCCCCCTGCTCGCTCGCCAACCCCCGGAACTGCTTTCGCAGTTCATTTCGGATTGCTTCGCAATCCGATGCTCGCTCATTGGATACGTTCTTAATGTCTAGCTTTTGTATACTTTTTTGAACACTGAAGTTCCGAAAACTTTTCACTGTAGAAAATTCTAAACCTGTGCATTTCAATATTAATTTGAAATTGCAAACAGTTCACATATTTTTCTTAATCACACTATTCTAAATTTCAGCTGTTGAGAAAAGTAACTGTTGTAAGTTTTGTTTTAAAGTCTTTCCCACCAGAGGGCTAAAACCATGTGTTGTGAAACAATATGAAATAGTACTGAACGCCGTATGTAAAGCATCGGCTTCGATGAAGATAATTTTGAGAATTTTTTTGATAATTCGGTGAGAAATCACCCGATTAGCCATATGATGCTCACTACGTGCCGAAGCCTATCAATTAAAAATGAAAACTGTTGCCAACTCGAGAAAAGAAATATCATCGGTTTTATTGATACATAGGTATTAGCGTTTTATATAATATAGATAGTAGGAGGCTTCTGGCTCCCTTCTCCAACCTTCATTCTTCTTTTTTCTCTTAAAAGTAGTTATTTTTCAAAAAAGATTTTATTTTTAAAATACATAATTATTAAGATTTTATGTAAGAACATTTTGTTAATCATTATAAAATTAATGATTATGATGATTAGCTAATGATAATGATGAAAACAATCAACTCTTTTCGAAGGAAAATATTTCAAATTAGGAATACAGAAACGTGTGACTCGATAAGAAATTATAAATAATTGCACTTTTTAACAATATGTAACGATAACTTTATATTATATAATGTTTCAAATTGGAAACAGTTTATTTCTCTTGAATCTTTTATGTTTTTAAAAATTTTGATACAGGTTTAGATTTATTTCTGGCAACATCTGGTCTGTTTTTTTCCAACTCTAATTAGACTAAATTAGGTAAACTAATAGTAGTATTAGTTCACACTTTCACATATTTAAAAATGAGATCAGTGATAATTACTAATTATTTAAACAAAAAAATATAGTTTATAGGGCACAGTTAATTATTTTATTTTCACTGTTTCAGATAAATTCAATAAAGAACATTACGTGATAGCACGTGTGGTACATGCCATCAAATTTATACTTTTATAGTTGTCTGATACCACACGCCTTTTTTTTTTTCTTCAATGTCTACTATTAGTTCACACTCTCCATATATATCTTGTCAAATTTTCAATTATTGATAAAATACTCTTTGTTCTTTCATTCAAGTTCAAATACATTTTTTAGGGGTGTTAATACACTTGATGTTAATACAGTTTTTTCAAATATTCATTCATTAATCTAATTTAATTAATTTTATTTTTATATGTGCGAAAAAACATAGTAATTAATTAATAAAAAGTAACTAAAATAAAAAATTTCTTTGTTGATCTAAGTAGGAATTGATTTAATTTATATATATATATATATATGTAGCGTATCTACCACTACAAAATTACAACTACAATTCACTAGTATATAAGACATGTTAACTCGACTCTATGTCGGGGTACCTTTTCATAGATGACGGTTGACATGGTCTGTAACTACTTTCCCCACATTGGTGAACTTCGGACGTGATGTGAACACGCTTACCTTGGCAGTAACGCCCACTTCGATATGAACACGCCTATCTTGACAGTAACACCCACTTCGATGGATAGTCCACATTGAATAGTTGACTTGCTACTTGTGACTGCGACTTTATCCATCTCTTCGCACTGTTGCTATTCAGTCTTTTCTCAAACACCCACAACGCCGGCTTGCATACACTCGATTGCTAAAGGCAACACAAGATGTTAGGAGCGACTACGACCGTGAAGTTAATACACCTCTCACATTCAGCACTCATAAAGTACGGTCATCTTAATACAGCTCTCCCGGTTTCGCATAAAAACAGCAATGATTCAACTAGTGGTATCCATTCATCGAATTCTATCACAGATATAATTCTGGTGGGGGAGTACTGTAGCGTATCTACCACTACAAAATTACAACTACAATTCACTAGTATATAAGACATGTTAACTTAACACTATGTCGGGGTACCTTTTCATAGATGACGGTTGACATTGTCTGTAACTATTTTCCCCACATATATATATCTATATCTATCTATATATATATATTAAGAATGCGTACTTAAGCCTGAGTTTGAGAAATCAAGATGTCGAGGGGGATAAATTTCTTACAATAATAAAATAGATGTTATTTAAAGCAAAATGAAAAACAATTGTAAAAAAACTGAAATTGCAATAACTTTCAAACTTATTGGAATTTTTTAAAAAAAAAGAGAAAAAAAATTCTTGAACAAATAAAACGTGAGTTTCAATTGTTAATTAAATGATAATTAAAATCAAGATGCATAACATTGCTTACTGCATACATTTTAACCTTTCAAATAATATAGAATATGTTAAGTTAGCTAAAGTTTAAAATTTTTCTATTTTGGTTTACTTTTCAAGGAACTGTCCCTATATATTGTGAGTGCACTTGAAAATTCATCAGATTTTATTAGTCACTCAAGTATCTTAAAAATTAGTTGTAATATTCTAAAATGTGGTTATCCCAAATTTTTAAATTAATACATTTTCTTTTATTTAAGTTTCTTATGTTTCATACATTCCTGATTAAAACTCAAATGATAAAACTTTAAAATGGCTGATTTACAAAAAAACATGAAACTGAAAATTGTTTGTGGTGTTTAATTTGTCACTAACATTGATGAAAGGATCAGAAAATATTTTTTAAAAATATAGATTAATTTTGGCAAAATGTGGCTCATCAGCATTTTGAGGATGCTTTGTAATGTATGGTGGAGTATTAAATTAAGAAATGTGTTGAGTGTTTATTAAAGGTAGGGTAGCAAGTTAAAATTTGCCACAATCTAATTTTATTTAAAATATTTAACCAACTACAGCCTATCCCAAATTACCATCGACACATTCAGCAGAATTGTGAATATAAAGTTTGTCGAAAAATAAGAAAGAAAAGAAGTTAATGTATTTTATCTAATTTTAATATTGATTCATTATCTATTATTATTAAACACTTTCACTATTGTTTGTCTGAAGTAAGAACTCCCCTAGCCATTCGCCTATGGTAATGAGGTAAAACTATTTCAACTAAGGGTGTGGGGGTCACTGTTTAGGACAGGTTTTGACTGGGGTCAGCGAGAGAAAGGGAATCTTTTTGTGGTGGGTGGGGGAGTTCTTACCATAGACAAACTATAGCTGAATGTTACCATGCAGTCAAACATTAATATCAAGTAAATAACGTAATACAAATAATAAATTCTAGAGTGATCACTGAAGGTTACAATTATAGACATTTAGCTGCATGCGTTACCTTAAAGAATATAAATATAAATCTTATCTACATTTTTGATTTCTTTCAGTCTCCTTCTCTGTCTTCTCATTGGCTAAATCTCTTAACTCAAAATAGACAGACAAGAACTTCTTACTTTTTCAGTAAAGAAGCCATCTTAAGCAGATAGCCAAGACAGGCTGAGAATCATAAAAACTGAAATTACACAAATTGGTTTTGATACTGCGGTGCAACCTGGTAAAATAAATCTAAAAATAATAGTAAAATGGCAATACAAGAACAGGCAGTAACAAGCAAGTTGTTGTAACTCTACAGCTACTAATATTTTACATGATAGTTATGCAAAAGCATCTTCAGTAAGGCCAAAATAAAATTTTAACCCATTTTTTTTTGTGCTCTTAATTCTGTAGTTATATTTACAGTAGTGCCAAACTATTATGATTTTTTGTAATTATTATGATTTGGTTAAAAAATATTGTTATACAGTTGAATAATAAAAGTGATATTTTTCACAATAATCTGTTAAAAATAAGTTTTATTTCCTAAACTACCAAGAGTAAAAAATTTTTGTCATTAGTAGTGACTATTAAGATAAAAATTACTCTCAAGTGGTTAATTTTTTATTTAATAGTAAATTCATGCATGCACATATCTATGTAGAATCAAATAATAAAAACACCTTGACATTGCTCTAATTTAAATTTTGTATGTGTTATTGTTCTTCTGATTATAGATAGCTTAAGTTTTTGTATTATTGTACTTTTCATTATAAATAGCTAAAGTTAGGAAAATTGACGCTTCTGTATTTAGTACATCAATATTATCCTATTTCGTTATTTTAAACTGTAACAAAAATGAATTGAGTTTACGCTAATTTTATATTATTAGCTAAATAACAAGTTCCATATCATGAAATTTAGTAATCTACCTTACTATTTTATTGAAGATTGGTTATCTCCACTTTGTTATTATTTTTTTCTGTGCCTACATTAGTGTCTGCCAGAGAGGTCGTAAAATTTCTCAAATTTTTGGCATGAGCCTAAAAAATTAAAAAGCTCCAATTGAAATTATGTAATTAATTCAACTTGTATTACATATTATGTTACATTTATTTTCACATATTTTGAGAGTGTTGAAAAAAACTTCCAGCTCAATACTTTATGTATAATTCCCTCAATGTAATAGTTTTTTAATTACATTGTAGATATATTTGCTTGGGATAGTTCCTGCTTTATACATTTGTTTATGAATTGTTGTAATCAATGTTCTCACTGGCTTTCTTCAGGGATGAGATTCTTCCTCTTCTAAACGAATTTTCGCTTTTGTCTTTCAAATTTCATCCTTTTTTTTTATCAAAAACTCCAATTTTTCTCTAAACGTTTCACTTTTTTTTAAATAAATAATCCGCTTTTTCTGAAATTTAAGCCATTGAAATGATGATCACATTTTTTTTCTGATTTTCAAAGATAAACAGAAAATTCAAACTACTTTAACACACATTATGTATAGTTAGCATTTATGAAATTCAAATTAGCACAATTTCAAGATGTATGGCATGAATGGCCGAAATCGACATCGAACGTCTACTTTCACCGCCGAATGTCAACAATCACATAGTCACTTTGGTGAATGTTTGAAATATTTGTTATAGCCTATTTGATATCAATGTATTTGTTGATATTATTATATTTATTTGATATTTTAATATCTGCTGACGGTAGATTAGGAGGAACATCAGTGTTTGGTGTACCGGTTAAATGCATACTGTGCGGTAGCACTTGACCTTAAATAAACGTTCATGTAGGCCTACCCGGCAGTGGCACTGTACCTTAAAAAAGCATCACTTTAGGGTATATCGGGCAGTGGCACTTAACTAGACCTGGTACGGTAAGACCCCGCTTAATGCTGTTTCGTTTAGCTCTGTTTCAGTTTAGCGCTCTTTTATTTCAACCTGTGGGTTCAACTCGCAAGGCAGAGTAGGCTGAAAATGATGAAAGCACAAGTAAACTGGAATACAACATTTATTAATACTTTAAATGTTTAACTTAAATCTAAAATTCGTAATGTTGAACAAATATATAAAGAATCATCATCATGATCTACAATCTTAATCCTATGACGGATATCAGGCCATCGGCCAAAGACTCAAAAGAAGGGCGGACTGTTCATCCATTCATGAAAAAAAAGAATTGTTCGTTCTTTTATTATAGAACACGATGTCTTATGTCACATTGATTAACTGATTATTTCTTGACTTCTCTCCACTTTCACCCTGGAGACGAATCTGCAAAAGACTAAAACACTAAAGTTTATAACTTGAAATTACTTATTTCCACACAACCCGGGGATTCCCCGAAATTGTGCTCGTAGACTCCATCAAATATGTACATAACATATCTGAAACAGTGTAGTTGTGTTTCTTGTTTGGTGTGGTGCTATACGGATGCATTTTTATCATTTGAAACATTTGTTGACATTATTCAGGGTTGCCACTCCACAGGGAAAACCTGGAAAATACAGGGAATTTAAAAATCACCTAAAATAACAGGGAAAATGCAGGGAATTTTGATTTTTTCTTTACAAACTGGGATAATACAGGGAATTTTGATTTTTTATTATTTTATGATTATTATTATTTTATGATTTATTATTATTTTATGATGCCATATGACTTAATATTTTCGTCAAAGTTTAGGACATACAATGATAATTCTACCTATGTTCAAGAATTGATTCCTAGATTGCAACAGGCATTTGCCATTGTAAAAGAAAATTTAGAGAAAGCTGCTGATAACCAGGTTGCTTCTACTGCCACAACTAGACATATCAAAGATATAAAATTAGGGGATTTGGTTTATCTTCATACACCTGAAATTAAAGTTCACACCTCGAAAAAACTCTCAAAATAAAACCATGTGTCCTCTCCTTTTCTCTCACCTCCTCTAACCAAGCCCCCAAAGCATACTCAACTCTTATTGGCTGTTACCACCATCACAAAATAAGTAGGGCTATACTTGCTATTTCTTTTTTTTATTTTATTTTTGGCTAAATCACTTAAGGGCAGAAAAGGGCAGGTGAAAACTTATGAAAGAGAAACTAAAACCTTAAAGTAATTATAGCAGTGCAGCAAAGATAAAAGTAACAAAACATCATAAAAGCAATACCACATATATATAAAAGTAACAAAACATCATAAAAGCAATACCACAGGACAATTCTTAAGAATAAAGAAAAAATACTGTCATCGGCAACTGCAACTACATCTAGCTCTGCAACTAGAATTACCCAATCTAGAAATAACATTATAGAGGAAATGGAAAAATGACTGTTTACATGGATTGATCACGAAATTGAACGCAATATGCCATTAAGCCAATCTATCATATTGGAAAAAGCTAGAAATTTTTTTAATTACATTAAGATTGAGGCGAGCAGCAAATGGTGATACGAAAACGGCGGCTGAATTCCCAGCGACATTAAAAACAATAATAGAACAAGGAACCTCCTGAATTGGTTTTTAATGTTGATGAAACAGGCCTGTTTTGGAAAAGAATGCCAAAATGAACATTTCTATCCCATGAAGAGAACCGAGCGACAGGATTTAAAGCCGCAAAAGATCGCTTAACACTTCTACTGGGTGGTAACGCAAGTGGAGATTTCAAATTAAAACCACTGCTAGTTTACCATTCCAAAAACCCAAGAGCGATGAAAGGCATATTTAAATCAACTTTACCAGTAATTTGGGAGTCTAATAAAAAATCATGGATAACTATTAAAATTTTCCAGAATTGGTTCACCGAACATTTCTGCCCGTCTGTTAAACTTTATTGCGAAATTAAAAAACTTGAACAAAGAGCACTACTATTAATTGATAATGCTCCAAGCCACCCAACAAATTTACAACATGCATTCCAGTCGAAGTGAGGTTTTTTTGCGGCCTAACACAACTGCCTTAATCCAACCAATGGACCAAGGCGTTATATCCAATTTTAAGGCTTATTACTTGCGGCGAACATTAAAGCAGATGCTTGACAAAATAGACGGAGAAGAGAAGTAATCAATAAGAGAATTTTGGAAAAACTACAATATCATGAATGCTGTAGAAAACATAAACCTTTCTTGGAATGAGATAACAGAAAGATCTTTGAAAGGAGTATGGAAGAACATTTGGCCAGATTTAAGTAAGAGCGAAGACATTAGACACTCTGTCGATATGGATGAAATAGTGGAATTAGCAAAACAAACCGGTTTAGATGAGGTAAATGTGGAAGACGTCGAAGAAATAGTACAAGAAACAGCAGCTAGTATTTCTAATGATGACCTCAAGGAATTAACTGAGCAAAAAGAAAACAAAAATATTGATAGTAGTGATTTTGAAGAAGAGCAAAAAGAACTTTCGATGGCGTTTGTAAAAAGGAGTTTGACCACTATAACCAAAATTATGGACCAATTTGTTGAAAATGATCGAAATTTTGACAGGAGTTCAAAAGCATGGCGGAGTGTTATAGATGTTTTATCCACTTATCAACAACAAATTCTAACAGAACGCAAAAGGAAAACACAAACTACATTAGATGCCTTCTTGACAAAAAGGCAGAAAATTGGAAACACAAAATAGACTGAATGATCTGACTGACTTAGAATTTTATTTGTTTTTATAAGTACGTATATTCTTTTATATTGCTTTTATTTTTGTAAGAAATAAATGTTTGGTTTCATTTTTATTAAAAAAAAAACATAATTATTAAATTTAATACCTAATTAATTTTCTATCCATCTTCCTCTAATCCCATTATTTACATGTTAAGATAACCTCGTTTAGCGCTGTTTCGCATTACGCTCTACTTTGATGGAGCGTATCCCACACGTTAAGCAGGGTCTTACTGTATATATTTTGGACATTTACCAAAGTGACTCTGTGATCGGTGACTTAGAGATATAAAGATTGGTTATTGATTTAATTGGTTCATTGGGATTTAATATTGATTGATTGGGATTGATATAAAGAAACACTTAAAGGTATAAAGATTGGATCTTAGTAGGTGAAAATCCAACCACTAAATCGAAAATCATTGGTTTTTTTTTTATTTTATTTTGTGTACAACACAATTTCAGTGAAAAGATTGTGTTCTCCTACATTGTATTTCAATTTTTATTTATCTAGATTGTGAGGATTCTATTGGATAATGACGCAAACATAAATGCTGCCGATCACATGGGAAGTACACCCCTGCACCGAGCAGCGTCAAAGGGCAATCTCAAAATAATTAAACTTTTCCTAGACGAGTACCGAAATAGACTAGATGTCAATGCTAGAGATCGTGTTTGGAATACACCTCTGTGAGTACGATTTTTATTTTTTTGTGCACAGACTTTTTATTTCTTCATAATTTATTTTAAGTTTTTTCTTTTTAATAAAACTATGAGTTAATTTTCATTTGTGATGTAACTACCACTACAAATATTAAATACCAATTCACTAGTAGACAAGACATGTTAACTTGATTCTATCTTGACGTACCTTTTGATAGATGAAGATTGACACAAATTTATAATTCCCCCATATTAAATAGGTAACAATTATTATTAATAAATAGTAAACTATTACTATTAATAAATAGTACATATTACAGTCAAACTCGTTTATAATGATCCCAGATTTAACGAGAACTCGGATTTACTGAGGGCAACGAGAATATTTGGTTGGATCAATGTTAAGTCTATGGAACAGAAGTCGCTTTTAACGAGCAAGACCCGGTTTTAGCGAGCAATATTTTTCTGTCTAGCAATCTTTTTTCTCATCTTTCTAGTCTTTCTGTCTTATCTTTTTTTCAAATTGATAAGAAATGTCCGCGAAATAAAAAAAAAAACGCGATTAAATTAATTAATGTAATTAAAGTAAGTAAGTATTAATTAAATTTTAAGTAAATTCAATCATTTGACCTCCCATGACCCCCCCCCCCTCTTCTGGTTGCACGCCTGTCTTAAGTACCCGTTTATTACGAGCACTCGGATTTAACGAGTACATGTTACGGTCCCTTTGAGCTCGTTATAAACGAGTTCGACTGTACTATTAATAAATAGTAAAAAATAATAAATATTTACTAAAATTTAATTTCAGTATAGAATTATCTTAGGATAAATGAATCTTATAATTATGTGGAAAAATATTCTATTCACTTAAAAAGTTTTTGAAATATGGCAAAATACGCAAAAACTGACATTAAGGTGTCCGGGTCGCTCTCCTGACCAAACTACAAGGGCCCAGATTGTCTGACTGCACCCTATATTTTGGAGGTCAGAAATTCTAATCCGTCGAATAAAAGACACGTTTATTCATATAGTTCTCGTGTTTGATTTCGTAACTTATTAATTAGAGCATATTTGAAGTTACCCTCTCAAACCTATAAGGTTGAATCCGAGAACATGAAAATCCGATCATTGGATCAAAAGTTATTCAGGGTGATCGGTTTTTATTTTTGCGCACAGTCACAGCATATTTTATAGTTAAAATTAAGTTCATGAGATTGATTTACTGTATGTAATTCAGTCTTGTATTGAAGTTAAAAAAATATTTTAATACTGTAAATAACCTTTTGCAGGCATTTAGCGTGTGAAGAAGAACGAATGGAAGTAGCAAAATTATTAATGGAGGCTGGGGCTGATCCAGATACGCTAAATAAGGTATTGTATGCAAGTTATTGCATTTTATGAAAGTTTGATTTTGGAAAATCTCAACAATAGTAGATGGGACAGTGGTGACTCAGGGGATAGGGTGTTCGTCTTCCAATTAGGTGAACTGGTTTCGAACCCCCGCAATGACTGATTTATACGAATTCAGCATCCGGCTTGCACCAATCACAGTGCTGACACAGAAATATCCTCCTTGGTAGACGGATACGACCAAGAATTCCACTTCTGTCACTCCCGTTAATAGGGCAGACCAATTTGTGCATCTATTCATCCATCCACAGATCGTAATTTTGACCTGAACCAGAGAACGATCATTCTCCAATTCAGTACCATCAAAGGTATAATTTGTTATGGGAACATGGAGGACTTAGTGACCTGACAGATTTAACATGCACCAGTCACCCTTTACTACACAGGGAGTCTTTGGACGGCTGCATTCGAACTCGTTCTCACGAACCAGGCTATCCTGGCCCCAAAATACTCAAATGTTAAAGGGTTCTGCAATGAGTACCAAATATAGGTATAAAGTATTATATAGATACAGGTATAGGACAAAATAATTGGAACACCTGTGCAAAAATGAAAATATTTTATTAATAAGGAGTTGGGCCACTTTTGGCCTGAATGACAGCTTGCATTTGACGTGGGATTGACAAATATAAGTCTTGAACAAAGTTCATTGGAATTTGCAGCCATTCCTCTTGCAGGGCAGTCTCGAGTTCAGAGAGTGTGCGTGGAGGAGGAAACCGAGCACGGACTTTTTTCTCCAAAAAACCCCACAAAGGCTCCATGATATTGAGATCAGGGGACTGAGGACACCACGTTAGATGGTCCACTTCGTCATTATGCTCATTTAACCATGTTTGAACACAGTGAGACGCGTGAACAGGACTGTTGTCATCTTGGAACACAGGACGTTCTCCCGGAAAGAGAGTATGAAGCATAGGGTGAAGATGATCTGCAAGAATGCTTCGGTAATGGTCCCCTTTGACCACCCCCCTCAAGACAACGAGAGGCCCCAATCCACGGGCAGATATAGCGCCCCACACCATCACAGAACCACCTCCATGTTTCACGGTAGGAACCAGGCAGTTAACATGAAATGCTTCTGCCGGCGTTCACCACACGAACACACGTCCAGTGGTCTGGAATAGTGTAAAAGAGGATTCATCAGACCAGATGACTTGTTCCCATTGCAGTTGTGTCCATTTCAGGTGGTCTTGTCACCACTGTAGTCTCTTCAAAGCATTCCGCACTGAAACTAACGGTTTTGGAATAGCTACTCTGCCATGAATGTTAGCAGCATGCAACTCCCGTTGAATAGTTTTCATGGATACAGGGTTCTGAAGGTGGGTCTTCATCTCGGATGTTATCACCGGCAGTGTAGTCTTGCGTTTTCGAGCGACTATCCTCTTCAACACCCGTCTATCACGGTCTGACAACTTCGACTTCCTGCCGCTGTTGTGCCTCGCCGAAGACACCTTACCCAACTTTGTGTATGCCGACAGAGTACTTGATACAGTGTTCCTTGAAACACCTATAAGGTTCGCTGTTCTGGACACGGACGCTCCAGCCAGGCGAGCTCCGATTAGCATGCCTCTTTTAAGGTCAGAGAGGTCGGACATAATCTCGTTTTGCTAGAAACAGATTTTTCTCATGCAATCTCACACTGCCAAATTGTAGACAGATACCTTGCCTTTCATCACCGCTAGGTGGCACTTTCTTGCGACAGGTGCCCGCCGCTTATTGGACGGTCGAGAACGACTCCATTCTTTCACAGGTGTTCCTATTATTTTGTCCTATACCTGTATATTTGGTGATTATTAAAACTGCTTCAGTACTAAGCAGGTTAAGTACCAATATTGTGGGAATGAGTGTCTTACATCCCCTTGAAAGTGATATGTAGCTGAGAGAATTACTTTACAGGGGTAAATTTTGACTATAGTGAGTTGTCCGTGATTCCCTATTCAGATGGGGTCAGGATGCATAACGTTTTTAAAAAGTGCTTAAAGGTCCTTATTTTTAATTTACATTTTTTATAGCCCTTAAAGGTGCTTTTTTTATTCAGGGTTTGTAAAAAGTGCTTAATTTTCTATCTTTTAAAATGAGATTTTTTCTTTTCTGTATCGAATGTCATTCTAAATTACAAAAAATGGCATGATTTTCACATCAATATTTATCCGAAACTAGTTATTTCATTATGATTATGTACAGTTTTTGAAAATGTTTCTGAATTTTATTGATTTCATGTTTATAAATTAAGAACTTCAAGCGATGGCAAAAAAAAATAATTCCTTTTACTTCACAGATCTTAGGATCTGTAAAGTAATAAGAATTATTTAATAATCATTAGTGATTTTTTTTTTTTTGAGAAGTGATTATAAATATTTTTTGGGTTTTAAAGAGTAATTAAAAGTTGTTTATTTTTTGTTGAAAAATCTGGCTACGCACCCTGTGGGATAAACTTCAAAACAATGCTTAATGTAGATTAATCTAGTCAGGGTTGTGGTTTTGGACATGACACGTGGGTTTTACTATCTTAAAGTGTCCAAAACCTTGATTAATTATATTTTTGCATAAATATAAATCAATGCAATATTAAAAATAATAATGAACTTTTTTAATTAAAAAAAAACCTGTCCAAAGATTAACCTTTTATTTTTCACAATATTTTTTTAACTTGTGACATAATTTGAATAAAAGGGTTTTGGACAGGGCGTTTTAAACCGTTAATGAATCCATTCTTTTCTAAACCTTGCCAACTCTGAATATAGTTTATAATTTATTTTTTGTACATGTTTGAGTGTAACTTTTATTTGTGAAACCTATGTGGTTTGTTAGAAATCATTGTTTTTTTTTTCTATTTAAAGGAGAAGAAGGATTGTATACAGATGGCCCCTCCACAAATGCACTCGACTCTTAGGCGAATGAGAGACTCTGTATCATAATGTGTTCTTGAATCACTTCTTTGCAGTTTATTGTAATTTTGTAAATCGTTTCATACAAATTAAATGTATATATATTTGGTCTGTAACTTTACTTAAATGTTTTTTTTTTTTTAATGTTCTTGAATGGTGGTGAACAGTATTTGTTAGAAATGCTTTTAGTGAGTGGAAGGTGCCAAACAATTACTTGCAGAAAGATTTTTCCTTTGAGAAGTAAAAAATTTTGGTTTTCTTTCTTGCAGCAATTTTCTTTCTATTTTTTTTATGTAGTTATTATTGATATCCACATAGTTTTTAAAATCTTATATTTTTAATACAATATTGTTTGTTATAACAACTGAATCTTGAAATGAAAACACACATTTGGTAACACTTTCTCGAAAATCCCGACAAGCATGATTTCACCGTTGATTTTTTTCCGCCGGTAGTTACTGCTGCGGTACGGACTTCATTATTTTTTTATTAATGTGATGACTATTTATGAAATCAAAAAAGGAAATAATAAGTGTATTACAAAATGCGAGAATATCGGCTGTAATATTAGAATAAAAAAAATATTACATATTCCAATAAAAAATTTATTTTATTTTAACCTAAAAGTTTTTATTTTTTTGAAATTGACGCTTCTGTTACTTTAAATGCAGGAAAATATTAATATTAGAGAGGCATGTCGCAGAAAGATATTAAATTGATTAAAAACTGCATGGAACAAAAGCAATTTACGTTTTCTGGATCATTGGATCGCGGAACATAAAACGGATTGAAAGCGAGGGAGAAAAATGGTTTATATCTATGAAAGCTGATTCTGAGAAGGAAAAAAAAAACAAATTTGATGTTTGGAGATTGTTCAGCAATTACAATTAAAATCATAAAATTAAAAATATACATTCGTAGCTACCAAGTCTACCAGATTTTGCAGGTTTCTCCTGGTCTACTTGTTTAATTAAAATTCTCCTGGTTTTTGTACATTTTAGGAAATTCCCTGAAATTGAGTAAGTTTCCTAAAAAAATCCCTATTAAAATAAAATTTTTGTAGACATTATTGCTTGAATATTCAAATAAAAACTAATTACTAATACTCAGTGAAACGAACCTCATTTATAGAAATTAGTTTAGTTCTTTTTGTTCTGAAACATTCAGTTTATTCAGAACTCTCTTTTTAAATTAATTAACAAAAATCATTTAACTATCTTTGATGAATTAAATGCCTATTAATATTCGAAATTACGAGGGAACATAATACATAACATTTCAAATATGTTTAGTCAAATATAGAAAAACTGCACTATTTTCCTGTTATGATTGACATTAAACATACTTGAAATGTTATGTATTATGTTTACTCATAATTTCGAATAGTAATAGGCATTTAATTCATCAAAGATAGTTAAAAGATTTTTGTTAATTAATTTAAAACTTCTGAATAAAAATAATTTGAACATTTTAGAATAAAAAATTTTGAACTGATTTCTGTAAATGAGGTTCGCTTCATTATGTATTAGTAAAATTTATTTAAATATTCAAGCAAGCAATAATCTGTACAAAAAATTCTATTTCAATCGGGACTTTTGTAGGAAATTCTAGATAATTTCTAAAATGTACAAAAACTAGGAAAATTTTAATTAAACCAGTAAAAACTGGCAAAATCCAGTTGTTTACAGGGAAATTCAGTAGAGTTGGCAGCTATGACTTGGTCTACAATTTATTGTTAATACTAAATATATAATTAAATCTAAAGTCAGATTTATCCGATTCAAAATCTGTAATAAGTATTTGTACTCCATGGTGCGTAGCGTTTTTAAAAAGTGCTTAAAGGTGCTTATTTTCGATATTTAAAAGCCCTTAAAGGTGCTTTTTTCATTGGGTGTTTTTACAAAGGGCTTAATTTTTCCCTTTTCGAAAATGAGATTTTTCCCCCCTTACCATGTCGATTTTCGTCACGTATATGCAAAAGCGCGCTTTTCATATTACTTTTCGCTTTGTTCTATTCGACGTTTTTGCGATTCATTCAACCACAAATTTCGGAGTATCGTTAGTCCATAGCGTATGAAAGCGTCAATCATTTTACAGATTTCGTGAAATACTTGCGAGTCCGCATGTGCGTCTATTGAGATGGGTTCGGTGAGATTCTAGCACTCTCACTTGCAACTCTGCTGCATTTTACAAGATATTCTCAATTTCAAGCTTCATTTTCCACCCTCTGATATCAAATCAAAAAATGAGTTCTTTGTCAGAAACTAGATATTTTGTCATGCTCAAGTAAAGTCTTTGAAAATTATTTTGCATTTTGTTAATCTATATAGTGCTTAAAAATATTTTTGAGAGATTTGACTACCTACACTGTGCTAGAACTTAATATATTATTGTAGACTTTGCCTCAAACAACAATAGATAGTATGCCTTTCCCTTAAAGTCATTTAATATTTAGACGATTTAAGTGTTTAATTCTTATTTAGGTATTCTTTGTCGAGTGGAGATATTTTAATAAAATTACGTTACGCGCATACCAGGAGCTGTCAAGTTTCGCGTAAGAAATGCGTTATTGAAACTCAGATAAGGTAAAAGTAATTTTAATTTGGCATGATTTTGTATAAATACTTGATAGAGGAAAGCTGTGGTGTTTTAGGTTGTTGCATACCTGCCACGTCTCCTGTTTTTTAATGAAAACTCCTGTATTACCCGTATATTTTCAAATTTCTCCGTATTTGTTGAAGTATTTTTAAAAAAAATTTTGATAACATGTCTGCAAATGGCAAAAATACTCAACAGATGGTACTATTGCCAGTATGTTGAGTGTTTATAATTTAAGTAATTATAAGTAATGGTTTAAAAATCTTCTTTTGATTACCATACATATTTCTTAATTCGCTGAATGTATGTGCTTTCATTATTTACAATTTTGACTTACATGATTACGCATGATGAATCAAAACTAGTAAAATTTGAACTAGTGATGAATCAAAACTAGTAAAATCTCCATTGTTGGCAGGTATGTTGTTGAAGCTATTGTTTAAAAATTTACTTATTCTCTTTTAAAGTTCAATTCAGTTGGTTAACAATAACTTGGAACTGATGGTTTACTATTGTTACGTGTGTTTCAAACTTTTTAGTTCAAATAATAACAATTGTCTTTTTGGCAGTGATTCCTTAAAATCATGCAGACTTTTTCTTTATATTGTCAAAATAACTTTATGGAGGATTCTTGCTTTTGTGAATGGATTTCCTATTCACATTGTGATTAATTAAGATAAATTTTATCTTTCTGGAGTTTTAATTTAATTGTAGAGAGCATTGATTACCTAGCTCTCTTCTGTGTAGCAATGAATTTTTAATACATTTGAGAAGTTGAATTAGTATGTATTCAACTTAATTTAATATTTTCTGTTTCAACTATCGTATATCCGTCAGAATGTCACCTCACCTTTGTAGCTTTTACAGCACGATAAGTATCTTATTACCCAAGTCAAATTTCTTGATGGTCCCATCAAAAAATTTTGATGGTTTAGGCCAACAAATATGCCAACAAACTTCCATCATTCCATGATGGAAAATGCTACTTTAACACTATGATGGTTAACCATCAAGAGAAGTTTGACTCTCAAGAACCAACAATCCATGATGGTTCCAGCTATACATATCAATGATAGTTTAATAGGAATTCTTATTGGTTCTCAGGAATATACCATCAAAACAATTTGGGTTTTTTTATGTTGGACCATCATAAATCAGTCCGAATTCCTACATTGAGATGATGGTTGTTCATGATTGTTCCAACATTTGACTTCTAAGATATTATGATGGAAATTCGTGATGGTCCAAGAATGCATTTATATGATGGCTTAATGTTGTTTCAACAGGAATATACCATCAAAACAATTCCGGTTCGTCCCCTTTTTATGTTAGTCTATCATAAATCAGTCTAAATTCCTACTTTGAGTTGATGGTTATTCATGATCAATCCAACATTTGATTTCTAAGAAACTATGATGGAAATTTCTGATGGTTCCACATGAACAAACCATCGAAACAAGTTGCTATTCTTATGTTGGACCATCATAAATCAGTTCCAATTCCTAAATTGGGATGATGGTTGCTTATGTTGATTACCATCAAAAAATATAATGGTTCATGATGGAATTATTGATGATTATCATTAAGATTATGTTGGTCCCTCGATGGAAAACTATAAAAAATTTTGACTTTGGTAAGCCAGGAAAGTTTGAACCTGAGAAGACAGTTCCACGAAAAAAAATCCTACATAAGTGAATCCTCGTCTTATGTTGAAGGATCAGCCTAACCATTTTACAATGATTCTTGAACAAAAAATTTTGGTATATGTGTTTCACTAAAATCCATTAAAATGTGTAATTTTTCTCAAATCTAACAGTCGAAAAATGGCCTGCATAGGAAAATAATGCCTGGAAATTTTTTTCTAGCTTGGCAGCAAGCGAAGATTTTGTGCAGGTATTTTACTTCTCTGTAAAATCTTTTTAAGAAGCGATACAGTAAAATATGACATTCTTTTTAGGTTCCTTAACCGTTTTGAGTCCCAGGGGGTATTGAAAATTTATTTTATGTCTCGAAATTCCAAGTGGCGAGATAGCACTTTGTTTATTTTACATCAATGAATTCCAAACGGAGCAATAGCACTTCTTGTATTTGTTAGGTAACGCGTCTTTTTCTCATCACTCTGTCACATTTATTTAGTTTTTATATCCGTCGTTGAACAGCCAACCCAATTTGTGGGTTTACATCTACTAATGTTCAACTCCGTAGCCTTGTCATTTTGAACCCAATCCAGAAGACAAGGAAACTCCTGGATCAGTACCCCCAGAGGTATTGATTTGTTCTGGGAACATGGAGGATTTTGAGACTCGACAGATTTAGCGTGCACCAGTCACCATTTACTACACGGGGAGTCTTCGGTCGGCTGGGATGTTGCAACGCGATCTGATGTATTCTTGCGTGTTTCTCATTGTTAATAATTGGGTGTTTCAAAATAATTCGACGAAGCAATGCAAAAAGTAAGTAAAAAATTAATCTAGATTTACTGTTTAACTTTTTTTAAATTTGGAGCATCCCCAAAAAGGTAGAATGAATCGAAAAGAAAAATCTATGAGCATAATCACACATCCACGTGATCACTACATTGTTCCTGTAAATTGCATAAGACACTTATTTTGAGTCTTTCAGAAGATAACAATGAAATAAAAAGTTTTGTAATGCATTATAGTATTATTTTACCTATTGTAAAATGTACCATTTACATTAAATGGAGCCGTGTGAAATGTATTTGTTTCAGTAAATCTGAGCGGTGTGACTTCAACAATCGGTAACGCACTGTCAGTTGTCCACATTGTACTGGGTTTTCTTGACATTAAGTCCCAATAATAATGACCAGATTTTTAAATGCGGTTAATGACCAGATTTTTAAAGATGATTTAGTCTACCTACCGACTAAATATTCATATTTTAGTAACTTTTAAAGTGTCATTTTCCCTACAGTCAAATCTGTTTTAGCGAAAATTTCTATGTATAAACCAAAAATTTCCTAACCTCCATAGGAACAGTGAATTAAAAATACCGATTATTACGAAATTCGTAATCCGATTTGTCGAAGGTGAAAATAAGCAACAGTTCTCTTGATCAAAGCATTTTTCCATTCTTCAAATGTACACATCCATCTCAGAATTCAAATATTTTTGTATCTTAAAAATAAAAAGAAGTTTCAGATAAGAAAAGGACATTTTAAGAAAGACGAATCACTCGGAAGGGACCACCTTGAAAAGACAAAACATCAATCCATTTATGTTTGAAGAAGTAAACATTCATGTGGATTTCCAAAATGAGTGGTTTCGAAAAAAAATTCCCGATTACATCATTTCTGATAGGTAAGTGATAATAAATCCATTGTTCCTTTTAATTTAACTGTTTTTGTGAGCTTTTAAAACATTGATTTGATATTTTCTAAATGTAGAGTACAAATGGATGGCAATTGTTATTAAATGTAATATTTGTTATTTTTTTTATGTGAAATATTCCAATGCAACAAAATAATTTTGTTAATGTTGAAATTCGTAATATCGGTGCAATGAATTTTCATTATTATGTAGTACTTCAATCCCTAGGAATTTGCTAAAACGAGATTCTAGTGTAATTATTTAAGTAGAATCGTTTTTTTAAGGAGATTGCAGTTTTGCATCATTAGGTCAAAAGTTATTAATTTCACTAAATTTTAAAGTTGGTTATGGTCCCCAATAAAAAAAATTTTTTTATCTTTGTATGATCAAAACCTTACATTTTCTGCTATGCAGATTTTAAAAATCAGGGTTGCCACGGGCACCTATTTTCAGGAAAAGTTGCAAATAGGTGCCCGTGATTATTGGGAGACTTTTCCGTACTCCTAGCAATGTTTTTTAGCATAAGTTGGGTTGACAACCTGCAGCCCCCGACACAATGATTTTTTTTTTATAAAAATAAAAAATTTTGAATTGCAAATTTGAGTCATAACTTTTTAATTTGTTCCATTTGCACAGATTCCGTTGTAAGTCTATTTTGTTTCTCGATCACATTTTATTGCTACGAAGTTGTGCACGATTTTAAAAAAAACAAATTTTTAATAAGATATTATGATGTGTAAACTTCGAATTTCAGTAATCACTTTTCACAATATATATTTGCTAAATCAATTATTGATACAAGGGAAAAACTTTTGGATAAAGTATGTTTTTTTTAATGAATTCTAGTCATTAAAAGTATTTAATTTTCTGCAAATATACTAATTTTTTTAATATAAAAATGTAGTGCTAAAACAATAACGTTTATATAAAAACTATCATATTTGCTAGCCACTTGACTAAATGGATCATTGTATATAACAATTACGTCATTTAATAATATTTTAGTCATATTATTGAAAACATTTTGTTCTTTTTCCGTGATAACCCTGAAAATTGAAAAACTTCGATCCAATACCTTTTTGTTTGGTTAATTACGATAGTAAGAATTTCAAAATTTTATAGTTCCTTACACACGAGTCATTCTATGAATACAATTATTGATTTGATTTTGTCATCTGATTTTTAAAATTTATCGCTTTCATCATCCTTTCCCCCATGCATGAGAATGAGTCAGTCCAGGCGAAATTGAATAACTTTAAAAAACCGGTGTTAACTTAGATTGAATAAAGTCTTTTATTATAGCTTTGTACTTAACATCTATATACAACCAACAAAACATTTTGTAACAACTGCTACACTTAAAAATAAACTTTCATTATTGCTAGAGTAAAAATTTGAACTGTACATATTTTACAAATATTCTACAGTTTAAAAAATATAATAAAAAATGCATACTGACTTTACAAACAGAATAAGTTTGCAACACTATTTGGTTACTATAGATACAACTAACAAAATTATGACAAACAATAGAATCTATAATTAATACATTTATAAATGAATTTCCAGGCATAAAAATAATGAAAGTATGTAATTACTAAATTTGAGCATACATGTCAATTTGGCATTTGTTTTTTGTTATGCAACTCCGCAAAAGAATACATATTATCCGTTGAATTAAAGTGTAAACAAACTATATCTACTAAGATTTCAGGTTTAAATTCTAAATAAATAAAAAAAAAATTTGAAAAATCATTTAATAAAACAGTAGACAGGCAGTCATCTTACTTTTGGTTGTGAATTCAAGTCCCGAATTAGTATCCAAGAATTAGCTCGATTGGAAGTTTTTTTATTAAAAAAATGTTTTGTTTTAAATAAAATTGCAGAACATTATTTAATTTTTGATTTAACGTGCGTATGTTAAATATATTAAGTTCATTTAATCGACACATTAATTTCCATATTTCAGTTTACAATTTTTCCAAGAATTTTCGGTGCGGTTAAGAATACGGTACAGTGTGCAAAAACATAATTGTACCACCCTTAATAACGTTTTATCTAATGATCACATTGTAGGACTCAATCTTAATGTCGCGAGGAGGTGACTTCAAATATGCAGGAAATATTTGAATTTAAGAAATCAGACACAAAAATATACTTTCATTGTATAAACATACCTTTTTTTCTAACGAATTAGGATTTCCGACCCACGAAATATGGTACCAATAGTTAGATCAGGAGAGGGGTCCAAAGTGTGAATCTCTTGGTTTTTACTTTTGCGCATTTCCCCAAATCTTGAGAACTTTTTAGAGAATTTTGCATACAATAATAAAATTAGTTTATTCAAAAAAAAAAAAAATAATAACTGTTAGTAAATATGTATTTTTTATTATATCATTTAATAATAATCCAAAATTTAGAATTGTAAGGTATAAAAATTTTTACATTTATAAAAAAAATTTGAAATTTTAGCAAAAAGGATCAAATACTAGCCTGAGAAATTGAATTTTTTTTTTTTTAAATTCTATATGTCTGGAACTATTCAACGGATTTTGCTCCTTGCATTCTTTAAAATGATGTAAAAGTTCACCTGCCTTACAATTCCCAAAATAAAAGACAAATTAATATTTACTAAAAGTTATATTTTTTATGAAATTATCTTCGGATTAACAAATGTTACAACTACATGCAAGCATTTTTCAATACGCTTAAAGTTCTCGAAATATGGTGAAATTAAGGGGTTCTAAATTTTGAACTCTTCTGTCTTAACTATTGGGACTATATTTCCCACATTGTAGCTACTCTATATTTTGAGAATCAGAAATTATAATCCATCAAGGAAAGAAAAAGTGTCTGATTACGTAACTTAAAATATTGTCTGTACTAATTAATTAGCATATTTTACGTCACCCCCCTCGAATCATTAAAATTAAGTCCTTTAATGTGAAGAGAGATCAAAAGTTATTTAGTGTGGGCCCTTTATATTTTTTGCGCACCCTACAATTCTGAGTAACACAACAAATTTAGGGAACTAATTATTAAGTCCAGCAGCTAAGCAAGGCATGCATATATTTATACAGTCTTAGTATAAAAATTTAGTTTCTATAGGTTAAGGGGAGAGGCAGACAAAAAAAAGGTTGAGATAAATAGATGGAAAGTTTAAAACCAGCAACTGGCTGTAGTGCTGGTAAAAGGAGAAGTATAATGATTATGCCTAATTGTATTATTTCCCTTCAGTCATTTGAAAATATTAAAAAAAAATTTAGAGTTTGCTTCAAATTTATAAGGGAGAAAAAAAAAACATTTTAATGTTTATTAAGAAATAGAATTTTGATGTTGCATGGAAGACTAGGGTAATAGTAAAAATTTTAAAACTTTTACTGTGATTACTATTTCATGAAAGCCTTAACCAAATACATTGTAGGAAAATTCATATAAATATTGAGAACATAAAATAATTGCATTCATGTTTTTAAATTTTTACACAACTTGCAAATTATTGCTAAAGAATATTTTATTTGAGCAAATAGCAAAATATATACTCTAATTTTTTTGAAAATTGCATCTGTTTTATTTCTTCTTGAAATGTTTTAATAAAATAAGACATCAATGAGAGATATGAACTACAGAGATATTTTACAATAGTATGCAAGCTGTGAAAAATAAAAGATAATACATATTTTCTTATACTTTAAATATTTGGAAACTTAAACTTGCATTTCATTAAAACAAATGATAAAAATAATGAAAACAAATAAGTAGCTTTTTAGAGAGAGAAAAAAATGTTAATAGCTTGATAAAAAATGAGAATTTTTTTTCTTTTTTCATAGACAGAAGAAGTGAAAATTATGGAAAACCCTGAGATAAACAAGCTTAAAAGCTGACAAATCCTCTGTCTTTTATCGTAATTATCCTAATTAATCACAAACAATCTTAAAATTCTAAATTAAAAATAAGTGAGAAATTAAGTCACTAGGGAAAATGAATAAAGTACAATGAGATAAAATTTGTTGTGACAATTTTCTGTTTTTAGAGATATAACACACCAAGCCAGGCACTTGGTGGACTATCTGCAAAAATCTTGGCATTGTAGGTCCTGTAAAAAATGATACATTTCATAATATGTCAATATTATTTCATAATATATCAATATTAAACAGAAATTTTGAAGAAAAAAAAAGATTTAATACTACTAAGTACTCATTTTATCAACCTCCATACCAGCCAAGTCTCCTGTTTACTTCTTTATTCCCAAATTTCTCCGTATTTGTTGCAGAAATTTAAATTAAAAAAAAGATAATGAATTTTGGCGATAAAATATCTGCTAATGGCAAAAATACTTCTCTTATTCCTCAACAGATGGTGCTATTGCCAGTACAACAGCATGTTGAGTGTTTATATTTTAAGTAATTATAAATAATGATTTAGAAAAGTTTTCTTTAGTTTCTCCAATGTTGGCAGGTGAAAGCCGAGATGGCCAGTGGATACGAATTCCGCACCCCGCTTGCACCGACCATAGTGCTGACGTTAAATATCCTCAATGGTAGACTGATCACAGGCTAATCGTGGGCGGTTCTCGTGGTCTTCCTCTCAATGTAACGCAAATGCGTGTTAGTCCCATCAAAAAGTCCACAAAGAAGGCTACTTGATCGAGGAATTCTCTTGTCTTCTGTTTTGGATTCAAAATGACAAGGCTGAACATTAGCAGTCATAAACCCAAAAATTGGATCAACTGTTAAACGACGGTTGTAAAATAAAATGTTGGCAGGTATGAGTTTGGTTTTGAGAGAACTCCTCCGGGCTGAAACCATATTCAAATGATGGTGTAATGCTTGGTTTACTCACGCTGACCTTATTCACCCCACACTCCTATTCAAAGTGACTTTTCCTCATAGATACTGATGCCTGGAGGAGTTCTCCTGAAAGCCGCACTATACTTACACTAATGATTCATAAAACTTATAAACATTCTTTTTCATTTAATAGTATACATGATAATTGAAGAGATTAATGAAAGTGTATGAAAATTTGTAAAATATGACTCATTTTGTTGATAGAAAAATATATTCTGAAGTAAATTTGTCTGTAAAATGTTTTTTTCATTAAATTCTTCAATTATGTAAAACAGAAGAAGTAATTACCTTAATTTATAAGATGGGCAATTTAATTATAATATAGCCTCCTCTTGTTTCTGATAACCAACAGAAGTCAAGCGAGCTTGTAATTCTTGATTTTTAGCTAATAATTCAACAACCTAAAATAATACATTTGAGTAATCAAAATTTAGCCAATCATAATCCATCTATACAGTCACACCTCTATTTAGCAAAGTCACTAAACCTCGATAATAAGTTCGTAATATGGAAAATTCTTTAAATAGAAAATCATCTTTTGAAATACATAAAGAACACAAAACTGGTTTTAAATTTATAAACACTAGACATAATTAAAATTGCAATGGATACACTTTTATCTTGTAAACTAGCATCTACTATTTATTTTATAAATCTTAACCATAAAAAAAATCTGAATGGAAACTAAGAATAGAGCAAAATTTTATATAACACTTTATATTATTATTTATTTACAGTAATTTTTATATAAACAATATTATTTTAGATACTAAATTCTTTTTATAAGACAGATTAGTTACATATTTGCAATTAAATGCATATTAAAAATCATTAAAGAGTACCAAACTGATACCTTTTTTAAAAAAACAAATCATTTTTTCTTCAAATAAAAAAGTAAATTTCTCAACAAAAAAAAGATGGGGGGAAATGTTTTATTTTTTTTATCACACCACGTGGTACAAAAGTTCATTTAAATGAACCATAATGCTTATAGAATAAAAAGTAAAATAAATATTTTATTGAGCAATGCAAAACTACTTATTTTAATTTAAAAAAATTTATGAATTAAAATTTTTTGGTCTAAAATGAAACAAACATTCAATAGCTCAAAATAAGTTGTAGTAAATTAATACCTTGAGGAAAAATAAATTTAAGACGTTTTATATTTTGAGATATATAGAGATTTTATAAATATTAAATCTTAAATGTTTTTTTTTTAAAATTACAAAGAATTAGAAATGAAGTTTTAAAAAAATGATTGAAGAATACATTGGTAATGAAATTGTAATATACTATTGCTTAAAAATAAAGGTATTTTTACAACCCTGTAGAAAAATTTAGCAATACAAAAAAAAAAATTGCATGTTAAGCGTAGTTGTAAAGCAATATAAAAGCATATTTAACAAACAAACGTGAATAGTTTTAAATCCCAGAATGGAAACATTATGAATTATAGCCGAAATGAATAGTTATATACTACAAAATACTTTGTGATAGTTTAGTTAATTTGACATATTTTTTTTAGAAAACCACAATAATAAATAAATAATAAAATTAAGAAAAAAGTTTTTTTCAACTTTACGCTAACTGCAAACACAATTCAAATGTAAAATTATCAGGAAATATTAGAATAGAAAAACAGACACATTTTAAACAACAAACTGATACATTAAAAAATAAAATTTTGTAAATATTAAAAGAAAATAATGATTTAGTAATGTATTGAATATTGTCTTAATTTGTCAACTGCATATTAAGTGATGAACTCATTGGTTAATGAAATCAGTTACTTAGTTTCAAGCCAAGAATTTTAAATTGAAATAAAAGACATGTCGATTCAAAAAAATTTTTTAATTTCTCAAACAAAAAAGAAATTTTTTTTTTATCATGGGTTGCATGATGTATTAAAAGTTGTGAAAAATACTCCAAAATGTTGATTATTTGCAGGTTAGATTAAAATCTCTAGTGTGAAGAATATTATGGTAAAAACAAATTTTTAACCCTATTCTATTTGGTCATCACAAACTGCTATTCTGCAATCTTTCCTTGATTGCTAACATACACTTTTTCCAATGACAAAGTCCCCCCCCCACCAGAGAAAGCAGTTTCTAGTTATTATGTAGTGCTACCTATATAAAACTTATCTCGTCCTCTCAGAAAAGGCTATATGAAATTCCCATAGGCAATTAAAAAATATACAACTATAAAAAATATTTTTAGATTTAGTGTTATACATATTTTTATGCTCTATTCATTCTGCTTCTACAAAATATTTACATTGAAAACTGAAAGGGTCTAAAGTAGCATTTTAACAGGGTTGCCACTCCACAGGGAGAATAGAGAAAACCTGGAAAAATACAGGGAATTTAAAAATCACCTAAAATAACAGGAATGATGCAGGAAATTTTGAGTTTTTCCTTACAAACTGGGAATTCTATTTTTTATACTCATTTTTTAAAAGTGGTGAACACTCAAAGCACTATCTATGGGATATTTACAGATGATATTTCAGCTATACTAAACTATTTCATTTACTATAGCATTATTTGTTTTTAGTATGTTAAGCTCTTTCTTATTTCTTTAAGTTTTTTCAGAAAAGTAAAGAACTTACTCTCCAGAGAGAAAAAGTAAAACTAGTATAGCTAGACTAATATAGCTGACACAACAGCAATTAAAACTAGTACAGCTAGAGCAAAGTGTGTATCCTCTTAATATAGTGTGTATAATATATGAACAGAGGCAAGCCCTGTTTAAGAGGTTTGACTCACTTGAGTTGTAGTAGATTTTAAATGGTGATTCATTATTTCAAGTTTTTCGTGCAATGTTGCATTTTCCAGACACTTCACAGAGTATTTCTCAGTCATTGACAGAATTTCATGCTTAACACTCGACAGGTCAGACCTTAAAAAACACACATGAAAAACTCTTATTATTATTTTGAAAAGCGCAGCCAGGCTTTTCAACAACAAAAATAACCACCTTTTAATCACTCAAAAAATATTTTTAATTATTTTCCAAAATAAAAAAATTCATAATTAGGATCTGTGCAGTAATAAAATAAAAAAAAATTCTAAGTTCAAAAAGTAAGTAAAAATTTTTAAAGTTCTTAGTTTATAAACATAAAATTCAAAAACATTTTCATTCAAAAACTTTACATAATCATGATAAAATAACTAGTTTCTGATAAATATTGCAGAGAAAATAGTGAAAATCATGCATTTTTTTATATTTTAGAAACAACAATTGACACAGCAAAGAAAAAATATTTTTTTAAAGGCTAGAAAATTAACGCTACGCACCTTGGAGTAATTATGAATGAATATAACCAAACAAGGTAAAATAATTAATCTGATATAATTAATTAGAAGTGCTAGTATGTTGATACAAAAAATTGTTAGACAAGATAGGTTGCATGTGAATTATGAGCATTTAAAATGCATCAATCATAAAATTTAAAAAGTAGAATTGTAAAATTTAAACACATTCATAATACAACAAATTTAAACATATAACATTTGAGTGAATCTTGGACATTTATTCTATATACAGTATACTTCGAAAAATACAGTATTCTTCTTGCTACGTATACGGTATTCTTCTTGCTACGTCAAAAAAAATTATCCCCTTAGCATTAACATAGCTGCCAACATAGATAGGACTAAATACACTAGATTTATGAAATAATATAAATGCTATGCTAACTGGTGAATAATATACTTAATATTTTACATGTAGGGAATTTAAACTATTTTTATAGTCATCAGAGAACTTTATCACTCTTAATAACAATATAAATGGTCTGCAATGCTTTTCATTTATTCCTTAAATGAATTAGAAATGTTTTTGTTATCATGTTAGCTTATTTTTAATAGTAATAAACAAGTAATTGAAAAAAAAGTTAGCTAAATTTTTTTAATTAATTTTTAAAAATAAAGAGTTCTAAATAAAAATGAACAGAAAATTTTACATAAAAAAAAAGCTTCACACTTATTACTATCAATCAGGCTCGGTTCATTAAGTCTTAGCAATACTTATTTAAATATTCAAGTAAGCCATAATTTTTTTTTAACAGGGATTTTTTTTTCTTAGGTAACTTACTCAATTTAGGGATTTTTCAAAACCAGCAAAATCCAGTAGTCTACTGGTAAATCCAGTGGAGTTGGCAGCTGTGAAATAATTTATGTGTAGTGGCAGACAAAATTCTTTTAAATCTAATTTATTAATATGCTTTGCAACCATGAGAAAAAAATATTTTCTGAAACAATGAAAATTCCATAGCTGTTGGAGCGTATGCATATAACCCAATAATAAATTTTCTTTTATACTTTAGAAAAAATAGCATTTCTGATTTGCATTCAACATATGTAATCTGGTGGTTAAATGCTGGGTATATTTCAAATAAATACTTAACAAACATATTGGAAATAAAATATAAACTAATGCTTACTCATAGCATTTTTTGACAGCTTCTGTTTCAAACCTTTTGTTCATTTTTATCACAAATTCTTCTTTGAAGGATTGTAATTCATCTGAATGAGCTTTTCTAACAGCTTCCAAAGCTAGCAAAATAAATGTGAGAAAAATAAAATACAAATAAAGAGCATCACAAAATTTAGTTATGCTATTTCAAAGTTAAGGTTTCAAAACTAGCTTTAAATCAGATGTTCTTAATAATGTTCAGATAAAATTAATTGTATTTTAGAAAAGTTAAGTTGTTTTGTTATTTTCAGTCAGTGGAACAAAAGCACTATAACATGGATTTTACGAATTTTAAAGTGTAATAAAATGATTCACGGAAGTACATTGTTCAGAGTATTGAAATAATTCGACAAGCAGCCTTTTTTAATTCAGGATACTTCAATTCTTGTACAAATTTCTAATATTCAGGAATCGACGTTGACTTCTATTTTAATTGTAGAGCTTGATGTTCTTGCATCTCTATTACTTGGATGGAAATGAAATTTGTTACAATGTTGCACTTACTTTCATATTTGTTGTCAGAAATTTAAAAAACATTTTGAAACACATACAGAACGATAATAATTTTCAAAAATAGTAGGACAAAAATGAAAAGGGAACTCTGGTACATCTATCCAGAGCCACTGATAATCCTTCAAAGAGACGCAGGTTGGCTCCCACCTGCACTACAAGTAATGAAGTAGTAGTAACTACTTTGCTTCATAGTTTGTAGTACTATTTTTTGAAAAGAGGAGTGAAATTCCTTGTAACCTCTGTGGCATTTCTCTCTTATACTAATAATATCTTTCTGTAAGATACTTTTAATAATAACAAACATATATGTTACAAATTTAAAATAACAAAAGAGCTTTTACAAAAAAAAAAAAAAAAAAACTGCTTTTTTTTCCCAATTGAACATGTAATAGTTTTTTATTCTAATATTATGGGTGATATTCTCGCATTTTCTTGGGGCAGGAGGGGGGGGGACACGAATTATTTCTTTCTTCGCATTTTTTAAATAATCATTACAATAAAAAAACATAATTTAAAATCATGAAATCCGTAGTAGTAATTGTTAGAAAATGTAAACAAATAGATGGGCAGTGTTTTCCTCCTTGCTGTGTCTCAGCTAGAAGGAAGTGGGTGTTTTTGTATTTAGTTAGTTAGGTTTTACTTTGTATAGAGCATGTTCTTCTCTTGAAGAACTTTAGTTTTGTTGAGTGTAGTTTTCTTTCTTTATATTTAAAGTTATTCTTTGAGGTGAATTCTTTATTTATAATAGATGTCTGCCATATCTGAAACTTAAAAAGCTGGCTCCTATTTTCAACAGTAATTGCCGGAAAAAAAAGATTGACAATGAAATCACGCGAATCGGGCTCCTCAAATGCGCGCTTTGTTTCAAGATTAGGTTGTTGCAATAAATAATATTGCATAAAGAATATAGGATTTAAAAACTATGAAGAAATCAATATCAATAACTGCCAAAAAGTTGATAGAATTATTGCCTTAAAAAGTAAATACTCAAATGCACGATTCCAATTTTCCATATTGTTTCAAATATATTGGGATATTTAAAAACCACATGAATATAAACAATTGCTAAAAATACAATCAAAAGATTACATTATAACCAAAGGTCTGTCAAAACATTTTGTGAAAGGTCCTGTTTTGTATTAAACTATTCATAAATTGTGAATATAAAATAAGCATTATGTCACATTCTTTCAACCCGAGCCCTGCTTTTGTGAATTTGTGCAAATAGGGTCCTGTTATTACAAAAATTGCTAAAAATCTTTTCAAGAAGTTTTTAAATTGTGAATAGATACAAGATTCTACTCAACAATTGATACTATTAAATTAGAGATGCAATATAACAATATTTGGTATTTAGCCTATACTGCTCAACACAGAATATTAATTTCAGACGAATAATGGAAACAAAATCACTCACATTTTTAATAATTTTAATTGACACATTTTAAATAACACAACTTAGTAACATATCACTTTTAATGTATTATGCATTAAGTAAACTTAAACAATTCGTAAATTTATAGTATTTTATTTAAAAAATTGCCAGAAATAAATTTTTATTTACATAATATTCTATTAATTAACTTTATTATTTATTTACAAAAAAATTTATGATTTAACATTACTAAGAATGTGCAGACGATGTTTGTAAAAGTAGAAATATTTTCTTAGAATACTACATTTGCAATTTAAACTTACAGAAACTTAGTTTGTCTAGAACTGTCTTAACCCCCTCTCCCAGGGATGGTTTATTCAATTAACAAAACAATAATGAAGATAAACAAATATCAGAAGGGTCCAATTAAAAAATAAATTTTTCTGTGAATTGTCTGTTTTTATGAAAATATATTATGCGAAGGGTCCCTTAACGGACCCCGGATAACATTACTATCGACGCAAATTGAACGCATGAAAAGTGATTATCTAAATGCATGATTCAAATATTATGTAAATTTTACATTGAAAATTTCTGTAGAAATTTTTTTTTTAGTTTTCAAAAGAAAAATCATTCTGCATTAACTCTGTAATGTTCTGCGACAATGTCGCCAGGATTCTGCCCCACGGGGTTTATACCTCGGTACCATAGTCACCGCCACGGATGAATGGTTAGGGGAGTTCTTACTTAAGACAAACTACAGAGTCGACACAATAAACAGAAGAGACTGACCGACTGCCGTAGCTTGTGCTTCTTGGGCCAAAGCTTTCTCTCTGTCAGCCATCAATTCATCCAATTCCCTCTCATGCCTTTCTTCCAGTTCAGCAATTATTTTCTTATGAGAGACATCCATTGCACTAAGACCTTTCTCACACAGCATCTACAAATTAGTTTTTTGAAACAATCACTAAACTTTGAAGAAAGATCAGGACATATTCATGACTATACTTTAAAAACAAGTAGTAATATATATATAAAAAAATATTTTTAAAGTCAATTTCTACCTAGATCAACAAAGAAAATTTTTATTTAAGTTACTTTTTATTGAATAATTTAAATTTTTTTCTTCCATATAAAGCTAAAATTAATTAAATTTAATGAATAAATTAATATTTGAAAAAACTGCATTAACACTGTCCAGGGTTGGCAAGATTTTGCCGCAGGTAGAAAAAACCATGGTAAAAACCGTCCTGGAAAAAACAGGTTTTTGCCAAGCAAAGTGGCAAAAACCTATATTGTCCAAGATGAGAGGACAAAAACACATTTTTGATACAAAATTATTCCTAAAATTGAAATATATACTATGAATATAAATAATTACAAAAAAATTAACAAAACTATTATTCCATAATTAAATGATAATGTAATAATATATCATTTTAGTAGTTTAAAACATTATTGATAGGAAAATTTGTGATTATTCTCCTTTTTCCAGTGAAATGAACTTATTTTAAATTAATACAAATATAATTTAAGGCATAAAATATCTATCAACATGTGTAATTAATTATTGTACAAATAATAATTTTTTATAATAAATAATAGTATTATACAAATAATAATATTTATTTGTAAAAAAACATTTATTTTAGGGATTCTAAAATGAAAAGAGATCAAAAACTTTCAATCTTTTAAAAATTATTACCCTTAGGTACATTAATTATTAATATGTTAAAAATAATTTTTTCATGTAATGTATCAAAATTATTATTCCTTATGATTGATTTAAATTTGTTTCAAGTATTTTGTAATAATATTTAATCAGCAATTTAGATAATTTGGTTTTTGCCACTGTCCTGGCAAAAAACCCTTTTTGCCGGCAAAAACTCCAACCCTGACACTGTCACTACAAGTTTAAAACACTACAAGTTAAAAGTATAAATTTGGTGACGTGGACCGCATGTGCTACCACGCAAAGTTCTTTAATGAATTTATCGGAAACAGTGAATATAAAATAATTAAATACTTAAATGTGCGCAATATACTATTATTTTGTGCAAATAGAGCTATAAGTTAGAAATGATCACTGATGTTATCTTTAAAATGAGTGAAAAACTGAATAATTAATAGTAAAATTTAAAATAATGACTAACTCTTAACCCATCAGAAAATTCCATTTCGTTTTTCACTCATCCCTATATAATGAATGAATTAATATTTGAAAAAACTGCATTAACATCATCCACTACAAGTTGTAAAAAAATGATTTGAAGTTGAGTGGATGAATAAAAAGTATTTTATTGAACAAGATGTATAAGGAGAGTGTGAACTAATAGTAGGAATTGAAAAAAGACCAAAGACAAGCTAATTTGCCTTTATAAGTATAATAAAGGCAAATTTTATCGCAAATAGTAAAATTTACAATTTTTTACTTTCAGGATTGCTTTGTTTAGAACAGATAGTTTTAACAGTACATTTTATTTAATGGAGAATAATTTATAATAATTTGAAATTAATATTGAAATAGAAAATATTTACAGTACAGTAGGGAACCGATTATCCGGAACGATCGGGACCATCACTATTCCGGATAACTGATTTTTCCGGTTTTCTGAATCGCTACAAAAAGCCGTTTTTTCATTGTTAAACCCAACTTAAAAAAGAATTTTTTGGAGAAATAATCTTAAAAAGAAGAAAAAACGATGAAGTAATACACTAATGATTATTTCCAAAATGATGGTAAGGTGAACATCTTTCAAAAAAGAAAGAAAAATCCTAAAATCTTATGAGGAAAAAAAATTTTTGTTTAAAAAATGGCGGGAAAATTTATCGAAGTTCGTTCCTGTTTCTTTGTTTTCCGATTTCCGGATAACGGGTTCTGTACTGTATTAATATTGAAATGTACAGTGTTTTCACTACAGCGCGAGAACGCGAGAATCTCGCATATTTTTTTCTTTTCTCGCATTAAAAAATTATTACTGCGAGAAATTCGCGCACTCTATAAATCAATTTCAAAATTCGCGAATTTCTCGCAATTTGGAAGAAGCTTCGAATTACGCTATTTAGAATAAAATCCGTTTCACTTTTCTTCCTGGATCTTCATTATTTTCAACATTTGCTCCGTTATCTAGCTTCCCTATTTACCAGTATTGTTCAAAACCTTTTCGAACAACCGAACCACGGAACCCCTTTCAGAACACATTTCTCTGCAACCACGTGTTTACCGTAGGTAAGGTTTTTTCATGTAAGACGTTCAAAATTTTTATGCACTAATGTAAGATGGACAAATACCTAGTAAAGGCAAAATCTTCTATGATGATGCAGCAAGAATATTCAATGCTTTAAAAAATAGAAGACGTTAAAGGATGAAAAATTTTAATTGAATATTTGCTTAAATAATTTTAAAGAAGGATTTCAATAAACAATGAATATGCTGCTTAACTTTTTTTGTAGAAAAGTAACTTAGATCCTAAAATAAAAAATATCTATGATATTATTGAAGTAATCAAATCCTCCGCAAAATTCATCTTCTAAAAAATACTTAAGCAGTGACTGCATTTCAAAAGTGCTAAGTAATTGCTACATTTAAAACAACAAAAAAAAAGTAAATAAGTTATAAAGTAGTTGTAGTTAAAGTACAACAAAGATACTACCCTGAAATTAACATTCAACAAAGAAAAACTTATTCAATTCACCTTTAGTTGTTCTATTTCTTCACTATATCTAAGACGTATTGTTTCATCTCTTACTATTTCATTCTTCTGCTGCTCATACATGTTATGAAGATTGTGAATTTCCCCACTATAATGATTCTGAAGAATAAGAGAGAAATATATCTTAGTGTTCAGCAAAGCAACATTAAATTAAAATAACACATTTTAGAGCATTTAAAAAAAAGTTTGTAACAGAATCATTAACCATTGGAGTCCCAGGGGGGGGGGGCGCATTGAAAAAAAGACTATCGAAGAATCCGAAACAGCGCAACCACGCTTTCTCTTAATGAGTACAAAAAGACCCAAGCTGGAGCTTGTTTTATTTTACTTCAATGAATCCCAATCGGAGCAATAGAACTTCTTGTATTTGTTAGGTAACACGCCTTTTTTCTCATTGCTATGTCACATTTATTGCAGTTTGCAAAGCGATCGAACGTATTCTTGCGTAAGTGTGTCTCATTGTTAATAAATGTGTGTTTTAAAATGATTAGATGAACCAATGCAAAAAATTAATCTATATTTACTGTTTTAAATTTGGTGTATCCCCAAAAAGGTAGAATGAATCGAAAATGAAAATTTATGAGCAAAATCACAAATCTATGTGATCATATTATTGACGACTACATTGCTCTTGTAAAGTGCAAAAGCCAATCCATTTTTGAGTACCTTCGGAGGATAGTCATAACAGTGAAATAAAAAAAAAATTATTCTGTAAATGTATTATAGTATTATTTTATCTTTTGTAAAATGCACTATTTACATTAAAAGGAGCTGTGTGATATAGTTGTTTATTATATATGCATTTACTTATAAAAGCAGCTGTGTGACGTATTTTGAACCATATCCAGAAGACTTAAGAACTCTTGGATCAAAAATTGGGAGAAATTTATCTTCTTGGAGAACATTTTGATGGAACTAACCAGCATGAGTTACATAGAGAGAAAAACCACAAAAAACTCCCATGGTTAGCCTGACAGCAAAGGGGACTCTAACTCATGATCCGTCTACTATTGAGGATGTTTTTACTTATACTATTAACACTCAACATACTGCAGTACAGGGAATAGTGCAATCTGTTGAGGAATAAGAGAAATATTTTTGCCATTATCGGATATTTCATTGGCGAAAAAATAAATTTTTTAAAAAATTTCTTCAGCAAATATGGAGTAATTTAAGAATGCATTGATAAACAGGAGATAGTCATAAAATACAGGAGTCTTCCTTAAAAAACAGGAGACTTGGCAGGTATGATATTTTCTCTTTTAAATCCTTAATGTAAAAGACGATGCACATTGTTTTCAGTACGACTCTCACTCTCTATGAATACTAAATGAAGCTTTTCACCAGCCTATGCCTAATTCAATTACTAGCTTCGGCCAGACTGAATATATAATATATAATTACTTGAAATGATTCATTGATGAAATTTTAAACAAATATATATATATTTTTACAGGATAAAATTTTTTGTTAATTACCTCCATTTTCTTTAGATTTTGTTGAACAATTTGCAAGTCTGCTTCTAATTTTTGTTTTTCTTCACTGTATTGCTTTTCCTACAGACAAAAAGAAAGATTATTCGAAAAGAAAAAAGGCATATACAACAACAATCTTAGATGCGGAGATGACAACCTGCTACAATGCCTTTTCATAATCATAGACACATTTTCTTTATTCAAAGGTAAAATCAAATGCAGTAAAACCTCGCTACAACAATATTTTGCGGACCTTTGCATTATATAGGTATTAACTATAAATCTATTTATATATTATCTAAAAATTTAGTTTGCAGAGTGGTAATTATGGTTAAATATGAAATCAGATAGGAATGTTACATTTGTGACATAAACGCAATCAAACATTATGAAATTAATAAATGTATGGAGCTTAAAAAGCTGAAAACTTTCATGCCTGGATAAGGGAGGCAATTCTGACAATAGAAGGTCTTGGGGTGGTCTATGTACAGTCCGCAAAAAAAAAAAAAATATATATATATATCACCCTGAATAACTTTCGTTCTAATGGTCGGATTTTCACGAACTAAAAGTCAATTTTAATGGTTCCTGGGGGTGACCACAAATGTGCTAATTAATTAGTGCTAACTATTAATTATGTTACGAAATCAGACACAAAAACGTACTTTCTCTGATAAAACATATATTTTTTTTACATAGTTGGAATCTAGACACTTGAATTAGGGGGGGGGGGAGGTAGACAAACTTTAAAAAAAATTGGGCAGCAATAAAGGATATATATATGGCAATAGTCCAGAAAACCGCCAAAAAAAGTTGCCAGCGCAAATTAATATTTTAAAATAACCCATTGACTAATTCAAAAGCTTAATGCTTAATTTTACTAGGTTGCTAGGCAACCTAGTAAAAGAACTCTGAATGCAAAAAGAAATGAAATAATGTTCTGTGATTGCTGGGAGAGGTTTAATTAATTGTTAATAGAAATTATCTCGATGTTTCTAGGCAATAGACAATTTTTAAGCTGATTTCTGTCCAAAAAGCAAAATAAAAATTTTTTTTCATCTCCTTTGAAAAGAAAATTTGAATTGATTTATAAATTATATATGATTTTCTATGTTTTTAGAATTTAAATACATGAACTTTTTATCTAATATTTATAAATGAGGCTCGCTTCATTATGTATTAGTAACACTTATTTAAATATTCAAGCAAGCAATAATCTGCACAAAATTTCTATTTCAACATGGATTTTTTAAGAAAATTTACCCAATTTTAGGGAATTTTCTAAAATATAGAAAAACCAGGAAAAATTTCATGAAATCAGTAGACCAAGAGAAACAGGCAAAATCCAGTAGTCTACTGGAAAAACCAGTTGAGCTGGCAGCTATGGCAACACATTTCTCATTACCATTTAAATAATCTTTACAAGTTAAGATAGACTGATTTGGTCTTCAATAAAAGAAAAATATGAATGAACGTGGAATACTGTAAGGATAGATTTTATTATAGTAGATGGAAAGAATTTCAAGTTAAAACCAATAACAATAATGAGGTTATCCTTCGACTGATGAATACCACTAACAAGGTATGCAGTGCCAATAAAGCCCAGAAAAAATATGTAATTTAAGAGATGGAAAGGATGTTCTATTCAAATATTTATTGCATTCTGTTAAAGAATGTTCAGTGCACAAAAGTATTTACAAAAACATTTCTTTTTATAATCAGGAGAAAACAGTTGGCAAGGTTTAGATTAATCTACAGTTTAAACTGTCCTGTTCAAAACCCTTTAATTCAAATTATGTCACAATTTTAAAAGAATATTGTGAAAAATAAAAGGTTAACTTTTGAACAAGAAACAAAATGAATACAAGTTTTTGTTTTAATAAAAAAGTTTATCATTATTTTTAATATTGGATTATTTATCCTTATGCAAAAACATAATATATCAGTATTAAAATTATTTATTCATATTTAAATTAAATGTATTCACTTTCGTTGTTCAATGAATTGAGGCACTTCAAAAGTTATAAATATTTTGGTATTATATTATATTTCTTTAATAAGTTAAAGCTAATTGTATAAAAGTATCAAATATTTATTAATATATGTAATTATTATGTGTACAATTGTTGCCCATATAGAATTTTTATCTTTTACCAATGTTTAAAGGTTTTGGACACTTTAAGACAGTAAAACCCACGTGTCCTGTCCGAAACCAGTTTAGGGCATCCAAACGCCCAACCTTGGAGGAGGATAAGACTGAAATAATTTTATCAAAATGTTTAAAACATAAAAAATAAATATGATAAAGCAACTCTAAGCATTTTCATACATACCTGACAAATGTACCAGCAAGGGATTAATAAAAAGCAATAATTAAAGTTGAAAATATTTAAATTAAAACCTTAAAATTTTTAATATTTAGTAACATGATTACCTTTTCTCGCAATATTTCTTCCAAATGGGTTTTCCAAACCATTTCATTTTCTTCCAGTTTCTCTAAAGCAGTAAGGTCTTTTTCATGCTGCTCCATCAGATGTTGAATTTCAACCCTTAGATTTCTACACTTTTCGCACAGGCTACCCGTCCGAGCCAAAACACGACTCTCGTCCAACTCCGCCTGCAAATAGCTTACTTCCTGTCGCAGCTCTATACACGATTTACACCCCTCCTCCAGACGCTTTTTCTGCTCCTCCTGCAGAGCGCCCAACTTTGCCGTCAGTAAATCCAGCTGAGAACGATATTCCTGTCTGTCGGCATCGACACTCGCTTTCCATTTCCTTTTGAAACATAAGAGACTAGATACACTACGATGAGCGACGTTGAGTTCGTTTGGATTACAAAGATTGAAAAACGAGTTCGGGAACCTGTACAGGGGTAGATTAGACATCGTATTCATCGCCCTAACTTGTAGGTTTTCATGGAATGTTGTCAGCGCTTGCTTGTCCGCACTGCTGAGCGCATTGTTTTGGGTAGATTGTTTCGACCTATCACAGTCACTGTATATCGCATCTTTAATCAATATGACAGTACCATCTACGACGGTTATTATAGACACGATCTGAGCGAGTTCGGAGATCGAGCAATGCATATACTCTACGAGGACGCCACATTTGCTGCTGCTGAAAAAATTGTTTTCTAAGTGTTTCACACATATGCTTTTTATTTCGGACGATAAGAGACTCAACTCCTGTTGCAGTAGTTTACAAATATAGTCCGTCCACCTTTCACAGTTTTGAATACTAGAACACAGGAAGTAAACTTCATTTAATGATTTTGATATGTGAGCGATAAAAGAATGAGACACTTGGGAAATAATATGACTAATGTGGGAGAGAAATTGCTTTTGTCCCAGGGGCTTTTGGTCGGGGGATTTTTGATTGCTAGCCTTGTCGCAGACGGAATCCTCCGACAACTCAAGAACTGTAGTGCAAAACCGCTCTATGAACTTCTCTTTGAATTCCGCTAAAATACCGCACACTTTCCTACGCTGCTGATCTACGTCGTCGAAAAAGTCTCTCACGTCGGTCACCGCGTCGATTTCCTCTGAATTACTTTGATAAAACAACAGGCAAGCCACAATATTGCATAGGCTTACCTTCTGTAAACTAGGTTGAATCAAACTGGATTTTTGGTGAATGTATGTTTCAATACCTATAATAGCTTGTTTCACTCTAATTAAATGCTGAACTAGTATGGAGGTCTTGTATTTTTCAAAGTCACTCATTTTAAATACAACGTTCGTTACTTCTTGAAGCAAAATTATATTGTACAGTAGTTTCTTGACGACCAGATTCACGTCCTGCGGTGGAGGCTCGTCGAGTTTGTTGGTCACATGATCCAAAGTTCTCACCAACTTACTCAACTCTTCACTCTCCTCGCTGCTGATGAAATTTACTTTCGAAGGTTGAAACGGATTTATGTGTCCTTGAGCATAGAGCAACTGCAACGAGGTCTTCAGCCATAAAACGAGTGACGAAACTTTATGACCCAAACTTTCCAAACATCCGGCGAACGATAACGACAACTCTTCGTCGGCAGCACTCTCGGCACTGGTCAAATCCGTCATGCTTGCCGACAAGGACAGGGAATTCCAATTTTCGTTCATATCCGGGCAAGGTGTATTCTCATTCATATTCACCTGCAGGCAAATCTTAGGCTTGGGCATATCTTCTTGCTTCACCTCTTCGGCGGTGGAAACGGTTTCCGTGACGTCCTTCACTTTCTTATCGAGATTGTGCAGTCGCATGAGCAAGCTTTGGGTGTCCTTACTAGATTCCTCCTTGCCGTTCTCACCATTGGAAGTTTTAAGTACACCTTCAACAGCTCCGATTTTTTGTTCAAGCTCAGTCAGCTTAGCCTCGTACTCCTTGGACAAACTAAGGCCCTCCTTACCTTTCAGGGAACTCCTCCTCCTTTCCTGCCTCTGTTCCAGTTTCATGACGCGTTGCCTGAGCTGTCGCACGTTCTTCTCTGAATTCAGCAATTTGTCCGTCAAATCATCTACTCTAGCTATCATGAGTTCCATATGAGCTTTGTGCAATTTCTCAGCTTGCTCACACGCTTGCTTTAGAGATATACACCTAAGCTCAAAGTCATCGGAAGATGTTTGCGCGATCTTGACTTCAGATTTCAATCTCCGATTTTCCTCCCTCACTTTATTGAGCTGTTGAGCTAGCAAAACATTTTGCGACGATATCCCACTCAACCTGGTAACTTCCTGTTTTAAGGAATGGCAGCCAAAGCCTTTGCTCGAGCTCAGACTAATGTCACCGTCCTTAGTGTTCAAAAGAAGATTCACTTTAGCTTTTTCCAATTCCGACTGCACTCTATGCAATCGGTCTTCGACCCGGCCGAGACTAGATACGAGAACACCGATTTCCTTCTTTTGGTCACCAGATAAGTGTGGTCCATTCTTTGGAGTCTTCACCTCGATGTCGTCAAGCTTGGATTCGACTTCCTTGCAGAATTTGGATATGTCTAACCAAATAGTCCAAGATGAATCTTCTAACTTATCTTTGATGTCAGTTACTTTCTTCCTGCCTTCTGGGAAAGTGAGAGAGTCTAAACTGGACAATTTGAAGCTTCTCCGCCTCTCTGGTCGATTCGTTTTCTCTTCGGGCGATTTTATGGAACTTTCCACCTGAAAATATAAATTTTATTAATGAGCATACAGAAAAAAGTATGCAAAGTGAAAAGAAATTTTTTTAGCTTCCCCTTAACTTTGAAGTATCGAGAGTATACTGTACTAATCTATAAGCTATGGTAGAATATACAACCTGAATGTTTAGTCCTTTATTCTTATCTCCTCTACGCTCAATCATTGTTTTGTCTTAATGCAAATAGATGCAAAAGAATACATCAAGTAAATATATCATGTAAAAAACAGAAAATAAAATGTAAAGAAAAACAGAACAAATCACAAAATCAAATCTGTAAAGCAAGCAGCAAATTCAAATGAACTTACATGTACGGAAAACTTAAGAATGATTCAAAATATTTTCGTAATAAATTATTTTTTTAATATTTTATTTAAAACATTTTTTTTCTTCTTCGCTTTTCATTAACCTTTAATTTTCTTAGATGTTTTTAATTTATTTTATGATTCAGCTTACAAGCAGTAAATAAAACTTAATGTTCTCAATTTTCTTTGTTTTTTTTTCTTTTTGTCTCTCTCTCTCTCTATATATATATATCACAATAAAGACTATAAAAAATATATATATATATTCTTTATTTAAAAATTATTCTTATGTTTAAAAACAACCAATGAAAAAAACACCTTTAAGAGCTTTTAAAAAACGAAAACAAGCACCTTTAAGCACTTTTTAAAAACGCTATGCACCATGTCTGGATTTTTTTAGTGTCCCTTCAACTTCAAGAGTATAATATACTAATGTATAATCCATGATATAATATACAACCTGAATGTTTAGTCCTACATTCTTATCTTTACTACACTCAATTATTGTTTTGTCTTAATACAAATAGATTCATAACAAAAAACATACCTTTGATTGCTTCTTCTCTTTATGTGACACCGGTGTAGATGTTGGCGGCAAACTAGAACTCGAATGATCAGTTGTACCATCATCACTGTCTCCCAAATAATGTGGATCCGATTCATGAACATCCGAACGTATTTTGGAGCACCTCGTTCTCGAATTAGAGCGGGTTCTCGCTTTCTCCTTGACCCTAGATATGACAGTTCGAGCCAGCGGAGGTGAGGGAGGTAGTGGAAGCGACTGATGTTTCTCTGGGTCTTCTTCCTCTACGACTAATTTTGAGGCGGACGTTGGGGAGCCTTTCTCTGATTCGATGCTCGATGAACAGATGTCAGGGCAAGGAGTAGATGATTTAGATCTATTTGAGACAGTTTTTAAATCATCATTATGCTTGGTGAATTTTTCTTCAGAGTGCAATTTTAAATTTGCAGCTTGAAATATAGCCTGAATCCAGTTATTGCGAATTTTAGCAGTGACAGCAGATAAATACAAATTAGAAAAGTCTTTCATCTGAAAAAAAAAAGTTTGATTATTTCTACATACATAAACATTGGAGAAATACAATTCTTTATAATTACTTAAACTATAAGTCCTCAACATACTGCGGTACTGTCAATAGCACCATCTCTGGAGGAATCAGATAAGTATTCTTGACATTAACTTATATTTTATAGCCAAAAATATTTTTTTTTATTCTTTCAAAAATATGGAGAAATTTGAGAATATACAGCATAACAGGAGATGGTCGTTAAATACAAGAGTCTTTGTCAAAAAACAGGAGAATTGGCAGGTATGTTTCTTATGTTTGGTATGATTTTGAGATAAAAACAAATACACACAAGATTAAAATTAATGGTATCTGCACAAATCATGAAATTTAAGAGGACACCATACTGAGGAAGAAAATTTTCCTTGCAAATTCTTTCTCCTTCATTACTAATGAGAAGATAATTTAGGATTCCGCAGTGGAGATGTTCTCTTTTAATAATTTGTTTTCATTTTAATATTTTGAAGTATTTTTTTCAGCAACTTGAACTTCATGACTTACTATAGGTTTGCCTGAACTTACTTTTTCTTTCTTTTAAATTAGTAATGAAGGAAAAAGAGAATTTGCGACATTTCCCCCCCTTTTTTTTGTGGTAAAGCGTCTTCTTAAGGAAAATGGGAGGCAATAAAAAAAATAAATTTTTTTTTTAAAGATTTCATACAAATTTCAGAATTTTCTAAATGACTAAAATATGTTGTTAAATATTATGTGGATGATAATTTTGAGTAGGTTACATTTAAAATTACATTTATTATAGTTTAAAATCTTGAAAACAGAACTTGGAGAATGATTTCGTTTTAAAAATTATCTTAACATAATTTACACACAAAGATCATTAGTAAAAATCTAAAAACATATATTATGATACTAAATTAACTTTTTTTAAAAAAAATAATAATAAATAAATGCTTAGTGCAAAATTTTATTTGCATAATTTTGTCAGAAAAAATCCATTAAAATTCCAAAATAACGCCTGGTATTCATTCATCATTTTACTTTAGTTACTACCTAGCACATTACATATTTTGCAAGATACTGTTAGTAGTAGAGTAAATTAAAGTATAAATTTATTTATAAAAATTTAATGCGAAAAGATTGAAGCACATTTGGAATTTTCTATTTTGTTTATCTCACTCATTGATTTTGGTAGAGAAAAAAACCTCTTCAGGAATAAAAAATATTAAATGGCTATCACAGAACAGAAAAATATAAAATGAGTTAAATAATTTACCATTAAAAAAAAAAAAAAATCGCAAATTTCTAAAAGAGTTAAAAATTATCAACTACTGTAGTGTATCTACAAATACAAAAATACAATTCCAATTTACTAGTATATAAGGCATGTTAACTCGATTCTATCTTGAGGTACATTTAGGTAGATGAAGATTGACATTGTTGATAACTCCTCTCTCCACATTGGTGACCCGGACGTGATGTGAACACGCCTATCTTGAGTTGCGACTCAGTCAAGATCACACACAATGTTGGCATGTATGTACTCGACTGCTAATGGCAACACAGAAGTGTCCACGACCGTGAACTTGATACAACTCTCACGATCAGCATTTCAAAAAAAGTCAGGTGATCTTAATACAGCTCTCCAGACTTCTCACAAAACAGCAATGAATCAACTGGTGGTATCTGTTCATCGAATTCTATCACAGATATAGTTCTCCTCTGGGAGTACTGTAGTGTGTTTACCACTACAAAAAATACAATTCCAATTCACTAGTATATAAGATACTCTATTCTATGTCAGGGTATCTTTACATAGATGAAAATTGCTACCATCCCCACAATTATATTTCTTATAAGTTGAAAATAATCCCTCCAAAAAACTTACAATTATGCAGAATGTATAACCACTGCTACTTTCAGCTTCAACAACACTTTTTGCTTTTCGTAGATCTATGAATCCATCTAAGATCCCAGCATCTTCAGCAATAGGGTCGCTGAAATAAGTGAGGGCGGAATTTCGAAGGACAAACCAGTATTTATTCCATTTGCATTCATCTTGCTTCACAAGCCAGCCTTTCTTAAGAAAAGTATTCTAAAAACAATAAAATTGTGTATGGATAAGGATAAAAGATAATGCAAAGAAAAATTATACAATTTTATGAATAAGGATAAAATAAAAGGATAATGCTAAGATAAGATAGATAGAAGGAAGTAATTACATTTAAAAGAATAGTTTGTATGGAGTGTTAGATTATTTTTGTAATTTGAACTGTAAAAATTTCATGATCAGTGATTTTAATTACGCAAGCACATTTTTTTTCCAAAATAAAGCTTAACATATCATTAAATTTCTCATTAAAAGTAATAAAAAACAAGTACAACAATTAAGCACTAAAAGCTTTCTGTTTGAAATTTAATTAATACACCTTTGTTAAAACTTTCATCCAATTTGCATACATATATTTCCTTAGTCAAGTCAGAAATATTACCCTTTAAAACATCTTGAAATCTAGATTACTTGTTTTAAAAATAGAGAAGGAGATATTTTTCGTTTAGAATATAATACAATCCTGAGTACAAAACCTGTTTGAAAAGAGTCTAAATTATTGTAGTTAAGGCCTAATATTTTAGTAAAATTCAACATAAAAGCAAAAAACATAATCAGGGTCTGAGAAAAACATAATCAACATAATCAGGGTTTCCACTCAATTTGAATAAGAAAAATAAAAAATCTCTGACTTCCCCCAGGTACAGTAGATGAATTTCAATGAAAAATGAGACACTATTTTCATCAGAAAGCTTCAATTCTTTTATTTGTAATGTGAAATATTAGACTTTCCGTGTAAAAAATATTATTAAACGAGGATGGGAACATTTTAGTTAAACTAAAATGCGAAAATTTTATTACAAATAATTGTAATATATGTTAGAATTATTTAACTTGAATCTCAATAACTGATTACTGTTACTGATAATCTTAAGACTGGTTATTTTCCAGGTATGATAAAGGAATTTTCCAGGTTTTTGTAAGAAAATTACAACTTCCCCTGACTATTCCCCAATTTTAGGAGTTAAAATAAAATTTCCTGACAATTCAAGGTTTCACCTGTTCTTCCTGAACTGTGGCAACCATGTTAATGCTACTTTTCTAAATGTCCTGACTCATAGAAATTGTGTATAGTTTGTCTACAGTTAGAACTACCCCCATCACAAAATCTGAGGCTGTCTGCTGTGAAATCAAGAATAGCCCTTTTCAGGGAGGGTAGCTGCTCTTCATTCCAGGGCTAACACCGGACCGGATAATAAGTAGACCAGCTAATAAATAGAGTGGACAATAAATATTCCCTTTGTCTGGCCTATCCATGCCAAAACAGTGACCCCACGCTCCTACTTGAAATAGTTATATCTCGTTACCATAGTTACCTCTACAAGTCCAGATGAATGGCTGGTGGAGTCCTTACTTTAGACAAACTATACTGTAACAGGGTTCCCACCTTTTTAACAAACCAAAAATTAAGCACTTTTAAAGACCTTTTCTTGAAAAAATTAAGGACTTTAAAAATAGAATGATTGTTAATCATCGAATATATATATAATATATATACATACATACTAAAAGTGCCAATTATTTACATTTCTTTAAAAAAATCAATCAATAAAAAAAATAATAAACAATTTTATTAAAATATTAAGCACTGATATAATTGCATTCATTAACAGGGCTCGCCAAAGAAGTAACAGGCAATTTTTGCAAACCCAGCTTGGGTGTTTTTTAAAAAACATTTTCAGGTTCATACAGGTCAACATCATCTATGAAACTAATCCATATTCAATTTTTAATGATTTCATTGAAATTGAATTGTAAAATTATGTCCAGAAATTAAGATTTGCAATTTTTTTCATGAATATTAAAAAAAAGAGTAAATAAAGAAATTAGGCAAAAACATTGAAAAATTTATACAAGTTTCTATATTTCGATACTAGACCTGCATCACAGGCTTAACTCAATATATTTTTTAAATTCATTCAAATAAATATTTTTATGAAAATTTATGTAGAGTAAAAATACAATTACATTTGAGAAGATTTATAATTTTCAAACCAATTTGTTTTTATTAGTTATTTTTTATTAGTTTGTTTTTATTAGTTCTTATTATTAGGTTTTTATCAGTTAGTAAACATGTAAACAAAAGGTCTAAAACGATTTTTCAAAGGAATCAACATATTCCTATGGCCAGAAAATTGATAAGGTTCCTTAATTAACAAATACTGATAAATTATTTATATTTTAATCATTTATAGATTTTTACTAGTAATATTTCCTTATCATCTTTTATCATTCATAATATACTCTAACTATTATTATGATTTGATATTTTACTTTTATCAAAAATTAACAGATGATTATTTTATAATAATAAAATACCACTTTCAGTAATCTGCAATATCACCTTATCAGGTAACATTTTGTAAAAGAATATTGAAATATTTTATAAAAAACATATTGAAAACGGTATATAATTTAACAATTTTGAAGCTATTACTAAACAACAAATGTGTTATATTTACTTTTATAATGAGCTTTACACAAAATTATTTCCAGCCAAGCCTGTTATTAGGAATTAACTTTACCTGATGTTACTAAACAATCTGGTGAAAAACATGAACTATTTTTAAAGCAACCAAAAATGGAATAAAAATTTAACAAAAGAAAAAAAAAACAGTATACTAAGTTGCAATATTAACTGAATAAAAATTTTATTAAAATCTGAGGATCTTTTAATTGAGTAGATTTAATATTATGTAACAATCTGCTTATCCTTAAGAAGAAAAAATAATAGTCTAACAAACTAAAACTTTAAAAAAAGATTTACATTGCAACTAAACAAATTACAAATAGTTAACAAATATTTAATGTTCTTGTTAGAAGCAAATCATGCATTCTTATATACTACTCAGGAAAATATTGAAGTATTTTTGAAAAAATTTGAGGTTTTCATCAAAAACCCGGGTTTTTGATGAAAAACATAGGTGGGCTGAGATTTTTCAAACACTGTTTATTACAGATCTGTTTAATTTTTAGTATAATCATAAATTTTGTAAAAATGTCACTGCTTTAAATATATTTATTTACTTATGACACATAGAAATATTATACAAATTCTTCAAAATTTTAGGAAATAGTTTTCGATGTGGATTCTAGTTCAAATAATATTTCTCATACGCCTTTTCTTAGGGTTCAACTCAATTCCTATAAGCAGATGACCAGTAGAACTGAATTTCTTGAATTCTGTTAATTTTGAAAGTTAGTGTGGGTCTTCTACTTAGGTACCTTAAAATTGCCCCCCCCCCACCTAAAAAAGCATTACGAAAGAACCAATATATTAATAAAAGGACATGCTTTCTTTTCGTTGCTTGTAACCCCCGCCCCCCAAACACATTCATTTTTGTCTCTCTAAAATGATGCATGCCCTCTATGCATGTTCTAATTTCAGGTGATAAAAGAAAGGTATTTTGTTTTAAAAACTTGAACAGAAAATTTTTTCCGATCAACTTCAGTGATGCTGAAAAATTGAGGACTTTTAAAAACCCTGTATCAAAATTAAGTACTTTTAAGGGTCCTTATATTCCAAAATAAAAATTAAGCAGTTTTTAAGTACCGTGGGAACCCTGTGTAAGTAACCAAGAACTTTTCATTTAAGTACACAGACGAACCTCAATGAATTGTTTCTCATAGAATCATTCATTGTGAATGATAGAAAAAGGAAAACGAGAGGTCAACATAAACTATCAAATATAGTCACTGGAGAATATATGCAAAGTAAAAAGTAGAAATGAATAAATTTACAATATTGCAATTACATATAAATTTAAAATTGCAAAAGTATTTATAAAGCAAAACAAAGATGAACATTTATTTGTTTGAAAATTTTAAAATGTAAAATCCTTCCAATGCAAAAAATAAGCACCTTGAAATTTTTCAACAAAAAATAAGCACCTTTTAAGCACTCAAAAAATATTTTTAAGCACTTTAAAAAAATATCATAACATACATACAATTCAGGAAAACTAAAAATTGTGGGAATGATAGATCAATGTTCGACTGTACTTCAAAGAAGTTTAAAAATTGTTTCATAGTTATATATCTATGGATAAAATTTAAAGAATTCCAGTTTTCAATAGCTCCTCGTTTCGTCTACCTCGAATAGATTGAGATTGGGTTACACAGAGAATATCATTTTAAATCAAAGAGATTGTTTAAAAAAGAATAGTCCTTTACCTCATTGCTCTGATCTCCATTAAACTCAACAGAGGATGTACAGTGGGATGGTACAGAGTCAGGATTACAACCATCAGGTACTCCTCGAATCTAAGAATATGATTATGAAAAAAAGCAATACTATTAAAACCTTATGTAATACAAATTAACCCATTTTATAACAAGTTACTGTTCTTAAATCTGACTCCAAATAGCGAAAACGAAAAAATCAAGGCAAATGCATTTTGTAAATTACAAACATTTACTATAGGTTGAGCAGAATTTTTTTTTTGTTAACAAAATTATGAAAAAAAGCAATACTATTAAAACCTTATGTAATACAAATTAACCCATTTTATAACAAGTTACTGTTCTTAAATCTGACTCCAAATAGCGAAAACGAAAAAATCAAGGCAAATGCATTTTGTAAATTACAAACATTTACTATAGGTTGAGCAGAATTTTTTTTTTTTTTTTGTTAACAAAATTTTCATTAAGTGTTAATATATAAATTATGATTTAAATATTTCAAAGAGTGTAGCTATAAATTTATACCATAACAAGAGAACAAAACCAAAAATTATTTTGAAGAGTGGCGCATTAGATTTTGAGAAAAAAAGATATTAAATTATTATTTTGTCCTTGATGCACAAAACTTTCTCAGGTAACCTAATAAAAAAAATAATAAATAAAAGAATTTAGTAAATGTAATTTTAAAACACATGAGCATAATAAATATACATACATACCCTCCAACTGCTACGGAATTTCCGTAGTTTCAGAAATCTTCTTTTCAGACGGTAGCAAAATTAATGTCTTAATATTAAAAAAAAAATTTATTTTAGCGCAACTTGTCCACTATTACTTATAAAAGTGCAGGCCATATGGCTAGATTCTTAAGTTCTGATAGAAGTTTTATGAGAGATCCATTTGCTTTAAAAATTTCTACTTTGGTTCGCTACCACTAGAAAGAATTATTTTCAAAATCTTCATAAGTTGGAGGGTATGTACATATATAACCTAATTTTAGTCTAAACAACAGCAAAACTAAAAAAATCTGCAGAGAATCTTAAAAGCCCTTGCCATCTTGGATTATAGAATAAATTTTTGAATAAAAATTTATTCAAATAAAATATTTTTAAAAAAATTATTACAAAAATATTTTAAATCGTTCTTGAAAGTTTCCCGTTCATGTAAGTTCATTTGAATTCGCTACTCTCTTAATAGATTTCAATTTGTGATTTGTTGTTTTTCCTTACATTTTATTTTCTGTCTTTTATGAGATACATTTTATACTTAAATTTTTTTTTTGTTTCCAAAAATTTTTATTTTGAGTGCTCACACTATTGTATTGATATATTTTGCTTCAGCTATAGTGATACAATATTAGAAAGCACTCCTTTGTGCAGATGTAATCGTGTGAGCTGATGAAGAGATTATATCGTTTTTTTTATTTCTGGCTATTTAAAATAATTTCTTTTAAGTATTTTTTTTTTCGTCTTATTTTTTCATTTAAATATCATATCTGAAATAATCTCAGGCATAGAACTGGCGTTCCAAAATGTTGTGCTCAAGTATTACACAGGTTAATTTTTCTATTTCGGGATAAGCTCATTTTGATGCAATTTAGAACAATAGCTGGCAACACTTTACAGACGATTTCAAAGGATAGAGGTTTATGTTCAAAGTGTGCGCCTTTTTTCTTATTTTGAAAAAATGGTGTCATTTGAACCATTACATAGATCAGGGATGGCGAACCAATGGCACGCGACACAATATTTTGGGCACTCCATCGATCACAATTGTTATTACACTATGAATTATTACACAAATGTTATTATGCTTTGAAGCATATGTAACAATTAAATTAAAATTCACAAAAAACAAACAAAATAATAAACAATTATTAATAAAAAAATTAAAAATTAACGCTAAAAAGACAATTAATAACCATAAAAAACAAGCTAACAATAAATAACTAGCAAAAAAAAATCAACAGTCCTGCTCAAACTAACACCTTACAACCTAATATAAGTTATTGGTCATTTAATCTGCAACAACAGAAGTCACACTGATGTTACTTTAAGTTGAATTACGTGTATAACTGAGACATTGCAAAATGTTTTTTTTTTCAATGTAAATAAAGAGTTTTGAGTTGATAGTATTTAGTATTATTATTTTCCCAATAATCACGAAGTCAACATTATTTGACACTACGTCTATGACCTCATTAAGCAATTTTTTAGAGAAAATGGCACATTGGTGTATAAAGGTTCGCCACTCCTGACATAGATTATTTTTTTAGAAAATTATTAAATATTTTTTTCTTTAAATTTTTCGAAAGTAATGCTTCCCAGAAGCAAACTTTACCTCTGCCACGCTGAGTGGTACAAAACCTTTAAATTTTTATGGATGTAATTCAAAGTATGAATTTTTTTAACCACTATGTATTACTATACTATGTACTACTTATTTTGTACAAAACATTTGACTTTTGGAATTAAAAAATTGACAATTTATGTAACCGAATCTTCAAAATAAATTGACAGTTAAAAGGTTAATAAGGATTAAATGCAAACTTCGCCTCCACCTTCATCGAACTGAACAGTTTAGTTTCGACGGAGAGTACCTGAGTAATAGTTTGTTACCTGACTGAAACTTGGTTTTCTCTCCAGAGAATCAGAAGAGAGTTTATTGGAGAGGCAATTGATGAGAATTTTATCTTCTCTTAGGATAGCAGCTGCATTTGGCACTGAAGCTGACTTATGAAGTGACCGTGTTTTGATATCTCCATTCTGATCATCAGACCAGGACATTATCTGCTTCTGTATATCACCTACAGAAACAGTTTATTTACAGTTAGAATTTTTTCACTTACGTACAGGGTGAGTAGCCAGATTTTTTAACAAAAAATAAGCACCTTTTAAATACTTTTTAACCACTCAAAAAATATTTTTAATCACTTTCCAAAAAAAAAATCATAATTAGGATCTGTGCAGTAATAAAAAAAAAATTTCTACTGTTTAAAGTTCCGCATTCATAAAAATAAATTCAATAAAATTCAAAAACACTAAATAATCACGATAAAATAATTAGCTTCTGATAAATATTGCAAAGAAAATTGTGAAAATCGTGATTTTTTTTTTTTTTAATTTCGAACGACAATCGATACGGCGCAGATATTTTTTCTTTTTTAAAAGATAGAAAATTAACCCATTTTATATCAATCATAGAAATTTTATAAAACGTGGTATTATTTCCATTAAAATATGCTTACATTACATTCATTAAGACACAAAAAGCATTTCGTGTATGAAAAGTTATATTTTATAAAAGAAACAAAATGCTGCATATAGGCACCGATCACCAAATTAATGAACAAACCATTTAATTGAATTATTGTTTCTTTTATGAAATTTGCTTTATTATTTTTTTAATTTACTGACTTTCAATCTTAATCCATCATAAAAACATATGATAAATCTCAAAAGCAATAATTATATATTTTCAAAAAATTTTGCTTAACAATACAAAAAATTTGAATAGTTTAAAAATTTCTCAACAGAAAGTGTTTATTCCAATTATAGTTGTACTTATAATTTATGGATGTCTTCAGAACCCTTGACAACAGCAGAAAAATAAAATTAGCAAAAAATATACGTAACAGTGTCTGTGAAAAATTTATTTATTGAAATGGTGCGTCTGCGCACCTTTGAATGAAAGTGGGTTAATCACTTTTTACAAACAACAAATAAAAGAAGCAACTTTTAGGGCTTTTAAAAAACGCAAATCAAAAATGAACACCTTTTTTTAAAAACGCTAAGCACCCTGATGTAAATTAGCCAAATTTTTACAAAGCTACTCTCTAAGTATTGAGAGAGAAAAAGCATCACAGTTTTGTGTTGCATCGCAAACATTGTCTACAATTACTTAAAATAAATACGTTTGAAAGATTACTTTTCTTTCCAAAACTGGATTGTCTTCGCAATTCTTTTGATTTTCCCCTTCCAATGTAATTCTCATAGCTTTCAAATTTTTTCCCAGATGGTACGTCGGACATCAGAAGGTAGACTGGATTGTGGAACGATTTGCCCAAACATTCAAGATCTAGAGACACTTTCTTCCAATCGGACTTTCCGTTTAATTTGTCGTCGATGAGGGAGGGAATCATTTTGGTGACGTCTGAATGACTGTGCATCTTCCTCATTTCCCTGCTTTCTGATTTCAATACCTTCTTTATGCTCTCTGCATCTTTAATGATGTTTTCTTTTGGTGGATTTCTGAGAAGAAAATTGATTATTGTAAAATTCATCACAACATAATGTGCATTGCTTTTGAAATTTTTCTATATTAAAATAAATACAGGGTATCTGCTACATTTCAGATTTTCAAATCCATTACTTTCCATGACAAATTCCAAGAATTTTTCATGACTTAAACGAGTTACTATTTTCTCTGACAAAAACACAACAATAAATTTAAAAAAGCATTATAATAACATGAATTGAAATGACAGGTATAACCAAAACTGTTATACTCTGTATCTTCATATTTATAGACTTTAAATTAAAAAAAAACAGAGTAAAGAAAGAGTTGAAGCAATAAAATAACTGAAAAAAAATACAAAAGCAAATTTTTTTTCTTTCTGTAGAATTATATTCTAGAGATACTTTTCTTGTTCATGGGAAAGGAGAAAAATACTCCAGATTTTTTCTGTTTTCATTTCCGAATAAAAAAATTTGCCAATGAATGGCTTGCTTCAGCTAGAATTTGAAATTGATAAAATAAAAAATAAAAATTTAAAAATTCTGAAACCACAGAATTTATAAGATATTCGTTCTTTGTTTTTTTCTTTCCTTTTTTGAAAGAACACCATACATTTTTAATGATAAAAGATTTTATATTTTAATAAAATACGACTGAGTGGGGATTTTGTTACAAATTCAGACATTCGGAACACCATGAAATTGGGGGGGGGGAGGTAAACTCCATTTCAAAAATTAGATTTTTCGACAACCTAAATCCATGACTTTCCATGATTTTTTTTTTTTTTAAATAGTTAAAATCATGACATTTCATAACAAATTTTGTTCAACACTGAAATTCATGACTTTTCAGGTGAGCAGATACCCTGTAAATAATTGTAAAAGGATAACTTATTGTTCTAAAACTTTTTGTTTGAAATAAGTAGTAGTATTAGCAAAGGTAAAGTTGTAAAAAAACTTTCTAAAAAGAATTATAATATATGTAGCTTTTATTGTGACGCTATTCTAGGTTTCTTACTGGAAAAACCAAGTTCTTAATTTAACAAATTCTTGTCAGAACAGTCTTAACATATGCTTCTGAAGCTCGGACAATGACAAAATGGAGAAAAATTGTATCACGATATTTGAGAGAAAATTTTTGTGGAGTATACTTGGGGGTGTAATGAAAACAATAACTGGAGAAGGAGATATAACTTTAAACTGTACAAGATTTATAATGTCCCGATATTATTAAACACATGAAAATAAATAGAATGAACTGGATAGCCTGCGTGATTCAAATGAGTGATGACAATACGATAAAAAAAATTGCTTTTTAGACCCACTGGAAGAAGAAAGCGGGAAAGGCCACGGTTGAAATGGGCTGACTCGGCGGCGTCAGATTTTCTTGAAATTAACAAAATAATTGGAAATCAAACATAAATCAGAAGTCATTATGGTGAAATCTTTAAAGGATGGTATTGGCCCACATTGGGCTTTCTGGCCAACTATGATTAGGAGGATTGTGAAGCCATAAACTAGCTTTATCAAAGTGTGTAGTCAAATCTTTCAACAAAAAATAAGCACCTTTTAAGTACTTTTAAAGCCCTAAAAATATTTCTATGCACTATATACATAAACAAAATGCAAAATAATTTTCAAAGACTTTACATGATCATGATACAATAACTAGTTTTGACAAAGAACTTTTTTCTTAATTATATTAGCCACCATAAAAAGAGCGATAGATTTTTCAGTTTGATTTCAGAGGGTGGAAAATGAAACCTGAAATTGAGAATATTTTGCAAAATGCAGCAGAGTTGCACATGAAAGTGCAATAATCTAACGGAATCTAGCACAGCGATTACTCCCAAGTATTTAGTTAAACATGTAAAATGATTGGCGCTTTCATACGCTACGGATCGGCTGCCGAAATGGATTGTGCTTAAATGAACTGTGAAAACTTTGAATAGAACAGTGTGAAAACTATGATTTTGCCTATGTAGGCAAAAATCGACAAGGTAAAGAAAAAATTTCATTTTCAAAAAGGGAAAATTAAGCACTTTTTAAAAACTTCCAATAAACTTCCTTCAAGGGGTTTTAAAAAACCAAAATAAGCACCTTTAAAAACGTTACGTACCATGTTTATCAAAAGAATATTGAAAATAGTATAATTTATTTAGTCACTAAACGAAAAGTTAACTTTTACATCTAACCAGACTCTTTTAGGAAAAATATTTTTAATATGATTGATGTATTATTAAGATAAAGAATGAAATCCAATTAACCCTTTAAGATTCAGCTACATTGATAAGTAATTAATCACCAGGCATAATAATAATAATTGAGCATATTAATGCAAGAAATAATAATAGATCAATATGAAGATATGAATTTACCTTAAACAATTCATTTCATTTCTAACAACAGCATTCTCAGAGTTTTTCTTATCTGAAATAAAATAATACAAACATAATTTAGCAACTTTCATTCATGAAAAGAAACAAAAAACTCTTCTTTTCAATTTTGCAATGCATATGAGTTTTCTAACACAACAAAAAAAATTTAAAGATATAATGATTCCTAACAAAAACAAATTGAATAAATAAAAATATTATACTAATTAACAAAATAAAAAGTTTCCAAATGAAAAATATTCCATTTAATAAAATTATTGAAGAGCTTTTATTGGGTTTTACCCTTTACATTCTGTATAATTATGAGAACAAAACATTTATACACATCATAAACCCTATCTTATTCCGAATATTTTGAAGCTGGGGTTCATTCCAGTTTTATTTTATTGAAGCATTTCTTCTGAAAAATAAAAATATTTTTGGGAAAATTTTCTTATCATGCATAACAGTTATTTTCTACTTTTGCTTTTACTTTGCATTTTTTGCTTAATAAGTTCTATTTTCTTTTCAATTTTTAGTGCTCCTCACACTATTGTATTTATATTTTTTGCTTTGGCTATATCAATACAATATTAGAAAACAATATTTTTTCAGATATAATCATGTGAACTGATGGCAAGATTAAAATTTTTTTTAATTATTTTTTCTTCTTCTTTACTTTACAAAGTTATGATTTTGATTTTATAAATCAAACTATAGCTGGGGTACAAAACAGATTGTATTTATAACTTAAACACTTGTCAGATTATTTTAACTTTTTCACAAAAAAAATTAACCCTTACGTGAATTAAATTTAAAGTTCTTATGTTTACAAACAATATTCTTATTGTCAAATAATAATTTTCTTTTACTATTGTTTGAATTCTGACAAAAATAAAAGTCTACGTATGTAACAACAAAAACAAATGAATCAAACACATAAAAAGTTTTTCGCATAGTAAATTAATTATATACCCTTTGGTAATTACCGTCCCCTTATAGAGCATTTCAGGAAGGGACAGTAATTACAAAACGATAATTCTCACAAAATCTATGAAAAGTCTAAAGTTTATTAAAATAGCTATAATTTATAAAAATTGTTACACTCAGTAAAAATCAAATCATTTTTATTAGCTTGCAATTCCTTAAAAGGAAAGCAAGGGGTAATAACTACATTCAATAAAGTCACCCACAGTCTTTTAAAAGGAGGAATTATGCTTATTGATCCCAGAAGAAACGCAACTACAATTAAATTTTATTATCAAGTGAGTTCTTTGAAACCTGGAAGTTATATCTTATTCAACTAAAACCTTCATAGTGTTTTATTGGTACCTTTTGGATTCTGGAAAGTAATTACACAAAAGTGGGTGACACATACAATATAATATGGGGAACAAAATATACAAATTATTCTAAGAATATTGAATGTAAATATTGAAGTCAAATATACCAGAATATGTAAGAATTTATACCTGTAACACTTTTGGAATAAGTGTGTAAGGTTCACAGTACAGTAATGACATATTACCCAGGGGTCTGTCCAGACATTTTGTAAAAGGTCCATTTTTCGTGAAATTGTGAAAAAATTGCTCACATTCTTTCAAACAGGGTCCGTTATTGCAAAAAAAAAACTTTTTCAAGGAGTTCTTAAATTGTAAAGATATACAACATTATGCTCAACACTGTAAAATTATAATTAAAATAATTAAATTTTAAAAAATAAACAACAATTGTTGCTTCTAAATTAGAGATGCAACATACAAATATTTGGTATTTAGCCTATACTGCTAAACGCAGAATATTAATTTCGGACGAATAATGGAAGAATCGTCTGCCGAAGACAAAACTTAATTCGTTTACATCCATCTTTCTTGTTTTCTGCCCTGGAAAGGGTTTATTCGATTAACAAAATAATAACGAAGATAAACAAATTTGTGAAGGGTCCGATTAAAAGAAAAATCATTTTGTGAAGGGTCCGTTTTTTAGTTAAAATATTTTGTGAAGGGTCCGTTTTTAAGTTAAAATATTTTGTGAAGGGTCCGTTTTTATGAAAAGATATTTTGTGAAGGGTCCGTTAACGGACCCAAATTTCTTCTAAACAGACCCCTGTTACCCATCTTTTATTTAATTTATAAAAATATAATTTAAATATAAAATGCGTCTCATGCATATTTTTGTTCTTTGAGAATATCTTAAGTAAAACATACGAGTAAATAATAAAAATAAATATTGTATTGATAAATATTGCTTAAGGGCACACAAAAATACGAATAGAGAAAATAACTCTAAAATACTAAAAATGCAAACACTTTAATAAACTTAAACTTAGTGAAAGGGGTCCTATTTATGAGTTTTGGGAAAAGGCAGGGCCATTTTAATAGCAAGCAGGGCCCCCGGGGCACAGAAATGTTTTGGGCCCCTATAACATGTTTAAAATCGAACTAAAAAACTTCACATACACAAATGAAAACATTTTTAAGATATGGAATAATTTTAACAAACTTTTTATCACCCCAAAAACTCAATCATATAAAATAAAGCATTTTTAAACTATGCATAATTTTTTTTTTAAAAAAAATGAGAAGATGCAATCTTGCAATTGCAATCTTTAATAAAATAATTGTCAAAACCAAGAAGCTAAATAAAATAATTAAATTTAAAAAATCATAAGGGTTTCACAAATGAAAAAATTCAAAAAGGTATGAATTATTTCGTCACACTATTAAAGTCAGTTATTAAAATATCTTTAAATACACATCCGACATAACCAGTTTAAAAAATGCTGTCCCATAGTGATCCGTCATTCTAAACTCTTTCAATTATTACTTTATTTAACTAATTATAAATACTAAACGGAGTCGGTGGTGGACAAGCATAGAGAAATTACTTGAGTGCCTAAAAACTTCCTTTTAGCGTAAAAAAATAGATTTCGGTTGACTTTTTAAGTTTTCCTGGTGATTCAAATTATTGGCGTATGCATGATTATCAATCTCTATTTATAGAGAAAAAAAATGCACACATTTTGCACAAGAATATATTTATTTTAAAAAATTTATAAGCAATGTTTTGGCTCTTTGTTTTTTTTTAATACAATACATAAAATGTAAGATTCTCAGGATACCCATGCAAAGGCACTACTGTGAAAAGGGTCTTTTTAAAAAATTTGAATTTCGTGAATATCCCTAACTTTACCCTACAGGGGTCTGTCTAGGTTTTTTTAAGAGGTACCTATTTGTGAAAATTTAAAGAAAATTTGTGAAAATTAAAAATTAAATTCAAAAATCAACACAAAAATAGGGTCATGTAATAAAATATTTTAAAAATTGTCACTACAAATAAAAATCATTCATGACTGGTGAATTTCTATATATTTTTCCCAATATATTCAAAAATAATTTTGCTATTGTAAAATTTTGGCTAAAAATTGTATCAAAATTTCAAAATGCATAAAAATCGTTGTCCATAGTTAAATTTCCTTTTAAATTTAATAAAGGCATGCATTTAATAGTACTAATATTAAAAGTTATTTTAATTATGAGAACATTTTCAACTGGGCCATACAAACAAAAGTTTCACAGAGAAAAAAATGGTTCATAAAACAATAAATGTTTGTTAGAATAAATGTAGAATAGTGTTTAAGATAATGTTAAAATTTTGACTTCCTGTAAAGTTTATAGAGGGTGAGCATCATCGTTTCATTTTACAAAACTCAGCGTTAAAAAAAACTATGGTGCAAGTGATGGGCTAGGATTACCACATTGCACTATCTGACCATACACATGCTACCTTTTCGTAGAAGACACCTGGCATAAAAGCTCCTCTTTTCCATAGATTGCAATGAGAACTTTCTTTTTCATTTGTGAAACTACCATTTTTCCTAAAGTTGAATTTGTGATGGTACAGCTAAACAGTGTTCATAATTTTTTTACTCTTTAAAAAAAAAAAAAAAAAAAAAAAAAAATCAGATTTTTTGATTTAAATCAGATTTTTTTTATTTAAATAAGATTTTTTTCATTTTTATTCAAATACACTGTAAGAACTTTGATTTATGACTAAGAAAACTTTATAAATGTTTAATAAAAATTAAATTAATATTAAAACTATATTATAAGAATATTTCAGAAGCTCTAACTACCTAAAACAATTTTTTATTATAATACATAGCTTTGAATGCATAGCAACCATTTTTAAGCAAATGAATGATTGAAATTTAAAGATTAGATGAAATAGAGAATTTAAAGAATTCCTTAACTATTAAAACAAAGTTTCAATTACCAAACCATAATTTTAATTTAAAATAGTGATTTCTTTTTTTTCTCTTGAGTTTTAAAATGACAAAATAAATGTAACAGTTTGTATTTATAAATGTAGTCATTCATCAAAAAATAAATAAATATTTAATCTATACATTTTTATATTAAAATATTCATTTTTAATCCTATATCAAAATAAATAAGTTTAATAAAATTTTAAAAATCTATAAACTCATTAAAAAAAATTTCACAAAATTCCTTTATTGAAAACCTGATTACGTCAAAGATACTGTAAGCATATTAAGAGAAAAAAATACTTAAATGTTTACTTTAATCTGTACTTTCAATCTCAAGAATCAAAAGATTCTTAAAAATGTTATTTGAAATGTGTTGGAATTTATCACAAACCAAGAAAGAAAGTAATTTCTTTAACTAAAATTGATTAGCAATAATAAATTTAAAAACTTATGCAGCAATTTATTTAAAATAAATTTTAAAACTAAGAAAAAATAATAATAAAAGTATCAACAATTTAAAACACTGTTTCTTAACTTTTTAAATCAATATATATATGTATTAAAAAAATTATTTGATTTAAATAAATGGTTTTTTATTTGATTATTTAAATCAACCAACCCTGGATGGTGCCGCTAAAAGGAAGTAAATTTACCCTGGACATACCCCTGCCCTAAATAGACAGCAGAAAAATGATTATAATAATATAAAATGGTGTTACCTTCTGCAATGAGAAGTTTTTCTTGAGTTTTGGTGATGAGTGTTGAGTTGGTGTCTTTAGTCGGGTAGACATCTTCCTCTGGATCAAAGACTATGCTTGAATTTTGCTTCAAATTACTCCTATTTAAGCTATTTACATATCCGTTGTGCTTAGTATAATTATTGCTGGAATCAACTGAATCTTTTCTGCTGTGGACACTATTTACACTCTAAAAACAAAGGAATAAAAATTAAAAAAACAGATCAATATGTATGGTCAAAGATATAGTCTGATGATCAGTTTTTATTAGATTACTAAGTAAATTAAATAATTAAGACTAATTAAGACTTCGACTCAATGTAATATGTAAGAATAAATCGGAAGCCATACTGCAGGCTATAGCAAAACAATTATTAACATAGATTTCAAAACTATCATATGAGTATTTTATTCACAGCCTGGCACTGATGCAACTAAGAATTTTTTGTTCAATTCCAACGGTATACAAATAAGATCACATGACATGGCATATTTATATTTTATAGAGATAAATATTTTCATCAAGATTTATGATATTATTCATATACATTAAAAACAAAATATTCTACAACAGACAGGATCTTGACCCAGGGAGGCATTGAAGGTTTAGACGTTATATTTTTATGTTTAATAAAGACACGCGAGATGCCCATCACTGTAAATTTTCACAAAACCTAGATTCCATCTGCCTGGAGAAAAAAATCTAAATATATACAGTTTTGAAAATATTAGAATATGCGGTATTTTTTACACAGTTGCCACTCTAATCTTGAAGAAAAAAATTCCCTGTGTTTCCCTGCATATATTATACACAATATATTAAGAGGAGACACGCAATCACTGTGCTCTGGAGTGAGCTATATTGGATACACTATACTAGTTTTAAATGCTGGTAACGATACAGCTATTATACTATACATATTTTTAAGAAGGGTTAAAATCTCCCCCAAGAAATAAAACAATAACATTTCGCCAATCAGTTACGAAACTAGAAATTAATTTGACAGCAAGACATAACCATTTTGCTTAACTATTACTATATACAGTAAAAATACCATTGAAAAAAAAAGATTGAAACATGAATTTAAAATTTTTATAATTTCTCCAGTAACTTATTCATAGATTTATAACTTTGGAATTTTAAAAAGGGCAAGAGATAGTAAAATAGTTTGATTACGTCCATGAAAAATTAAATAAATAATTAATTTTTAACTTTTAAAGTAAGGTAAGATCATTCACAATTTTATACTAACAATAAAATTGTGAATGTACAAAAAATACTTCCATTTAATGAAAACATTTAGAATAAAATTGCAAATGTATAGCTGTCAACATAGATAGGAAAAAATCAAGTAGAGTTTCAAAATAATATAATAAAATAATAAAATTTCAAAATAATAAAATTTCATGATAATTGTTGCATAATGTACTAAATATTTTACACATAGGGAATTTTAGGGATTTTTATAGTCATTAAAATAGAAAAACTACAATATTTTCCTGTTAGGATAGACATTAAATATAATTAAAATCTTATGCATTACATTTCCTCATAATTTTGAATATTAATAGGCATTTAATTCATCAAAGACAGTTAAAAGATTTTTTTAATTAATTTAAAAAGAGAGTTCTGAATAAAAATAAACTGAACATTTTAGAACAAAAAAAAAGTTTGAACTGATTTCTTGAGGTCTGCTTCATTAGGTATTAGTAATAATTATTTAAATATTCAAGCAAACAATAATCTAGACAAAAATAGGGATTTAAATAGGGATTTTTTAGAAAACTTACTCAATTTTAGGGAATTTTCTAAAATGTACAAAAATTAGGAGAATCTTCATTAAATCAGTAGACCAGGAGAAACTGGCAAAATCCAGTAGTCTACTGGAAAATCCAGTTGAGTTGGCAACTATGTAAATATATTCATTAAGCAGCAGCATTGAAAAATAATAAGTTAACAGTTTGTTTGCAATATGCCAAAAGTCTATCATAATTATCCAGATACCATATATTCAAACAGCTTGTGAGCTGTCAGACAAAACTTAAATCTTTTTCTCAAAAATCCAGATCCCCATTATGACTTTTTTTTAATTTAATGATAAAATTGAAATCTGCTATAAAAAAAAAGAGAAAAATGAACAAGAAAAGCAACGATAATGATTATATAGAGTAAAAAGTGAACTTACATTTTCAATTTTAGGGACGGCAGTAGGTTTAATACAAGGAAAAGTTGAGTTTCTTTTGTACTTTCCACAAACGGTAGTTCTAGGAAATTTGGACAAGACTTCAAACCACCTATCGATACAAAATTTTGGAATTTAGTATTGTGCTGGTATAAATTTGTAAACAACATAAATGCAGACCAACCATCGAGTGAAAATATTACATTCTGAAGTTCTACATGGTTCAGTCTGAAGTTTATTATATTCTATAATTAATAATAACTACTTAAAGTATAGATAATTAACCTCAAATATTAGATTTTTGTTACAGATTTTCTTGTGGTCCTGCAGTTTCAGATTAAGAGGATAAGCAACAACAAAAACAAAAATTAGATAGGATGTTAATCATATCTGTAGTGTGTCTACAACTACAAAAATACAATTCCAACTCACTAGTATATGGGACATGTTAACTAGATTCTATACCGGGTACCTTTTCATAGAAGAAGGGTGACTTTTTTTATAACACCTTTCCCCACATTGGCGACCTTTGGACATGGTGGTAACACGCCTACCTCAACAGAAAAGCACACTTTGATTTGAACACCCCTACCTCGATGCATGGTCCACATTGAAAAGTTGACTTGCTACTTGTGACTGCGATATTATCCCCCTCTTAGAGCTGCTGCTACTCAGTCTCGATCACACACAACATCGGCCTGTATACACTCGACTGCTGAAAGCATCACGGGAGCGATCATGAACTTAATACAGCTCTCATAATCAGCATTTAAAAGTACGGTGATTTAAGTACAGCTTTCCCAGCCTCTCACAAAACAACAATGAACGAACTATTGGTATCCGTTCATCGAATTCTATCACAGATATAATTCTGGGAGGAATAACTGTAGTGTATCTACCACTACAAAAGTACAATTCCAATTCACTAGTATATAAGACATGTTAATTCGATTCTATGTCAAGGTACCTTTTCATAGAAGAAGATTGAATTTGTCGACAACTCCTATCCCCACAATATCTAAATAATAACACTCTGAGGGGGGAGTAGACTCACTGTATTGTGGACATCTCCATTGAAACAAAATTTCCCTCCTTTTAGGAAATTTTAGGTTAAAACTTCTAAAGCATTTTAAAAATTAAGTTTTTGATTTTAGAAAATTTTCTAATTACTGGTACGAAGCTTTTTTTGTTGTTAATGCATATAAAAAATAACAATAACTATGAAAATTATCAGAAGCTTAAAAAGGCTTCTAATTGCTCTGAATAACAGGCAATAAACAAAATCAAAAGAAGTTTCTTAGCAAAAAAGAATTACCATTATCTTCATGGTTAAAAATTAAGAGTAGAAAAGGTATAAGATATTTTTTTAGTTTTTAATTTGTACAGTATTATCATTTAATTAACTGTAATATTTTTAGTAAACTCAGTCCATAGAGAGCCAAAGCCTACTGAGCCCATCTCAGTTTTCTTGACCTTGGGGTTTGGAGTGCAAAAGCAGATGTTCCAGTTGGGTGGTCAGCCTAACACGGAACCCCCAGTGTTTAGTGCTTAGTACTCATTTCATCGATCCATTAAAGGGATGAACGACTGAGAGAGCTTGCCCAGTGGGGGGGGGGGTAATAGTTATTAACAATGTCAACCTGCAATGCAAAGGTACCCTGACACAGAATTGAGTTAACATGTCTTATATACTAGAGATTCGGAATTGTATCTTTGTAGTGGTAGACACACTACAGTACTTCCCCACCAGAATTTTTATCTGTGATAGAATTGGATGAATGGATACCACTAGTTGATACACTGTTTTGTGAGAAGCTGGGAGAGCTGTATTAAGATCACAGTCGTGTTCGCTCTTGCATTGTTATTAGCAGTCGAGTGCATACAGGCGAAACTGAGTAGCAACAAGGTGAATAATGTTGCAGTCACAAGTAGCAAGTCAACTTTTCATTGCGGATCACCCATCGAAGTAGGCGTGTTCAAATCAAAATGGGAGTTTCTATGTAAAGGTACCCTGACATAGAATCTAGTTAACATGTCTTATATACTAAAGATTTGGAATTGTAGTTTTGAAGTGGTATACACACTACATCCGGCTAGAGGATCAAACCAATGACCTGAGGCACAAGAGCATGAAGCACTACCACTCAGAGTCAGAGAGATGGGAAAGAGATTCAAAATAATCAAAATGCTTAAAGCAATGTGAATAAAAGCACAATAAAAGTGCTTTTATTAAAAAAAAAAAACATTTTTAATAACAATACTGTTGTCATTCCCTGGGAAGGATAGCTACGAAGTCTTTTTCTTTTTATACCGCCAGATGGCGTTCTTTTAAATTTGTATGTGTTTGTTTGCTTTTTGTTAATAAACTTTTACTTTCTGTCTGAATCTCGATCCACAGACTACAGTTGGCAGCACGGCTGTGGTTTTGAAAATTATGACGCAGTAAAAAGTTTCACTTAGTTTCGCCGTGATTTACATCGTTTAGATTCCAAAATCAAAATGAACAGGGATCTGCCGAGTATCCCACTGCTGAACAGTGAGAACTTTTACCAGTGGAGTATTAAAGTCAAGGCTTTGCTGACACTTAAGAAAATTGCTAATGTGCTAACTGAAGAAGCCCCCGTTGATCCAAAGTTGCGGGAACAATGGACATTAAACAATGATGACGCAGTTGCATACATACAACTATCGCTTTCTGATGACCAAAGTCTTCAGTTCGCAAACGAAACTAACGCTAAAATTCTATGGGAAAAAATTCAAAGCACATTTACTGGTAAAACAGAAGATCGAAAAATCGATGCAAGTAACGAAATAAAAAATCTTGAAATGAAAGAAAATGAAAATGTGTCAGACTATATTGCAAGATCACGAGGACTTAAAACGAAATGTTCATCACTTGGACTGCAAATTACAGAAAGAGAACTTGTCTATTATACTGTTAGAGGATTAAGAGGAAAATTTGCAAAAATAAGAGAGATCTTGAAAACCCAACGCGAAAAACAAATGGAGGAAATTTTAGAAATACTGCGGGAAGAAGAAAACAGCTTATCAAAATTAAGAAATGAAATTCCTAGACGAACAGAAGCATTCGGAGTAAAATATAAATATGAAAATAGAAGCAGGAAGAAATGTTTCATCTGCCATAAAACGAATCACCTAGCTAAAGACTGCTACTTCCGAAACAAGAACGAGGGAAATCAAAACCAAACATATCAAGAAAAAAGAACATTTTCGAACTATAAATCGGGCATGAACAAAATCAAAAACAATAACGCTCATTGTGCATTTGAAAATCGAGATAAACATTCTAGTGAAAATTTTGCACTTACCGCAGAACAAGAACAACACCAAATAAATTCAAGTGCTACCGGTAAAAACAAAACTGTTTTCATTTTGGATTCTGGTGCTACTTCGCACATGGTAAAAGATTTAAACTTTTTTGAAAACTTAAATCATGTTAATGGAATAATACAATTAGCAGGTAAGAAAGCAAATTTAATTTCGAAAGGAATTGGTATAGTAAAAGCTACAACAACAGTTGATAATTGCAGTAAAAATCTAACAATATATGATGTAATATATGTACCAGATTTACGAAACAATTTAATTTCAGTATCTAAATTAATTGATAAAGGTTATAAAATTGAATCTAATGGTAATGATATTTTGATTTTAACTAATGATAATCGCAGTGTTTTAAAAGCCGTAAAAGTAAACAATCGTTTTGAAATTTTAATGGAACCGTGTAATAACATTTCACCTAAATTTTTTGATTATAACGATGTAAACAATTCTGAGTTAGAATGTAATGAAGTAAGTAATTTGGATACTTATAATATTTGGCATAAAAGACTATGTCATTTAAATCCACAATACATGGTTAAAATGCAAAATGTTATTGGCATAAATTTTAAAGATTTTGAAAATTATCATTGTGAATCTTGTGATATAAGTAAAGTAACTCATAAGAGTCATCCATCAGTTAATATTGCACAAAGTAATTCTGTATTAGAGTTAATTCATGCGGACCTTGCAGGCCCTATAAATTGTGATTCATTAGGAAATTCAAGATATTTTTTAGTACTAGTGGATGATTTTTCTGGGATGTACTTTTCTTATTTTTTGAAACATAAAAATGAAGTATTTGAAATGTTTTGTATGTTTAAAGAAAGGTATGAAAATTTAATGAGTAAGAAAATCAAAAGATTCAGAACAGATAATGGTCTAGAATTTGTGAATAACGAGATAGATAGTTTTCTAGAAAAATACGGGATCATACATGAAAAAACAGTACCGTATAATCCTTCGTCAAATGGATGTGCTGAGCGAGCCATAAGAGTATTAGTAGAAAGGGCTAGGATATTATTATATGAAAGTGAATTACCATTAAAATTTTGGGCTGAAGCAATAAATTTTAGCACACACATTTCTAATCTTACACCGCGTAAAAATAAACAGAATCTTCCGATTGAAATATGGTCAGGAAAAGAACCTAAACTTAACTACTTAAAAATATTTGGATGCGTCGTTTATTTTCATATACCTAAACAATTCCGTAATAAATTTGATGTTCCGGGAAAACGTGGGATTTTCGTCGGTTATTCTAGAGAAAGGCGCGCTTATAGAATATATGATGTCGATAAAAATATTGTAATTGAAGAGCGATCTGTTAAATTTAACGAATCATTAAGGGGAAGTAAATTTCTGACAAACAAAAATGAATGTAGCATATGGAACATTGAGGATTTGACCCACTTTAATATATCTCTACCACAGATCGAAACTGAAACCCAAAACTCCCCTCGAACTGAATCAAGCAGTGAACATTCTTTTTCTCATAAATCGTCCCAAGAAAGTGCCGATTCGCAAAACGAAAATAATCAAAATACTCCGGCATTAAGACGTTCTGAAAGAATTAAAAATAAAATATCAGCTAACGCGAACTTAGCCTTGAAAGGATCATCTATTCCTCAAAATTATGACCAGGCGATAAATAGTAATAAATATTCCGAGTGGAAAACCGCAATGGAAAACGAACTTCTTTCGATGGAGAAACATAAGGTTTTTGAATTAATTGAGAGGCCTAAGAAGGATAAAATAATAAAAAGTAAATGGGTGTATACAATTAAAAATGACGATAATAACAAAATTTACAAAGCGCGACTGGTTGCAGCAGGGTTTAATCAAATTAAAAATGTTGATTATTCTGAATCATATTCACCTGTGGTAAATATTGAATCATTCAGGTTATTAATTGCTTTATCAGCAAAATTGGATTTATTTGTTAAATTTTTTGATATTAAAACTGCTTATTTATATGGTGATATTGATGAAACTCTGTATATGGAAATACCTCCAGGCTTTGAAGATAAATATGGTAAAAATAAAGTGTGCAAATTAAATAAAAGTATTTATGGTCTACCTCAATCTGGTAGAAATTGGCATATAAAGTTAAAAAATGAACTTAAAAAGATTGGTCTCACTCAACTTGCATCTGACAATTGCGTATTTACTAAAATTAATGATAATGACTTTTTCGCAATTTGTGTATACGTAGATGATTTGGCAATATTTTCTAATAATTCGAAATTATGCAAGGAAATTATTTCAAAACTTAATCAAACATTTGAATTAAAAGAAACAACTAATGATTCAAAATTTTTAGGCATTGAGATTTCACAAAAAGAAAACGGAATTGGTCTATCTCAAACTCATTACATTGAAACTTTAATGAAAAAATATGGTTTGGAAAATTGTAAGAAAACAAATACTCCCATAACTAAAGGTGAAGATAGATGTTTTAATCCTACTAATGATTTAGTAGATCAGACTGATTATCAGGAAATCGTCGGTGAACTTTTATATTTAGCAAATAGAACCCGACCAGATATTGCATTTGTAACTAGTTATTTATCACAATTTAATAAACGTCCAGAAAAAAGGCATTATGTTTTGGCCAAGAGAGTTTTGAAATATTTGAACGGTTCAAAAGATAGAGTCTTGTTTTATAGTAAAGAATTCGGTTTTTTAAACTGTAGTGCGGATGCAAGTTGGGGCAATGCAGAAGGAGGAAAATCTTTTTCAGGTTGTGTAATTATGATAAGTAATTCTCTTATAACATGGAAAAGTAGAAAACAAAGATGTGTAGGACTTTCAACATGTGAAGCTGAATTATTTGCTGCAGCTGACACAGCTCGAGAACTTACTTGGATAATAAATATGTTAAATGAACTGAACTGTAAAAAATTTATTGATGCTCCTGTTACTATGTTTTCTGATAGCCAAGCAGCTATTGACTGGTTGAATAATGGTAAATCTTCTAACAAAACCAGGCATGTAAACCTTAAATTTCATTTTGTGCGAGATATGATAGAAGATAAAATATTGAAAACTGTTTATAAGAATACTAATGATAATATTTCTGATTTTTTAACTAAAGCTGTAACTTTTGAGAAGTTAATTTTTTCTTTGGAAAAAATAAGTTTAATTTGAAATTTATGTTAAGAGAATTAATATTTTTTGTGTGTATATTGTTATATGTGTTAAAAAGTAAAATCCTTCTCGCAGGGGGAGATTGTTGTCATTCCCTGGGAAGGATAGCTACGAAGTCTTTTTCTTTTTATACCGCCAGATGGCGTTCTTTTAAATTTGTATGTGTTTGTTTGCTTTTTGTTAATAAACTTTTACTTTCTGTCTGAATCTCGATCCACAGACTACAAATACAATATGTTAGTAAGATTTATAAAAATATAGAAAACAAGAAATGTAAAAAAAATTAAGTCAATTTCTACTTAGGTCAACATAGAAACATTTTATTTTAGTTACTTTTTATAAAAATAATTAGAATTTTTTTCTCCCATATAAAACTAAAATTAATTATTAATTAAATTTAATGAATGAATTAATATTTGAAAAAAACCGTACTAACATCAAGTGTCATATATCCACTACAAGTTTATAAAACGTGTATTTGAACATGAATGGATGAATAAATATTATTTTAAATAAATATTAAAATTGAAAATTTGAACAAAATATATAACTAATGGTAAGAATTGAAAAAAAAAGGAGCACAGTACCAGACAACTATAAAAGTATAAATTTAGTGACGTAGACCACACGTGCTACCACGTCATGTTCTTTATTGAATTTATCTGACACAGCGAATATAAAATAATTAAATATTTAAATGAGAGCAATAAACTATTTTTTTGTTCAAATAGAGTCTTAAGTTAGAAATTATCACTGATGTTATTTTTAAAATATGTGAAAAACTGTTCCGCTTATAGTAAAATTTAAAACAATGACTAACGTTTAACCCATCAGAAAATTCCATTTCGTTTTTCGCTCATCCCTATTTAATGAATGAATTAATATTTGAAAAAAAAAACTGAACATCATCCACTAAAAAAAACGATTAACATCATCCACTAAAAAAAACGATTAACATCATCCACTAAAAATTTAACAAAATTTATTTGAAGTTGAGTGTATGAATAAAAAGTATTTTATGAACGATTGAAAATTTAAACAAGATGTATAAGGAGAGTGTGAACTAATACAGTAGGGAACCGATTATCCGGAATGGTCGGGACCATCGTTATTCCGGATAACTGATTTTTCCGGTTTTCTGAATCGCTACAAAAAGCCGTTTTTTTATTGTTAAACCTAACTAAAAAAAAAAAAAAAATTTGGAAATAATCTTAGAAATAAGAAAAAACGATGAAGTAATACACCAATGATTATTTCCAAAATGATGGTAAGGTAAACATCTTTAATTTTTTTTTAAAAAATGGCGAGAAAATATATCGAATTTTGTTCCGGTTTGTTGGTTTTCCGGTTTTCTGATTTCCGGATAACGGGTTCCGTACTGTAGTAGGCATTGAAAAAACATAAATAAGATGCTAAAGTGAAGAATAAATTACTTTCATGAGCACAAACATTACATTAAAAGTAAGCATTAGTCAGCATTAATAAATGAAGTTAAATGTATTTTTCAGATAAAAACGATTTTACTTTTTGGATTCGTCTTTACTCATGCCCTTGATAAAATGGACTTTATCGGGGCAGGTGACTGACAGAGCAAATGGATTCCCCGTGACGGCTTCGGCATCGGACACCTCCAGGACGCAGTTCATGTCGATGATAGCTTGAGGAACTGTCTCTGGCTGCAATCATTTAAACACTTGTTATTAACAGTATCAATAAGTTTTGAAGCATTTTATTAAATTTCTAAAATGAAGAAAAAAAATTTAAGAAACAAGCGTGAAATCAAGTAATTTTCAGAATGTTATAAAATATCCATGATAATTCCATCTTTATTTAAAAAAAAAAAAAAAAAAAAACGCGCATGAAGTGCATTTTCGACTAAAAGAATGTGACAACTCGTAGACAACTTTAAAACCACCATTTGATTAATTTAGTCATCCTGCGACTGATGAGAACTGTTAATTTTGCCCTTATACCTGGTCAATTTCACCCAATACCTGGTCAATTTTGCCCTATACTTGGTCAATTTCAGCCAATATTATACAATATTTGGAGTTATGCACACGCACATTCATAATTGTAATATTGGACCAGACCTGTTCCATAAAACTATCCTAATTTTTAACATTACAAAGTTCATGTTCTGTTTAAAAAAATTCCTACCTTTTTATTCCTACAACATTCAATTATGTAAATATAACATCAACAGTCTTTAATGTTGGTGTGTACTCAATAACTTATTGGTTTTTTGATAAACCCATTATAAACATGATAACATGTAATAAATTGTACAGGACATTCTGTAGCCACAATCTTTTATATACATTTTTTCGATACTTTTAGTTGAAAAAGCATACTGAGGGCAGTTTTTAAGCTAGGAAGAAATATAAAGATTTTGTACAGTTTTATACCTTGGAAGAGATTCTATACTTTCTATTTCCTCTGGCAATCAAACAGGTTTTCCAATATGGATAAGAAATTCATTAGATTTGAAACACATTTTCCATATTTTATTCTCTCATCCACATATTAATTTAAAAACTCAAATTTGAATTTTTAACTTTACAAAGAAAGATATTAAGGGTGATGAACAACTCTTTAAACGAAATATCAAAATTTAACAGGGTGCATAGCCAGATTTTTCAACAAAAAAGAAGCACCTTTTAAGTACTTTTTAGACATCCAAAAATATTTTAAATCACTTTCCAAAAAAAAAAAAAAAGTAATCATAATTAGGAAGGATCTGTGCAATAATAAAAATTATTTTTCTTGAAGTTTTTTTTTTGATTTATGAACATAAAATCTCTAAAATTGAAAAACATTTTCAAAAACTTGACATAAGAATGATAAAATAACTAGTTTCTGATAAATATTGCAGAAAGAATTATGAAAATCGTGCATTTTTCGTAATTTCGAACGACAATCGATACGTCAAAAAAGAATAAATCTCTTTTTAAAATATAAAAAATTAAGCACTTTTTACTAGCCCCGGATAAAAAAAAAGAAACTTTAAGGGCTTTTAAAAAACGTAAATTAAAAATAAGCACCTTTAAGAACTTTTCAAAAATTTTACACTGCCTGAGAATTATTCACTTAATTATATTAAAATTAGAACACTAAGTATTCCTTAAAGTTTGAAGAGTACCAATTGAATTTTAGGGTATGTTAATAATAATAAGATAAAAATATTAGAAATTTTTTTAAATAAAAACTAACCAACAAATCTGAAATTTTAATCTACAGAAAATTGACCTATAATGAAAGAAGAAAAAAATCTTCAAAAACTCAAAAAATGCCCTTAAAAAGCAAGAGACATCTCTGTCTTTTTAAGAGCATTAAAAATTTCATCAAAATCAGGAAATAAATATTCTATGTTTAGTCAGTTATTAAAGAGTTAATTCAGATCGCCCTCCAACGTCACCAATACCGCTAAATGGGATAAAATTTTACCAGGGTACGTAGTCGAATCCTTCAACAAAAAATAAGCTAAATAATTTTAAAATATATTTTTAAACACTATACGTATACATTTACAAAATAATTGTCAATGACTTCACACGATCATGATAAAATAACTAGTTTCTGACAAGAAAACTTTATTTTGGTTATATTAGCCACCATAAAAAGATCCAGAGATTTTTTGGTTCAATATCAGAGGGTGGAAAATGAAATAGAGAATATCTTGCAAAATGCAGCAGAGCTGCACATGAGAATGCAATAATCTCACCAAACCTAGCTCAGTAGTCACTCCCAAGCATTTCATCAAACATGTAAAATGATTGGAGTCTTTCATAAGCTACGAAATGGATTGTGGTTGAATGAATTGTGAAAATGTTGAATAGAACAATTTGAAATGTGCTTTTTTATAATACGTGGACATGTTAAACAAAAGAAATCACATTTTCGAAGAGGGAAAATTAAGCACTTTTTAAAAACACCCAATGAGAAAAGCACCTTTAAGGGCTTTTAAAAAACGAAAATCGAAATTGAGCACTGTAAGCACTTTTTAAAAATGCTGCGCACCCGGAAAATAATCTAAATATTTAAAGCGCAAAAATTTTTTTTTAATAAAAGCACAATACAGTGCCAAGCATTCCATCCAAGCATTTCATCAAACATGTAAAATGATTGGAGTCTTTCATAAGCTACGAAATGGATTGTGGTTGAATGAATTGTGAAAATGTTGAATAGAACAATTTGAAATGTGCTTTTTTATAATACGTGGACATGTTAAACAAAAGAAATCACATTTTCGAAGAGGGAAAATTAAGCACTTTTTAAAAACACCCGATGAGAAAAGCACCTTTAAGGGCTTTTAAAAAACGAAAATTAAAAATAAGCACTGTAAGCACTTTTTAAAAATGCTGCGCACCCTGAAAATAATCTAAATACTTAAAGCGCAAAAAAAAATTGAATAAAAGCACAATAAAGTGATTTTATTCACATTGTTTTTTGCTTTAGACAGAGTAGCACAAAGTATATTCATTCCTTCTTTTTGGATAGTCTTGCTTTGTAGCAGTCTTATTTAAATTTCATAAGTAGGGGGGAGACCCACTTGGGAGCAGTCAGGATAATAATTATTCCCACAACCTACTTGACTTTATTTACTTACATGTTCATCAACAGAATAAGCCAATTCTCCATCATCATACAAGACAAACCACCTCCTTTGCCACCGCTGGAAGAAAAAAAAAATGAATGTTTATCACATGTACAAAAAAGAACAACACATTTAAAGCTATATTAAACAGCTAGATAGTTTTATATTTATCGTTCGATTTAAAAGAATATCCCTAGCAGCAAAACAAATCGGGCTCTCATTGAGCCAATAATTATGAATCTTGGCTCAGTAAGTGTTCATAGGGCATTTATTTTTCTTTTATTAGCCCTGTATGGAATTCTTCGATTTACCCGATATTTTGTATCCATTACTTAGCCAATGCAGGTTCTATATAGAATTGTCAGAGTCACCCGATATTTTGTATCCATTACTTAGCCAATGTAGGTTCTATATAGAATTGTCAGAGTCACCCGATATTTTGTATCCATTACTTAGCCAATGTAGGTTCTATATAGAATTGTCAGAGTCACCCGATATTTTGTATCCATTACTTAGCCAATGTAGGTTCTATAGTGTCCCCTAAAGTTTGATATTGTCCCCACATAGGACCAATATTGAAAAATCCTCGATGCATGTTCATAAAGAACATATGTTGAGTCAATTTTCAGCCCAACTGGGTCCGAGGTAAAATTGTTGCCAGGGATGTTTTTATCAAACGACATACATTCTTACGAAAGCAAAACCCTCTTATAAGGCGTAAATACTTTTTGATTGTCATCATATCTTGTAACGTAAACGCACATAAACTTCTATCAGAAAAAAACTACAAGGTTTCATTTAATAAACTGTTGTGCATGTATATATATATATATATACACCAAGTCTTAAAACTGTTATGCACTGTAAATAAATTGCAATAAGCATCATATTAGTGTCCTTGTTTTGATGGTTAACAAATATTTCAAATCAGAAATAATATTTTTACTCAATAATCTTTTCGTTGAGAAAGAACGGTGTTTATATAAGGAAGGGAAAACAAAAAATTTCCTTTGTTTGCATTTTCCCAATCATCGCTCAAAAAATCAATAGAAACGAAACCACACAAAAAAAAAGCTCCCAGTAAGTAAACAAGATTATCTGAATTGTTTTGTTTAAAGCTCTTCCCTATTTGTTCTTTTCGATAATTCCGCAATCTCTTGAAGAGGCAGAAGGAAGGGAAGGAGAAAATGTTATCTAAGAAAATACCACCCAAGATCGAGTTCACGGAATAGACAATAATGATAACCGACGTACTCGGAACAACCATTTCCATTTCGAATAAAATCCATCCTTGTTTTTAGCGTTAACTCCGAGTTGAGGTTTGCATCTTAATTTCACGCGCCTTATTTCCAAATTTGGAAAACAAATTGAGAAAATTAGAAGTAATCACTTCATTCAGGAAGTTCGAAATGAGGAGGGGAAGGGGGTTTCGAGTTAACTATCTAACATGAGGGTGTACAACCTTTTTGAGTGAAGGGCCATTAGCGCGACAGGTAGATTAGGGAAGGGACGAGCGCATATTTAGTCCTATTAGCGGCAAATATGATAATTTTCATATAAACATTAGTGTTCTAAGCACTAAATATTTTTAACAGTAAACTTAACAACATACTTGCAGAAAATTAAATACTTTTAATTATTTGAATTTATTTTAAAAAAAAATGATACTTTAAAAATAATAATAATAAAAGCCGTAGAACACCCGACCCAATTTTGGGTTTACGACTACTAATGTTCAACTCTGTAGCCTTGTCATTTTGAACCCAATCCAGAAGACAAGGAAACTTCTGGATCAGTACCCCCAGAGGTATTGATTTGTTAGTGGAACATGGAGGACTTTGCGACTCGACAGATTTAACGTGTATCAGTCACCATTTACTACACGGGGAGTCTTCGGCCAGAGGGAATCGAATCCAAGACCTCTTGGACTTGGGCCCAGTGCTCTAGCAACCAGACTATCCCGGCCCCTCCAGGTACAGTTTACGAGCCATTACACGAACCGCAGAAAAGGGCAAAATTAGGACTGGCCGTTTGCTTAATCTGAACAGGGACGCTTTTGAAAAGGTCATGAGGCCACTTTTAAAGAAAGCCATTTAAAGTTATTGAAAAAACTGTTGAGATGATTTTATGTAATGTTTCATTTCTTTTGAATGGTAAACATTGAAAAGTTCGTCTCGAAAATGAAGAAACATTTTAAGAAACAAATGTGTCATAAAGTAATTTTTAGAATAAAATATTCATAATAAGTCCATTTAAAAAAAAAAAAAATGATACTACGATACAGGTGGGGTGCCCTTTTGATAAAAAAAATGGCGATGGAGCGGCGACTGGCAGACAATTATTTAATCACCATTTGTTTTTAGTCCTCCCGCAGCGACTTATAATTTTGTATAATTCCGCCATGCTCTTACAATTTTATAACCGTCGTTGAACAGCCGAACCAATTTTTCTAGTTTACGACTTATAATGTTCAACTCCGTAGCCTTGTCATTTTGTATTGGGGGAAATTTGCCATCGTCGAGGACTTTTAGGATGGAACTAATCCGGATTTGCGTTACATGGAGAGGAAGACCACGAGAACCTCCCACGGTTAGCCTGATGGCAAAGGGACTCTAACCCATGATCCGTCTACCACTGAGGATATTTTACGTCAGCAAGTTGGCTGGTGCAAGCGGGATGCGGAATTAAAAGCTTTAAATAACCGTCAATGATGATAACTTCTTTTTAAAAAAAACTAATACAATTTCTCGTACTAAAAACTTCTCTAAATAAAAGACTTTCATTAAATCAGGGGTCTGTCCAGACATTTTGTGAAAGGTTCGTTTTCGTGAAATTGTGAAAAAATTACTCACATTCTTTCAACCAGGGTCCGCTTTTGTGAATTTGAACAAATAGGGTCCGTTATTGCAAAAAAACTTTTTCAAGGAGTTTTTAAATTGTAAAGACATACAAGATTATGCTCAGCACTGTAAAATTATAATTTAAAAAATTAAAATTTAAAAAATAAACAGCAATTGCAGCAACTAAATTAGCGATGCAACATGTAAATATTTGGTATTTAGCCTATACTGCTGCACGCAGAATATTCATTTCGGACGAATAAAGGAAGAAGCGTCAGCCGAAGACAAAATTTAGTTCGTTTACATCTGTCTTTCTTTCCACCCCTTCCTGGGAAGGGTTTATTCGATTAACAAAACAATAATGAAGATAAACAAATTTGTGAAAGGTTCGATTAAAAGATAAATTATTTTGTGAAGGGTCCGTTTTTAAATTAAAATATTTTGTGAAGGGTCCGTTAACGGACCCAAATTTCTTCTAAACAGACTCCTGATTAAATCAATTAAAATAAATAAACCATTAACTATGCGTAAATGTGTAAACACAAGATGAAAAAGAAGAGACAATGGAAGATGAAGTTACACAGCTAGGGTGGTTTCGATAGGTGGAATTGTTGCCATTCTGAAAAAAATAAATAATGTTTACAAAAGTAGGAAATCCCAATTACCGCCAACTAACCCTACCCTTTAGGTACGTGAAAGGCACCCTAAAATCTCCTTAAAGGGTCAAAAAACGGAAAAAAAAGGCTCACCTATAATTAAGTGTCATTATAGTGTCGTTAGAAGGAGATATCCTTTTCTTTTAAACCTGATTCGATCATAATGCTCTCTTTTTGCCGCAGGGGCCTTTCACACACCCGAAGTCGGCATTTAGTGCAATTGAAACAAAACATTTCTCGTTGTTGGGTGTCCATTCATTCCAATGGTCACACAATCGAAAGAAAAAACTTGATTTATCGAACAAAATAGTAATCTATACAAATAAAACCCAGAAAGCATACGGCAACCTTGTTTCGGTGTACTGAAAATCTTTTTTTATCAATAAAGCAAAAATATTGCAGCTTCAAACCTTTCATCATTAAAAATTATTTTTGAAGCTTTTTTTTTTTAAGAAGGATTTGTCACTTAGGTAAAATGGTCACTTAGGACCGTCATGACGTTATAGCTGACGTCACACTAGCGATAGGATCAAATTGAAATTTCGACAGTTCATTAAAATTTCGTGACAGGGTGGAATTTAGTTGAGCATACAAGACGTTGCGAAAATAAACCTTATAATTACTTAGATTATAAGACTATTTTCACCTTGAGACTAGCTTTATTAAAGGATGTTTTTTTTTTTTTTTTTTACGTTTGAAAACCCTAAGACAACATTGATTTAAGGTTTTTATATGGAAGGTTGTTTTCCAAGGTTTTGAATTAGGGAAATGTGTGTGGAATAGAGCGGATTGTCACAAATCTTATTTTAAGGTTAAAAGGTTTACACGTAGCATTACAAAAAAATTTAATTGTACTTGAAAGATTTTGAAATTGTTTATTCTAAAAGCCTAACTACAATTGGTATAGCCGGGACAGTCTTGTTGTCAGGACGCTGGACTCACGTTCGTGAGAACGGTAGTTTAAATCCAGTCAGCCGAAGGCTCCCCGTGCAGTAAATGATGAATTGTGCACGCTAAATGCGTCGGATCGCAAAGTCCTCCATGTTTCCATAACAAATTATACCTCTAGGGGTACTGAATTGGGGATGGATCGTTCTCTGGTTCAGGTCAAAAGTACGATCTGTGGACGAATGAATAGATGCATGAATGGGTTCGCCCTATAAACGAACAATTTTACCTTCGCCCCAGTTGGACTCAAAATTGACTCAATATGGGATGGATCCTACATGAACATCCAACGAGGGACCCATATTGGGATGTCTAGAGTTTTTAATATTGGTCCTATATAGGACTAATATAGGCCTACATACAGCCTATATTGCTATATTGGCTGAATAATGAATCTAAAAGCTATATATGAGTTGTAAAGTGGCTATAAAATATAGGGTGAATCGGATAATTTTATATAGGGGCAATATCGGCTCTTTGGAACACTTATTGAGCCAATATTCGTGAATATTGTTCCAATGAGGGCCCAAGTTTTTTTTGCTGCTAGGGGAGTGTAACGTATAGAAGTGGCAGAAATCGAATTCTTGACCATAGATGGCGCCACCGGAAAACAAGAATAATCACACCCCTTGTCTTAATGGCCTACAACAACAATTTGTATTGATTAAGAACACGAATGAGAACCCGATTGGAGAAATTACATTGACGGGCGAAACATTTTCGCTGGCATGCAAATTTTTCACATCCAGTGGGTGCCTATTCCATACCCCAACTTGAAATAATAATCCTGCCTACCATAAGAGTTCTTCGGTTAGACAGACAGTACTGTGTTAAAAAAAAAAGTAATTAGTGAAGGAAGTAATTTACAAAGAAAAAACTTACCTTGTTCCGATTAATAGGCAAGGAAAAGTCCCAATCTGGTGCAACAAATAAGTAGCCACAGCATGACACTTTACGGGTAGCCTAAAAAGTAAGAATGAAAGCACATATAGTTTCGGCTTATTATTTTTTCTAACAAAAGTATTCTTTTCTATCGTTATTTAAAAAACAAACAAAGATTTGAAACATTGAAAGAAATGCTTAATAATGATAAAGCTTTCTTTTTTTCAATAGTTTTTTTAAAATAATTTATTACGTACATTCAATTATTTTATATTGGCTGCGTCAAATAAATTCAATAAAGAACATGACGTGTGGACCACGTCACCCAATTTATACTTTTATAGTTGAGCCTCCAATTCCTACTCTTAGTTCTCCCTACATCTTGTTCAAATTTTCAATCATTAAATAAAATACTTTTCATTCATTCACTCAAGATCAAATACATTTTTTTTTAAAACTTCTAGTGGATGATGTCAATAGTTTTTTCAAAATATTAATTCATTCATTCAATTTAATTAATCTCAGTTTCATATGAGAAAAAAAAATTTAATTATTTAATAAAAAGAAACTACAAATAAATTTTTTCTACGTTGACCTAAGTAGTAAATGATTTTAATTTTTTTTATATATATTTCTTGTTTTTCTGGACGCAAATCAGTTTACTTTGTAGGATTTGATCAAGATACTCATCAAATAACATGCAAACTAAAACGTGGCAAAGATGTCACACAAGAATTCTCAAAAATATTTTTCCATAGTTGCTTATCATGTTTATTTATTTATCAGTAATAGGAGAAATGGCGATACAATACAAGGATGGGGAGAGAGATACATTAAGAGGGTAAACAAAACAAACCTGTTATGGCAAATAGTTGTTACAGGTCTGATTCTTTTTAAAGTTTCAGTTTTTAATCTCTAGTTTTATGACTGATACAACAAAAAATGTTATTTATTTATTTCTATTTATATTATTGTTGTTGTTCATTTACGTCAGACTAGAGCTGCACAATGGGCAATTGGCGACGGTCTGGGAAACATCCCTGAGGATGATCCGAAGACATGCCATCACAATTTTGATCCTCTGCAGAGGGGATGGCACCCCCGCTTCGGTAGCCCGACGACCTGCACGCGAAGTCGAGCACTTTACGGTAGTCGAGCACAGTTTAACGAGGACCAATACCGCACACCCTCGGTCCCTACGCAGGCTGATTCAAGTGGTCACCCACCCGCACACTGACCGTAGCCAGTGATGCTTGACTTCGGTGATCTGCTGGGAACCGTGTCTTAACGATCAGTCCACTGCGGGACTATTTATATTATTATCTATTCGGTTATTTTATTTCATTTTTTATTTATTTTTTAAACTGGAGTTTTGTGTTGTTCTTATTTTTGCTGACAAGAGGGGTGTGAGCATTCCTTACGTACCACAATAAAATCTCCCATTTTCAAAAAAATTTTAAATGCAAAATTTGTTTTTAAATATAACATAATTCATTGCAAATTTTGCAATACATTATGAAACATAAAAGAGAATAAGTTTTTTAGGGTGCGTAGCCAAATCTTTCAACAAAAAGCACCTCTTAAGTACTTTTTAAGCACACATAAAATATTTTCAAGCACCATACACATGAAACTGAAAAATAATTTTCATAGACTTTACATGATCATGATAAATAACCAGTTTTTGACAAGGAACTCCTTTCTTGATTATATATAGCCATTATAAAATGATCGAGAGATTTTTCGGTTCTATATCAGAGGGTGGAAAATGAAGCCCGAAATGGAGAATATCTTGCAAAATGCAGCAGAGTTGCACATGAGAGTAATAATCTCACCGAACCTAGCTCACATGCGGACTCGCAAGTATTTAATCATACCTACAAAATAATTGGCACTTTCATACGCTATGAACAGACGGTACGCTGAAATAGATTGTGGTTGAATTAATTGTGGAAACGTTGAATGGAACAAAGTGAAAAGCAAGCTTTTGCATAATACGTGGCGAAAATCAAAATGGTAAAGAAAAAATATAATTTTCGAAAAGGGAAAATTAAGCACTTTTTAAAAACACCCCATGAAAAAAGTATCTTTAAGGGCTTTTAAAACACGAAAATAAGCACTTATCAAAAACGCTACGCACCATGGTCTTTATAACCTCTTGATACAATATATAGGTACAATTTTATCACTTTAAAAATAATATTCGTCTTGATGGTTGATGTTTTAAAAGTTGTTATTTTTAATTGCAGATTGCAATGAAATAGTTTGAAATGCACAAAGCTAAATCTAGCATTTAAAAATAATAGTTCTAAAAATATAAAGTATTCATTGTAAACTATTTCGAAAAACAACTTTAAAATCAAATTTAATAATGATTCTAATTCGGGTTATGCTTTTAGCCATTTCCAATCAGAATGGGGTAGCTGGAAAGTTAAATTATTCAATCCATACAGTATCCATACAGTACTTAAAATATACAATCCATACAGTATTCATACAGTACTAAGTGCCCGTGGCAGAATATCAGCGACACGGCGACATTGTCGCAAAACGTTACTGAGTTCTTACAGAAAGATTTTCTTATGAAAAGTTTAAAAAAAATCTTTTCTTTTTTACAGAAATTTACACATAATATTTGAATCATGCGCAGATAATAACTTTTTGACGCTCTCAATTTACGCCGATAGTATCGTAAATCGATGTCATGTTTCGTTTGTGTTTTCGGCAGTTATTGATATTGATTTTCACGTGGTTTTTAAACATCCCGATATATTTCAAGCAATATGGAAAATTCGAATCGTGCATTTGAGTATTCATTTTTTAAGGTAATAAGTCTATCGAAATTTTTGGCACTTATTGTTATTGATCTCTCCATACTTTTTAAATCCGATATTTTTTCTAATACGATATCATTTATTACAACAACCTGATCTCGAAACGAAACACGCGTTTAAAGCGTCCGATTCGCGTGATTTCGACGTTTTTTTTTTCCGGCAATTACTGCTACGCGAAATGTATAATTTTTAATTATTTATTGATTGTGATAATTATTTACAAAATGCGAAGAAGTAAATAATTTGTGCTTCTCCCCCAAACAAAATGCGTGAATATCACCCATAATATTAGAATAAAAAATTGTTAAGTGTTCAATTAAGAAAAATTATAGTTCTTTTTTTCTTTGTAAACACAGCGTATTTGTTATTTTAAATTAATAACATACATATTTTTTATTCAGGGTGCGTAGCAAGATTTTTCAACAAAAAGTAAGTACAAAAAATAAGTACTTAAGCACTCAAAAAATATTTTTAATCACGTTCCAAAAAAAATCATAATTAGGATCTGTGGAGTTATAAAAATTATTTTTTTCTACCGTTTGAAATTCTTAATTTATAAACACAAAATCAATAAAATTCACAAACATTTTTCAAAAGTTTACATAATCATAATAAAATAACTAGTTTCTTATAAATATTGCAGGGAAAATTAAGAAAAATAAAGCATTTTTTTGTAATTTAGAACGACAACCGACGCAACAAAGAAAAAATATCTTTTTAAAAGATAAAAAAATTAAGCACTTTTTACAAACCTCGAATAAAAAAGGCCCTTTAAGGGCTTTTAAAAAACGTAAATCAAAAATAAGCACTTTTAAAAAACGCTACGCACCCTGTTATTATTAAAAGTATCTTGCAGAAAGATACTAGTGCTAGAGAGTTTAGTCGCAGGTAAGCTCAAAAAAATTCCGCCACAGGGCCTTAGTTCTTGCAAAGCAGTAGAAAATTAATATAAACAAAACTAACAGATGTAACTAATTAAGAAAAAGTCAAGGAAGCAACTCCTTTTTTTTCTAAAAGAGTCGTCTTATCAGAAGAAGTCATCGGAATTTTGTGTCATTTAATATTCCGAACAATCCGAATGCAAAAAAAAAAACATTCCGCAAATAGTGGCATAATAATTTTTTTTTTTTAAATAAAACGTGACCATCAGAACACAGACTCATAAAAGTCGGGATTGAAAAAGATCTTAATAATAAAGGAGGGGACCCCAAGATGGAAGTTTTTTAATAGAACGATCACGTTTTCACCTGTAGTTATTTTTATAAATGCATTTATTTATCTGTGCAGAGTAAGGTTAAAGCGGTCATCGAGGTTACGTTATCACTATCTTCAGAGGTAATCGAGTTTATTAAAATGGGCAGCCAACTCATTTCGAATAAATTTGTTGAGGAAGGAGTCGGTACCAAAATAAATTTTAATGTATGCCTAATAAATAATCAGTCGCGGACTAGGTCAGAAGTATGATTATTGGCCCCGACCAAATTTTATCTCCCATAAGAGGTTGCAAAATAATAACTATACAAAGGGTTAACCTTTCACTGTTGCTAAAATTAAGTTTGAATTGGATTTTCTCTCTTGTCCTGCATTTCTATAATTTAACAGGGTGCGTAGACAGATTTTTCAACAAAAGATAAGCACTTTTTAAGAACTCAAAAAATATTTTTAATCACTTTCCAAAAAATAATAATAATAATAATTAGGATCCATAAAGTAAAAAAAAAAATTAAAAAAAAACATTCTATCGAATGAAGTTCTTAATTTATAAACATAAAATCAATAAAATTCAAAAACATTTTCAAAAACTTTACAAAATCATGATAAAATAACTAGTTTCTGAAAAACATTACAGAGAAAACTGGGAAAATTATACATTTTTTTGTAATTTAGAACAACAATCGCCATGGCAAAGAAAAAAATCTCTTTTTAAAAGATAAAAAATTAAGCACTTTTTAGAAAATCCGAATAAAAAAAAAAGCACCTTTAAGGGCTTTTAAAAAACGTAAATCAAAAATAAGCACCTTGAAGCACTTAAATAAAAATGCTACGCACCTTGTTTAAAATTGAAAACTGCTTTGCAGATGGATGCCATTCCAGTAAAATTTCAAAACTAACGTTTTGACCCATTATCACGGTGTAGCGCTATTTTAAAGAATTTTTCGAAATTGAATTTTTTAAATTTTCAAAAATTCATAGCTCATTTTCCATGAGAATGGTCCATGCAGTGAAAGTAGTTTCGACAATTTTAACCTTCATCTATCAAAAGTTACATCAAGATTGAATCGAGTGTATAAACTTTTGAATTTATGTTTAATAATCGCTATTACGACACACACACAGCCCACATATTAAAGCAAAGATAAAATTATTTTTTCTAAAAATAATCTTGGCGATTTTTCAAAACGTTTAAATTTTTTATTTCGCTTAGCGAAAGAGCTTCGTAGAATACAGTCAACAAAGTTTATTTCATAACAGTCGTTGAACAGCCGACCCAATTTAGGGTTTACGAGTACTGATGTTCAACTCCGTAGCTTTGTTAATTTGAACCCAATCCAGAAGAAAAGGGAACTCCTGGATCAAGTAGTGGGAGAAATTTGCCTCCGTGGAGGACTTATTGACTAACCCTCATTTGCGTTACTTAGAGAGGAAATCCACGAAAACCTCCCACGTTTATCCGGGTGACAAGAGGACCCTAACACATGACCTGCCTACCATTGAGGATATTTTAAGTCAGCACAGAGCCAGGTGCGGAATTCGAATAGACTAGCTATTGCTGGGATCGAACCAAAGTCACTTTATTGGGAGACGAGCGGTTTATCCCCTGAACCATCACGGCTCACTGTCAACAAATTATTAAAAATTAAGCATGGAAAGAAATTATCTGTTACTTAGGTCTGCCACTCATTTTGCATTAGTTGCCAGAAAGATTTTAAGGAACAGCTCAACATAAAAGAAATAAAACGCTATAATAAATTAAATAATTTGACATAGCTGAACTACCATCTTTATATATCCCGTAAATTGTGCTTTGAGAGGTCTGCATCTTTTAAAAAGACAAAAATTCTCTTCTTTTTTTTTCCCCACCTTGTAAGGAAAAATTCAAAATTCCCTCATTTTTCCCTGTTATTTTAGATGAGTTTTAAATTCCTTGTATTTTCCCTGCACATTCCCTGTTAACAAATTACCCTGTTAACAACCATTAATTCCCTGTATTTTCGAGGTTTTCCGTATTCTCCCTGTGGAGTAAAAGTAAAGTAAAGCAAAATTAAATTAAAGTGAGGTCTACATCTTTAAAAAGATAAAAACTTCCAGCTTTTTCAGTTATTTTAGATGAGTTTTAAATTCCCTGCATTTTCTAGGTTTTCACTGGAGTGGCAATCCAGTTATTTAATCATAATACAAAAATTTTTAATTAAACTTCACCAAATCACTTAACGTGACTCAATACAGGAACTAATAAGGTTAATGTACATTGAATGAAGTCAACATTCTATCGATAAATTTTATTGAAAAACGATCCGTTGTAATTGTTTTTAAAAAAACGAAGATAAAAATTTCCTGTTTTTTCCCAGTTTTTAAGGAAAAAAATTCGAAATTCTCTGTATTTTCCAGGTTTTTCCCTATAGAGTGGCAATCCTGTTATTTAATAATAATACAAAACTTTTTAAATTCAACAGCACCATTCGTCGTTATTAAACGCACTTGACGCAACTAAATACAGGAACTAATAGAGGTTAATGCACATTAAAGGAAGTCAACATTCTATAGAATAAAATTCTATTGAATAGCGATCCGTTCTACATTCCATGCGGAAATAAACGCGCGCCCAGAGAAGCGTGCAATCTTGAATACTGGCTGTAAAAGTTCATCAATAAACGAATAACATCTAAACGGTCGATTGTAACGTGACCATTCGACGAACGATCACCCACTTTATGAAGCAGTGAATGCTCAAGTGGTCATCCGCATCTATGACCAATTAAAAGAACACGATGGATTAGTGAGTTCTAGTTTTGATCGAGGAAGTCACGTGATTTATTTGCAAAAGGTGGGGGGTGATTGAATTTTCGAGGATACATAAATAACATGGATATTTTACAAGTTGAAACGCCCGTCAATTCTCAAGGGCTCATTTTATAGTACTCATAATTCACGGAGGAAAGGTAAGGTAAAAAATGTCCTTGATATGACACATCAAATTTCATTAAAATCGGCCCAGTAGTTCTAGAGATAATCGACCTAGTGTGCAAATTCTCTTAAATTCTTACACCAGTGTATTCAGTTTTGCTTGTACCAAAATTCAACCTAAATAAACGGAGCTTGAAGAAAAGAGGATTACAAATTTAATATTGGAAAATATAAGAGGGTTTTTTTTTTTTTAAGGGCCGTTTTGTTGTGTGCATTAATAGGTGGAGCGTGCTTGCGTCTTGTCTCGGCATTCCTTTTTTATATATATATACACTCTATAACAAAAAAATCGACGCACCAAGAAGGAGTTGTCCGATTGAAACGAAAATTGGTGGATAGGAAGACAATGTACAGAATAGTAAATGATTAAAATTTCAGAACAATTTATTGCAGAGTTACTGTAACAAGTTCAATGAGGTGTTCACCCGCTTCTAGCCTGGATACAAGCTGCCACACGGCGTGGCATAGACCGGTAAAGCTCCCGGATGGTCTCTTGCGGTATTTCCTATCAAAGTCGATCCAATGGTCGAACGAGGTCATCAACATTCCGTGCCAGATGCAATCGCCTTCCCGTCATATCCCAGACATGCTCGATGGGAGAGAGATCTGGTGATCTGCAGGCCAAGGAAGAGTTTGACAAGCTTGCAGACAGTTCATAGCAACACGTGCCGTATGTGGTCTGGCATTGTCCTGCTGAAAAACCAGCTCAGGGCGCTGCAAAAGGAACGGTAGCAAAACAGGTCTTAGGATGTCGTCGACGTACCGCTGTGCAGTAAGTGTACCTCTAATGACGACCAAAGGGGTCCGGCTGTCATAGGAAATGGCACCACAGACCATAATGCCTTGTTGATGGCCGGTGTGGCGTGCAATAGTGAAGGCAGGATACCCCCTCTGCCCTGTGCGTCTCCAAACACGTCTTCGATGATCGTCAGGACACAGTTGGAAGCGGGATTAGTCGCTAAAGACTATACGTCCCCAGTCGGCATCATTTCAGCCTGATCGAGCGTCGATTTTGCGCGTCTTAGTGCGTCGATTTTTTTGTTATAGAGTGTATATAACCATTGTTGAACAGCCGATCCAATTTTGGGTTTTCGACAACTAATGTTCAACTCCGCAGCCTTGTAATTTTGATCCAATCCAGAATACAAGGAAATTCCTCGATCAATACCTTAAGAAGTAAGATTTCTTATGTGAACATGGAGGACTTTGTGACTCGGTAGATTTAACGTAACCCATTACTTCTTACTACGAAGGAAATAATTTGCACCCCCCCCCCAACAAATGCGAGAATATCACCCAAAATATTAGAATAAAATTATTACATGTTCATTACATTAGAATAAAATTATTACATGTTCAATAATAAATTAAAAAAAAATTTTTATCACAGCGCGTTTATTATTTCAAATTAGTAACATATTGTATATTTTTATTTTTAAAAGTATCACGCAGAAAGATATTAGTGATAGAGAGTTTTGTCACAGGTAGCTCGAAAAAACTCTGCCACAGGGGTTCTATCGGTTTCTAACTATATACGTACGTTTTAGTGTTTTATATAACTGAGTATTTTACAGGGTTGCCACTCAAATCTGAAAATTAAATTCCCTGTGCATATTATACACAATATATTTAGAGCAACACAACAATTACTGTGCTCTTGCGTGAGCTATATTGGGCAAACTATATTTATTAGTTTTAATTGTTGGAAAAACAGCTGAACATACTAAAATAATGCTATAGTAAATGAAATAGTTTAGTATAGCTGAAATATCATGGTTAAATATCCCATAAATTACGCTTTGAGTGGTCACTATTTTTTAAAAGACAAAAATAAGAAACAAAATTTCCTATATTTTCCCAGTTAGTAGAAAAAAAAATCAAAATTCCCTGCATTTAGCCTGATATTTTAAGTGATTTTTAAACTCCCAGGTTTTCCCTGTTCTCCCTGTAGAGTGGCTGTTTTAGAATGTTTTTCTTTTTATTTTAGTTTTTTACTATTTCACCGGATTTTATTTATTTAAAAACGGTACAATTGAGCTTTCAATGATTCTAATGAAGCATTGTAAAATGTCTGTCACGTTTCCTTATTTGGAAGTTGGTGCAATAACCTTCAACAGAAGGGGGGGGGAATTATCAAAGCACTTATCGTCACTCATTTTTTACAACTCGAAGGGAATAATGCTCTATTCAACAGAATAAATGAGTTATAATGTTTCTAAGCTCAAAAAGATTACCTCGTCAACAAGGCGATCACCTTCGCTCTACATAAAAAGATCGCTTTTTTTTTTATTATTATTATCTCTCTCTCAATTTGGGCAAGTCAGCTACCACGATTACGCGATGACTTGTCGATTATTATGTGCGCGTTGTTTTTATTAACCTCACGATTCGCCCTGGATGTGTGTGTGTGTGTGCGCGCTCTAACACATTCCGACATGGAAATAAGTGATGTAACGCCGTATTCCCCTTTTTTTCTTTATTTGTTTAGTTGAGTTCCGCTTAATATGTATTTAGAATAGCGCTTTTTTGTAAAGAATTCCGAGTTGGCGAGAGGGTTATTACTAAGGCCCGGATTTTGATGACATTTGCATTTTTGGACATTTTTTGTCTTTTAAAGCAATTTTTTAGATTTATAGGGCATTTTTCTTTAAATTTTGGGGTGTATTTTGCATTTTAATGCATTTTTTAAAGTTTTTTTTTTAATTTTTTCCAATTTTTATTATTTTTTTTAATCAATTTTCATTATTACACTGGCTTCCAAACAATGAAGAAAATCTATAGGATATTAACAGGTGAATCAAAATCTTTTCAAATTGAAGAAGAATTGTCAGTAAGTGAGTTCGTCTTTTTCAAGTAGGCACCAATAACATCAGTAGACGTTGAAAGAAGCTTCTGCAGGAATGAAAATTTACTTTCAGACAAGAGACGCTCGTTTACATTTCAAATTATCAAAAAAACATTTAATAATCCAAAGTAATTCTGATATTTAGTAATATTATGAGATGGAAGTTGTTATATCCATTAAAGTTTCGATACAAAATAAAAATATTTTGGTGTCAATATATTTTCCTTTTTTTGTTATTTTAGGATATAAAACATATTTTTCAAACTTTAATGAACGTAGAACAAGTATTGCATTGCTTTATAGTATTTGAAATGACTCATAATAATTTTAAAGAGCAAAACATTTTTTTAATTCAATATTTTTACTTTATTTAAGGCATGTTTTGCGCAATTTTTGCATTTTTAAGGGCATTAGTTGAGAATTTTTAGGTCATCAAAATCCGGGCTCTAGTTATTACAATTTTAAACTACCGGAATAGATTTTTTTTACATTAGAATTTAATCTTTTTTGAAGTTACATTATTGCTTTTACGTATAATGTGCTGTTTTCAAAATCCAGGAGCTCTCTTTCTAAATTTTGTGCTTAATATTTATGCGTCAATAATTTGCAGCGTTTTTTCTTCTTAAACATAGTTTTATTAAATTTCTACTATTAGTTCACGCTCTCCCTACATCTTGTTCAAATTTCAATCATTCATAAACAACTTTTTATTCATCCACTCAAATTCATTTGTAGTGGAATGACACTTGATGTTAATACAGTTTTTTTCAAATATTAATTCATTAATCAAATTTGATTAATTAATTTTAGTTTTATATGGGAGAAAAAGCTTTAATTTTTTAATAAAAATTTCGATTTTAATTTTTTTTTCCTTTTTTTTATATTATTTGTTAATCTACAATACGTAAATACGCACTGCCAGGCTTTTGAATTAAACTTCAGTTTAATTATAATTTTCATAATGCCATCTAAAAAAAATAATGCGTGGAGTCCCTCCGCGCGGAAGAAGTTAAACTTCGAAACCTGCGACGTTAATTGTAGAAGAATCAGCAGTCGTAGAAGGATCACTAGTTCTATTCAACGACTCTTTTTCCTGCTCCGCTCGCTTCCGTGCTCTGTAATCACGGTAATAGTGTGCATTTTTTACCTCTTGAACCAGTGGAAGTGCTTGTGGTTGTCTCATCGTCTCGCCCCGGAAAATGTATTTGTATTAATAATGCATGCGTCATTTTTTCAATGTATGTTAATAATATATGCGTCACAATTTCAGAAGAGAAAATCTAACAATCAATTGATATTCACAAGAGACGTACCTTGACATAACCTTAAATCCGTCGCATTGTCCATGGGATTGTTTTCACTCATTTTTTACAATTGTTATCCACTAAGTTTGAAAATAAAAAATACTACCCTATTAAATTATATGTGTATCAAAACAAACTAAAAAAATATTTATCGAAAAACAATACTTTTATTATTTTTATGATAGTGAGAACCAAAACAATATGGAAATGAATGAGGGAAAACTGGATCCTACCACGTGATTTCCCGGCCAATAAAAATGTAGCGTTAAACGTTTAACGCAACCTTGTTGAAAGTCGCATAAGAAGTGTAACTTAAAAAAAAAAATTCTTAAAAACTGACTGAGTTGCTGCCTGAACTTCAAAAATTGTGTCCCCCAATTTTAAATAATCTCTCTATTTTTATCCTAAGTTTGAAAAATCCCTCAAAAGGGAATTCGAATTAGGTAACAAACATCTCATAATATGAAGACAAAAGTTCATCATGATAATTTTAAACAAATAAAAATCTCTTATTTTTCATAACGATTGTGGTGTGAATTAAGAAAACATATTAGTATTCTACCCATTATTATCTCTTGAGTTTTCGTGACTTTATTTTTTATGATTCTCTCTCTATTTTATCTTATGAGTCGTTTGCGTGTCGCTATCTAAGATGTTCCCTTTCGTCTTTAGCGCTCTTCTCTTTTATGAATTCATAGAAAAGTTATTTATGATTTGTTCGAAGAGGATAATTTTAATTGACTCGGCAATTTAATGATGTTCTACTTTTATAAAGTGATAAGTTTTTTATTTTTAATTATGTGTGTTTTTGTCTTCGCATAATTTACCTCAAAAAACTAAGTGTGTGTGAAAAGTAATGCGTTGATTTTGTCTTGAGATTTTTTTTTTCTCGTAACCCCCCGATGGCTCAGGAGATAAACGTTCGTCTTTCAATGAGGTGCACCGGGTTCGAATCCCAGCGATGGATGGCTCATACGAATTCCGCATCCACCGCAGTACTGACGTAAAATATGTTCAGTGGTAGACAGATCCTGTGTTAGAATCCCCATACCGTTAGCTAACCTTGGGAGATTTTTGTGGTTTTACTCTCCGTGTAACGCAAATTACGGGTTAGTTCCACCAAAAAAGTCATCCACGAAGGCAAATTTCTCCCAATCCTTAATCCAGGCGTTCCCTTGTCTTCTGGATTGAGTTCAAAATGACAAGGCTACAGAGATGAACATTTGTAGTCGTAAACCCAAAATCGTAATTTGGGTCGGCTGTTCAACGACGGTTATAAAATAAAATAAATCTACAAATATAGAGCAGTGGTGGCTCAGGAGTTAGAGCTCTCGCCTTCCAATGAGGCAAACCGGGTTCAAATCCCAGCGATAGCTGGGTCAATACGAACTCCTCATCCGGCTGTCATTGCCCCCTGCACGGACGTAAAATATTCTCACTGGTACACGGATTATGGGTTTGAGTCCCCTTGCCGTCAGACTAACCGAGGAAGGTTCTCGTGGTTTTCCTCTCCGTGTAACGCAAATTACGGGTTAGTTCCACCAAAACTCATCCACGAAGGCAAATTTCTCCCAATCCTTAATCCAGGAGTTTCCTTGTCTTCTGGATTGAGTTCAAAATGACAAGGATACGGAATTGAACATGAATAGTCGTAAGCCCAATAAATTGGGTCGGCTGTTCAACGACGGTTATGAATTGCTCCTCATTCATCGTTGTAAAAAACATTCGTTTAACCCTTTAGTGGGCCATTTTTTTCTAGTAAAGGAAAATTAACGAATTTTTGGAACTGAAATTCATATAATAGCATATTGATATAAGAAAAGATCATTCAGCTCATAAAAAATTTATTCAAATTTTAATGCCGTTTTTTTTTTGGTGGTGGTGGTAAGTATATTTACCACGACCTATTAAGAATTCATTGACTTTTATTTCTCTTTATTTATTAAAAAAATTTTATAAATGCTACCAACTTCAAAAGAAATTATGCATTTTATATAACTTTTATACGTTTTCTGATATTAAAAACATTTCTTATATTTAAACGCAGTTCAAGACAGCTGAAGTTATTAACAAAGGGAAACCAAAAATTTAAAGTGGTAGAAAAGTTAAGATGGACTTTTAAAGTGGGTGGTAGGTACTAGCCAAATTATTAGACTAAAGATTCGATGTAAAATGTTAACTATGCAGCGTCATTGTTTCTACGGGGCTGAAACCGATTCACATTTGTTTATGTTCGTTTATCAGTTGGTTAACATGTAGTAATGCAATACGTTAAAAATAAACACAAATGGGAAGTATGTAACAAATCACTCGAATAAAAACCCATTACATGTATGTTTAAACATAAAAGTATTGCCTATAAACTCGTACAAAATGTGCCATTATTAAAACACTAAAGTGCGTCTATTAATTAGGTCTAATTAATACAATATACTAATATAATAACCTGATATAATAAATGTTCTATATTTATATAATCAGAGCTCATTCTAGGCAGAAAAATGGGCAGGGTGCAAAAGTTTTAAAAAAAAGGGCATTATTATTCTAAAAAGGCAATAATTTCTTTCTATGGGCTTTACACGTTCGATTAAAAAACATTGTCAATTAGTAAAAGAATTTTTTTTTTTTACATAAAATAATTAATAGCAATAATTTATATATAGCAATAATATAGCAATAATAATAATAATTTAAAAGTAGGAAAGCAATCATATTAATGACTAATTTTTATTAATAAATTAACGTATATCAATTTAATGAGCTAATTAGCTTAGTAATTTATTTAAATGCATGCGCATATTAAAATGATAAATGTATGTTTTTAAGTGTCTGTTGTTATGATTTAATAATTAAAATGATTAATAATAATTATGATTTAATGATAGTGGAAGTAACTGCAAACTTTCAAAGACAAGTACAACAAGAGGGTATGATGGCTATTTTTCCTTTTCCATATAAATCTATGTATTGAAAGCAATGACAAACTAAATAAAAAGAGTGGAAAATAACAAAAGTTTAAGAAAAAAAGGTTTGAGGAAAGAAAGGGTATGGAGTCTATTCCATCAGGGCACTAATTTACTTCAGGGGCAACAGGGTGGATTCTTTTGACTAAAAGGGCAGCAGGGTGCTGCGCCTTGTTTACCCTGCCTAGAATGAGCTTTGATATAATACATCATCTAATTTATTCCATTGTCAAATTTACATTATATATCCTCTAATCCAGGGGTCGCCAAACTTTTTTGATCGTCGACCCCTACATAATTTTTCGAAATCTCCATCGACCCCCATAAAAGTAATTTTCTGTTAATTAAAATAAAACTCTATCAGATACTGTGTTTGTACATTTATTTTATGATTTTAAACATTTATTAAAGTAATAGTACATAGTGTAACAATAGTTTTATGAAAAATATATTAATGTTGAAATTTAATACCTTAATATTTATGAAATAATAAGTAATTAGGAGTAAGTAGAAATAATAAGTAACTACGGATTTATTGCTTCTTAATCAATGATATGGGTGTGTCTGGTGGTTTTTTTTTTTTTTTTTTTTTTTTTTTGCAAGGTTCGTTATATTGGGTTCAAAATTGGCAATTTTAATCTTAAATCCCCTCGAAACTCCACATTTAATTTATTTCTGTTCTTAGTTAAGATTGAATTTACGTGACTGAAACCGGCTTCAACCATATAGGAACTTGGAAATGCTATCATAAATGGCTGAGCTATTTCGTAAAGTTGTACATATTTGCATTATATTTATATTAGTCCAAAATTTGCTTATTGTTAAATTTTTAAAAAGCGTCTTTGCTTCAAATCCCCATAATAATTTAGCAAGCTTGCAGGTTGATGCCCACGTTTTCAATTTGAGCAGAAAATGGCACAATAATCCAATCAGGGATGTTAATGTTTTCCAAATCAACAAAACGCAGTTTAAAATCGTTGCCCAATTTTTGAAGATTACCTGTATATATTTCCAAGTCTTCTTCTTTTATTTCTAATTGTCACATATCTGAAAAATACTGATAATCCTTCGACCAATCGACCCTTCCGGTTCGGATCGACCCCTCATTCGACACCCTGGCTCAGATCGACCCCCGCTTATGTTAAATAGACCCCTGGGGGTCTATGTAGACCACTTTGGCGACCTCTGCTCTAATCTAACCCAATGGAACACGAAAGCAAACAAGTGCAAACCGCGTCAAAACAATAAAGCTGTATAGTATCACCTCATAATTAAGATTTCGCATAGAATCTTATATATAGTGAATTCTTATAATAGAATATTATAAATAGTGAATCTTATATATAGTCTCATAATTTCGCTTGGGACTGTATACTTACCACGTCTTTAGAAAGGGTTAAGTATCGGCAAAACAAACGGGAGGAAAGATTTCTTAAATCAAATGGCAACACCTCTTGAGGCAAAATGAACACTTCGAGAAACGTTCAATTACTTCCTAGTTTGACATTCAATTGTTGAACGCCAGTAGTTAACAAAACAGTGTCCTTTTACGACCAGTAAACATATCAAACTTGAGAAATTATCCCTATCATAAAAACAAATGGAGGAAGGGGGGGGGGATAAAATCGTGGTTTTCAAGATTCCGTCAAGCTACTTCCGCGATCGTAAAGTGGGCAGAAGACAAAACAATCGAATCTTTTTAATAATTGCTGCTCGAACATTTGGTATTATCTGTTGGCATCACCTTGGGAGTTCAATCTATCGTCACTTGTTCTATAGCGTCGTAAATTAATACTTACGTGACTGAAGTAAAATGCTCCTTCAAAAGATTCTTTTAGGTAGATTCTTTTTTTAATACCGTCAGATTGACTATAAACATAATAGGTCTAAAATGAATGAGCATGCAATCGTTTATTTGAAAGATCGTTCAACTTCAGAAAGAATTCCTATTTAATAAAAAAAAATATTCCTAACTTCAAACGTTTGATCACTATCGCAATTTTTGTGATTTTCAATTACGATAATATTGAAACACCGATGAGAAAATAATGTATAGTGCATATTCATAAAAAAATATGAATAACATCTAACCATAACATATAATACAGACCCATAAGTAGATGGTATATATTGAATAATATATACCACAAAAGGAAATATAGGGTAAACTAACCAGTGAAGGAACACTTAAGCTTCGCTTGCCTTTTAAAAAATCATATTAATTTCAAAATTCGTAATTTTAGTTAAATGACAGTGTCAACATATTTGTTACTAATTGCAAATTATGTAAAAAAAATTGTAGAGAAGTTACATAATACTGTTTTAAAGTTTTGGAGGTTCAAATAACAAGTAGTAAGAAGACCCAGTGAAGGAACAGCTCTTACCAGTGAATGAACACCCAGTAAAGGGACACTTAATTTTGGTTATTTTTTAATGCTCTTTATGAATTTATAAGAAATACAAATATTTAAAAACAAGCCTATTCTTGAAATTATAACATATAAATATTCGGAAAATGTAAACTTTTTTTTGTAATCATGAATTGAAAATTAAAGTGTCAACATATTAACGCATACTGTTTATTCACTGGGAAATCTATGCCCAGTAAAGGAACATGCCTGTTCCCTTACTGGTTAGAAGTTGTTTTTCGTATTTTTAACATACTTTTGATGTGGAACATCACTAAGGAACAAGAAAATTAAAATTAATCTTTTATTTTCATTAACTTTGAAGAAAACCCAGAAAAGGAACACTTGTTCCTTCACTGGCTTTTCATCGTTTGGTGATCCAGTGAATAAACATCCCCTTATCTCAGTACTTTATTATGCTATGATGCTTAAAAAAATAAAACGTAACTTCAATAACTATATTTTGAATTCTCTTTTTCACAGTGAGAAAAATAAAACTATTACATGCAATTAATTCCACTTCAAACATATAAATACAAACACTAACCTTATAATTTTTTCAAAGAAACAAGGTGTTGCAGAGATAATTACAAATTCAAACATTTTTCCAGAGAGGTCTATTTGACCAGGCAATCCAAAACATTGCTAGATGACTTCCTATTGTTTGGCAGTAAGCTATTGTTACCAATCAATCTAAAGAAAAACTTTCAAATTCTTATTTTTAATCAATATATATGAAATGTTCCTTCACTGGGTAGTGTTCCTTCACTGGTTGGTTTACCCTATATATACTTTAAATTTATTCCTCAGTTACGATAATATTGAAAAACCGACACGAAAATAATGTATAGTGAATATTCATAAGAAAATAATATATTCTGAATAAAATATATTTAAAAGAAAATAATATTTGTGTATATATAATACGTAAGAAAAAATATGAATAACATCTATCCACAACATATAACTAATAACAAACCATAACATATAACAAAGCTAATATTGATTAAATAACTTCCCCAAAAAACTTTCTCAGCCTACAAATGAACATTTCCATATAAACTTGAGTGCACAAAGAGATTAACAAATTTAATATTGATTAAATAATTTCTCCAAAAAACTATCTCGGCCTACAAATGAAGCTTTTCGCATAAACTTGAGTGCACAAATATTAACAAAGCTAATATTGACTAAATATTATCCCAGGACAGTTAAATAAATATAAATCAGAGTTTTTTTTTTTTTTTTTAGAAACTATGAACTAAACACTTTTACATTATTTTTCTTCACTCATGACTAACAAATTAGAGCAAAAATTACGGAAATACTCTACAATTGTTACTAAAATATAACTAAGGGAAAATTTAAAGTATGCAAAAAAACTTCATAAAACCAACTGGTTAAAGCTCAATGCTAAAAAAATCTCTCAAAATTCTTACCATGTTGTAAATAGTGAAATTCCCACTAACAAGATTTAGACATGTTTTTTTGTTTGAGTTACACGAAAACAGTTACGTATGAAAGAAAAATGACGATTAAACTCTTTAAGTTGTAAAATTCTGGACTTCTACAGTAGCGTTAAACTTGATATTCAAGCATGCGTGTTATATTTCGAATCCTAGTGACACAAAAGAAAAAATTTTCTTCTCTTTTGATATGATAATTTTCTAAGACGTGAAATAAAAGTCCCACAAGATTTCTGTAACTAGATCGAAACGATGTTTGAACTTTAAAACTCAACTGAATGCAATTTGGCACGATAGCCCAAAATTAGATTTGCTGCGCCAAACGACACTGTGGCATTGAGACTAAAACATATTTTAGCCGCTACGAAGAAATACATGCTTGTGTTTTTAAATGACATGTTTTTATGCAGGGTGAGTAACCAAATCTTTCAATAAAAAATAAGTACCTTTTAAGTACTTTTTAAGCGCACTATACAATAACAAAATGCAAAATAATTTACACGATCATGATAAAATAACTAGTTTCTGACAGAGAACTCTTTTCTTGATTACATTAGCCACCATAAAAAGATGAGAGATTTTTGGGTTCGATTTCAGAGAGGGGAAAATGAAGCCTGAAATGGAGAATATCGTGCAAAATACAGCACAGTTGCAATAATCTCACCTCAGTAGACGCACATGCGGAAATATTTCATCAAACATGTAAACTGATTGGCGCTTTCATGCGCTATGCACCGACGGTACGCCGAAATATATAGTGGTTAAATGAATTGTGAAAGCGTTGAATAGAACAATGTGAAAACCATGCTTTTGCACAATACGTGGCGAATCTCAATTTAGAATATCAATTTCGAAAAGGAAAAATTAAGCACTTTTTAAAAACACCCAGTAAAAAAAGCCCCATAAAGGGCTTTTAAAAAACTAAAATCTAAAATAAGCACCTTTAAGCTACGCACCATGTATATATAGTAAAAAAGCTTAAACAAAGACCAAAAAAAAATTTTTTTTTAAAAAATAAAACATATTTCTTGGATTTAACAATTAGTTTTACTCATACCGGTTTACATACTCTATAGTTTGTATACTAAAAGAACTCTCCCCGCCGCAAACTCTGAGGCCGTCTGCTGCTATCTAAACAAGAATAACGCATTTCAGGGACGGCAGCTTCTCTTCACTCTAGGGCTAACACAATAAGACCGGAGAAAAAGATAACATTTCTCTTACCGACCAGAGCCAAAACCTGCCCTAAACAGTGACCCCACGCCCCTACTTGAAATAGTTAAACCTCGTTACCATATTCACAGACACGGGACCAGACGAATGACTAGGGGAGTTCTTACTTTAGACAAACTATACTAATGTTTTTACAGTTTTCCACAATTTCTTGATCGAATCAACGAAAAAAAATGAAGCAATTTTACGTTCTGCCGGCCAGGTGACCGAGAGGTCAGTGTGCCAGACTGTGAAGCCAGTGGCTGCGGGTTCGAATCCCGCTCGGGGCATTGATGTTTCCCTCTCTGAGGGTCGTTCTCTGTTGTGTGTGATGTGTGAATGTGCCCCACCCTATAAACGGGTATCTGTGGGCAGTGTGGCGTGGGTAATGTTGCTCGCCGTCGTGACTTAGGTTCACGAATTCCATGCCTGTCGTTAAAAAAAAATTCTGAAAGTTAAAAAAAAAATTATTTTAACATGAGTGGATATATAAAGAGTACTTAATTACCAATTGCAAATTTGAACTGGGTATAGGGAGAGTTTGAACTAATAGTAGGAATTGAATAATAAAATAGTAATGAAATGTAATTTTTAAAAATATACTAATAATTTGAAGATTTTTGCAGAATATACACTATCTTTGTTTTTCTGGACCCTCATTTGGTCGTAAAAAAAAAAAAAAAATTACTATTACCAAAAAAAAAAAAAAAAAAAAAAAAAAAAAATTATTCAAAAAAAAATTATAATAATTAAATTGCTTTGAGATAGACACAGAAAACTGAAAGAAAAAAAAAACATTTATAAATATTCTAAAGAATTATTAGTAATGAATTTAAACAGACGATAATATCACAAACTTAATATTATAAACTTATATTATATTAAAATATTATATACTTAATATAAACTTAATATTATAAAATTACAAAAAAAGATTGAATTTAAAAAAACTAATGATTAAATTGCTTCGAGATAGGCACAGAAAACTGGAAAAAACATTTATAAATATTCTAAATAATCGTTAGTAATAAATTTAAACAGACGATAATATCACAAACTTAATATTATAAACTTATATTACATTAAAATATTATATACTAAATATAAACTTATTATAAAATTACAAAAAAAGATTAAATTTAAAAAAACTAATTATTAAATTGCTTCGAGATAGGCACAGAAAACTGGAAAAAACATTTATAAATATTCTAAATAATCGTTAGTAATAAATTTAAACAGACGATAATATCACAAACTTAATATCATAAACTTATATTATATTAAAATATTATATGCTTAATATAAACTTATTATAAAATTGCAAAAAAAGATTGAATTTAAAAAAAACTAATAATTAAATTGCTTCGAGATAGGCACAGAAAACTGGAAAAAGCATTTATAAATATTCTAAATAATCGTTAGTAATAAATTTAAACAGACGATAATATAACAAACTTAATATTATAAACTTATATTATATTAAAATATTATATACTAAATATAAACTTATTATAAAATTACAAAAAAAGATTGAATTTAAAAAAAAACTAATAATTAAATTGCTTCGAGATAGGCACAGAAAACTGGAAAAAACATTTATAAATATTCTAAATAATCGTTAGTAATAAATTTAAACAGACGATAATATCACAAACTTAATATAAACTTAATGTCATAAAATTACAACAAAAAAAAAAGTTTGAATTTAAAAAACATAATAACTAAACTGCTTCGAGATAGGCACAGAAAACTGGAAAAAACATTTATAAATATTCTAAATAATCGTTAGTAATAAATTTAAACAGACGATAATATCACAAACTTAATATTATAAACTTATATTAAAATATTATATACTATATATAAACTTATTATAAAATTACAAAAGAAAGATTGAATTTAAAAAAACTAATAATTAAATAGCTTCGAGATAGGCACAGAAAACTGGAAAAAACATTTATAAATATTCTAAATAATCGTTAGTAATAAATTTCAACAGACGATAATATAACAAACTTAATGTCATAAAATTACAAAAAAAAAAAAAGTTTGAATTTAAAAAATAATAATAACTAAACTGCTTTGAGATAGCCACAGAAAACTGGAAAAAACATTTATAAATATTCTAAATAATCGTTAGTAATAAATTTAAACAGACGATAATATCACAAACTTAATATTATAAACTTATATTATATTAAAATATTATATACTAAATATAAACTTATTATAAAATTACAAAAAAATGATTGAATTTAAAAAAACTAATGATTAAATTGCTTCGAGATAGGCACAGAAAACTGGAAAAAACATTTATAAATATTCTAAATAATCGTTAGTAATAAATTTAAACAGACGATAATATAACAAACTTAATATAAACTTTAATGTCATAAAATTACAAAAAAAAAAGTTTGAATTTAAAAAATAATAATAACTAAACTGCTTTGAGATAGGCACAGAAAACTGGAAAAAGAAAAAAAAAAAAACACTTATAAATATTCTAAAGAATCCTTGGTAATAAATTTAAACAGACGCCCGGATTGTGTCGTTTTAAAATTTCGAAAAATTCTTTTGAGAAGTTGGAAGAAAGAAGCAAAAAAAACCCATTTACTCGCTTCGCTACAGTCCTGCCAAGAAACGTATAATTTACACGAGTCATATTTTTCCTTCCTTTTTTAAAAAAAAAAAAAAAAAAAGCAAAGCATTTTTCTTTTCGAAACTCAATATGAGAATGCGAATAACTGGAGGAGAATTGCGGTCAATCACCGGATGAAACGCAAATAAACAAAGCCAAACGAAGAAAGGGTTTCTTCATATGGCGATTAAAAATCAGTAGTATAATATATTAAGGTTCATTGTCAACATGGAAGCATTTTAAACATACGGATTGGCGAAATAGCAAGTCATACAAACTATGCATTTTCAAATAAACGGATCTTTCTTGTTACCTAAGGTACTTCGGTGCGATTGCTGTTTTTAAAAATGAATATCTTAGATGGGTTATTACAACATGGTATAAGAAAAAAATTCCCCGAACATATTATACACAGCATACAGTCGGACCTCTATTTAACGAAGTCGCTAAACCCCGATAAAAAAGTTCGTTATATGGAAAATTCGTTAAACAGAAAATCCCCATTGGAAATATTTAAACAACACAAAACAGGTTTCAAATTCATAAACACATTAGACATAATTAAAATAGCAATAGATACACCTTTACCCTGTAAATTATTGACTATCGAATTGCTTCAAATAATTTTAACATTTTATCATATGAAAGTTTGGTGATATGTCTTCATGTCTTTGGTGATTTGTCTTCATTCACTTCTGTCTTCATCGTCTTCCTCGAAATTTATGGATGTATTGTTTCTATTTTACACGCTGTGCAAAATATCCGATTCGGTTGATGTTTCTGCTGTTGCAATTTCAGAATCGATGAAAAGAAAATAATTAATCAATACATCATCGCTCATTACATGGTTCTCTCTTAGCTGTACCTACATTATTTTTCAGTTCTTCTAAAGGAATATCATCCTCGTCCTCCGAGCTGACTACGAATCTAGCTTTAGCAAAATTGTTACGAATAGTGCGATCCGTAACATCATAGTTCTATGCTTTAGAAATTTCTGTTATGCTTTCTCGTCAATTAATTTTTGGCATGGATTCCTGTCTGAAATGCAAACAATAAGGAGAAAAGGATTTTACCACATTCTCTAAAAGTGGTTTCGAACATCAATTCAAGGTCATTTCCCCCATAAAATGAGTTAACAAGTATGAAATATTCCGAAACATTTTGGGAAAGTGGATCTCAAAGAAAAGTTCGTGAAATCGAAAATTTACCTCGGAAGTTATTTCATGAAGAAATTTCCAAAATATTCTTGGTTCCTCGAAAAAAATCGCAAAATAGAAGTTCGTTGAATAGAAGTCAGACTGTACTAAGAGGAAAAACACAATCACTATGCTCTTTTAAGAGTTGGGCTAGCTATACTAGTTATAATTGCGGATAAACAGCCGAACGTACTTTTAAAAAAAAATAATGCTACATTAAATGTACTAGTTCAGTATAGTTGGAATATCACCCTTAAATATTCCATTGATTATAAACAAAATTCCCTGTATTTTCCCAGTTTCTAAAGAAAAACCCCAAAATTCCCTGCATTTCAGATAATGGGATTTTTAAATTCCCTGCATTTTTCCAGGTTTTCCCTTTTTTCCCTGTGATATGGCAACCCTTGTCTAATAGGAATTAAGTTGAGAACGTTTTTTTAACCATCAACAGAAAAAAAAACTTTAAATTTCCTCATCCTTTATTGTTTTTCGTAAAATAGATCGGACTATTCATGGATGGAAAAACCGATAATCATTCGAAGGATCGAATCACCAAGACCAAGCAATTCGACGTGTACCTGTTCCGTGAATAGCCGAAATCAAGAGAATGTCGCCGTTGAATGTCAACAATCACAGAGTCACTTTGGTGAATGTCCGAAACATGCGTCATATCCGATTTGATATTTATTTATTCTTTGATATTATTATATTCATTCAATATTTTAATATCTGCTGAGGATAGATTGGAAGAAACATCAGTGTCCGTAGCACCGGTCAAATGCATACTGGACAATGGCAAACATGTCCCTTTAAAAGGCTCGAAATGTAACTTTGCTGGATGCATGTACACAAACATTTGAGGAAGTGCGGAACAACAAACGGATGTGCAAGGCGTCAAGTGACAAAAGAAGAGACCTTGGGTGAAAACAAACATTGAGGTCGGGTCAGAAAACACAGGTTTGTCTTTCTTCATTTCGCCCATGCAGATAATCTCTCTGAGTCACTACAACTATATAAACGCCCTTCGGCACCTGCTGCTTAAAACGATAAAAGCTTTTGACATGGACTCCCTCTTCACATCAATAATCCTGATACGATTTTTACATTCGATTAGCTCATAGCTGAAAGTACTTGCCTAATTTTAACAAAGCTCTACCAGAATGCTACTTTCAACAAAAAATAAGCACCTTTTAATGAAGTACTGGGAAAATATTTTTACCTACTATATAGATTAACAAAATGCAAAATAATTTTGAAAGACTTCACATGATCATGATAAAATAACTAGTTTCTGACAAAGAACTCTTGACACCCATGTTGCCTAGATATAAAAACTTCCAAATACAAGCCATTTTTAATGTCGGAGTAAGACAGGCAATTGAGGAACATCGCTTATTTTACTTTCTTAAGACAAATTTAATAATTATTAAAATGTTTAAATTCAATTATACTTAAGTATTTTTTTTATATTTTATTTCATAACAGTCGTTGAACATTCGACCCAATTTTCGGGTTTACGATTACTTAATGTTCAACTCCGTAACCTTGTCATTTTTAACCCAATCCAGAAGACAAGGGATCAAGTATTGGGAGAAATTTGCCTTCGTGGAGGACTTTCTGATGGAACTAACCCGCATTTGCGTTACATAGAGAGGAAGACCACGAGAGCCTCCCACGGTTAGCCCAACGGCAATGGGAATCTAACCCATGATCCGTCTACCACTGAGAATATTTCACGTCTGCACTGTGGTCAGTGCAAGTCGGATGCGGATTCGTATCGACCAGCCATCGCAGGGATTCGAACCCGGTTCACCTCATATCCCCTGAGCCATCGCGGCTCATACTTAAGTCATTTTATTTTATTTCATAATCGTCGTTGAACAGTTGACCCAATTTCGGGTTTACGACTACTAATCTTCAACTCCGTAGCCTTGTTATCAGTCACCATTTACTACACGAGTAGTCTTCGGCCTGCGTAAATCGAGCCCATGAACTCTTGGTCATGGGCCAACCAAGCTATCCCGACTTAAATACTTGAGTTAATTTCCACATTTTGTGAAATTTACTCTTATTCCAAGTTTCAAAATGTTACCAAAACAAACTAAGGATTCCAGATACCAAGTTTATCAGGACAGATGTCACACGGGCCCTAGAAGGGAGATGTTAGTGGGTCAATTTTGACCCATGAACCGCAGTTTAGAGATGGTTTAAAATACTAAACATCAATGGTGCTCAGGAATGGTTCTAGGAAACTTTTTTGAATGAAAGAATGGTTCTCAAGTCCTCAAGCTACACATAGATGGGTACCAACTTGTCTGAAAATTAAAGGTGGTTTGTCTTATGTTGATCCCAACTTGTAGTTGTTCACGAAATTGTAAACTCTTTAAGTCACCCCTGGCCCTCAAAGACTGTTGTTATATTTTACAAATGGGCCCATGTAAAAGAGGTCGTGGGTTCGATCCCCGCCGGCCGAAGACTCCTCGTGCAGTAAATGGTACCTGATGCACGCTAAATCTGTCGAGTCGTAAAGTTCTCCATGTTCCCATAACAAATCATACCTCTGGGGGTACTGATCCAGAAGTTCCCTTGTCTTCTGGATTGGGTTCAAAATTACAAGGTTACGGAATTGAACATTAGTAGTCGTAATCCCAAAATTAGGTTGGCTGTTCAACGATGGATATAAAATAAAATATCCTACAAAATAAGTGATGAATTATTTTCAGAAAGGTTTTTAACTATAGTTCTCACATAATCTAAGGAAAACAATTCAAATATTTTTATAATTCATGTTTCCCTCTTTAGGAATAAAAAAAAAAGTAAAAGGTCACCGCTAACCCCATCATCAATAATTTTAAAACTATGTTTTAGTAACTATATTATTTTTTTTCCAATAATAATAATAACGACAACAACAATAAAATAATTCAGGGCGCGTAGCTAAATCTTTCAACAAAAACTAAGCACCCCTCAAGCACTTTTTAAGGACTAAAAATATTTTTAAGCGCTATATACATTAAGAAAAAAAAATAATTTTCAGTCTTTACATGATCATGGTAAAACAACTAGTTTCTGACAAAGAACTCTTTCCATAATTATAAAATGATCGAGAGATTTTTCGGTTCGAATTCAGAGGGTGGAAATTGAAGCCTGACATTGAGAACATCTTGCAAAATGCAGCAGAGTTGCTCATGAGAGCGCTGTAATCTCACCGAACACAGCTCAGTATAGATGCGCATACGGACTCGCAAGTATTTCATCAAACATGTAACATGATTAGTGCTTTCATACGCTACGGACCGATGGTACGCTGAAATTGATTGTGGTTGAATGAATTGTGAAAACATTGAATAGAACAATGTGAAAAGTACTCATTTTCGAAAAGGGAAATTGTAGCACTTTTTAAAAACACCCAATAAAAAAAGCACCTTCAAGGGCTTTTAAAAAACGAAAATAAGCACCTTAAAACACTTTTTTTAAAAACGCTTTACACCATGTAATTAGGGATGACCAGTATTAAAAATTTCGCTGTTTTATCTCCTCCAACTCAAATTATTAACGAGCATCAAAATCAAATCTTGACAAATCACTTGGAAGATTGCCAAAAGGTGGCAAAAGAAAACTATCATCAAAAATGTTACTATTACAATGGATCAACAAAAAAATAAAAATTCCACAGATAAAAGCCAAAACAATGGCTCTTTCAAACGTACCCTCGACAATGAATGTGTGAGTTAAACACGTTTTTTTTTTAATGCCACACCCGAATGATGATACAGAAAAGAATGAAATAAAAATCACAATAAAAGCTTATAAGTTGCTCGCCGGTCAAAAGGAGGATTTCTTAGAGTACAAACAAAACGGGAGATAAGTGAATACTCAACTCATAAAAAAAAAAAGTTTAGGAATGAATGGAATAAACTAAATAAATAAAACTTTCTCAATGAATTGCACTTCATACACAGTCAATGACCTCTTTTTTTTTAAAGAAAGGGTTAACGGGGAAAGCCCTTCAGAAGGAGGAAAATCGGCAATTATACAAATGCATGCTTTTTCGCAAGGGCGACCATACGCATCCTGCAATCACGTGAGAAATACAGTCTCTTAAAGGCAGGTCTTCAGAAATTACAAGTATAATCCCTTAAATAAAGTAAGCAGAACTAAGTTGGAAGTTTAGGGGCCCAAATTAAACAGAGGGTGATCACGAAGCTTTCTAAATTTATTATCACATAGAGGATGTACGATTCTTAATGAAGAACGCTGCCATTTCGAAACTAATTCGGAAGTTTTAAATGGTTTGGTGATTTTATCGGTTTATTCAGTTCCTACTATTAGTTTCACACTTTCACTTATATAGTCAATTCGCTATAACTCGAAGTACGATAACTCGAATATTACTATAACTCGATTTTTTTACGAGGTCCCGACCCTTTTATCTTCAATTTCATGTTAATTATTCTCGATTACTCGAATTTTACTCCCTTTAACTCGATTTTTTTTTATCTTTTAAAGCAAGAAAAAAAAACCTAGGAGCTGATATCTTGCCCCTTCCTTTGCAACACACACACGTCTTTCGCACTCTTCATGGAGAAGCTAAAGCTGTCCCTCTTAAAGTATGTGAACAGTGGTTAAATGAAACGTTACCAAATTTACTTTAAGGATACAGTTAAAATGATGTTTTTCAATATTGATGAAATGGGTTTATTTTTTAAACGTCTTCCAAATAATATTACGATGTTTAAGGATGAAAACTGCTCAGAGGGGGTAAAATGAGCAAGGAACGTTTGACAGTCCTAGTTGGAGGAAATGCGTCTGGGACAGAGAAATTGCCCTTACATGTTATCGGAAAATACCGAAATCCCCGATATTTCAAGAATGTAAAAACGTATCCTTTATCCAACAAAAAGTTTTGGATGACATCAGTTTTATTTGAAGACTTTGTAAGAAAATTGGATCGGAAATTCTTCGCTAAGAAAAGAAAACTGATACTCTTTATGGATAAATGCACAGCGCATAGTGATCTACCTAATTTGAAAGCAGTAAACTTGCAGTTTCTCCCGCCAAACACAACAGCAAAGTTGCAGCCGATGGACCAGGGTATCATAAAGTCCTTCAAACAGTCTTATCGTAAATGGCTTGTCAGAAAAATGATCTTAAATATTGTAAGCATTTAGAAGATTTGTAATTAATAAGCATTAATTAAATAATCCGACAATATTTTGAAAGTCCAAAACCGAAACTAACGGTAAGTCGAACTTCCGATATGTCGAAGTTTTTCGTCAGTCCTATCAGATTCGAGTTATCGCGAATTCACTGTATCTTGTTCAAATTTTCAATCATTAATAAAAAACTTTTTATTCATTCACTCAAATTCAAATACATTTTTTTAAACTTGTAGTGGAATGACACTTGATGTTTATACAGTTTTTTTTTTCAAATATTAATTCATTCATTAAATTTAGTGAATGAATTTTAGTTTTATAGGGGAGAAAATATTCTAATTGTTTAATAAAAAGTAACTAAAATAAAATTTTTCTTTAACTTTAACAAAAAAAAAATAATTATATTACTTGTTCATTATGACGTTGACGATTTACCCATAAAAAGCAGATCTCTCATTTTACTAAGTTGCATCACGAAGGCTTCAGACAAAGTATTTGCCTCGTTAAAACCTATTTAAATCTGCGTCAAGTAAGCTAGCGGCTCCCAAAAAGGTGTTCCGCGGGTCAGTTCCATCGAAAAGTCCTCCACGTAGGCAAATTTCTCCCAATACTTGATTCAACAGTTCCCTTGTCTTCTGGATTGGGCTCAAAATTACAAGGTTACGGCGTTGCACAGTATTAGTCATAAACCCAGAAAATTGGGTCGGCTGTTCAACGACGGTTGTTAAGTAAAAATAAACAGTTCACTTTAAAAAATATGTACCGACCAGTATTTCGTGGTGTTGAGTGTTTTTAAAAAAATGCATACCTGCCAACTTTTACGCATTTGGTGTAAAATTTTATTTCTATATTTAAAGTAGTAGCAAAGTATATAATTTCTATGTATTCCTTGCATTCATAAACTTAATTTATAATCTTGTTGACCACCACCATTTTTAAAATAATTAAGCATATATATTATAATGTATATATTATAATAATTAAGCATGTAGTACTGTTGTGGTAGTCCCCATAAGCTTTTTTCAAGATACAGCGCGTGTTTCTGCCTAAAATTGCAATTTAAATTTCATTCTACTACCACTGGGGAAAATCCTCCTCGAAAGGATTAAAAGTTAGCAGGTATGTGAAGGGGCTATTTTAAAAACGAAAAATATCGTTGTATTTTTAAGAAAACGAAGCACGCGTTTTAACAATGGAAATTTTTTGTGAAATGTCCGTAAAAAATTTTATGAAGTATCGATAAAAATTTTGTGTCTGGTCTGTTAATGGATCTTAATTTCTTCTAAAAGAACAAGAGAACTGCATAGGAGAGGGGGTAGCTGCCGGAAGACTTACTGAATCCTTATTTCGCAAGTCAAAATTTTTGATAGTTTTCCATTGATGGAATCTTGATGATAATCATTCATAAATCCATCATGAACCATTAAATTTTTTGATTGTCACATAAGTAACCATCACCTCATTGTAGGCTTTCGGACTGATTTACGATGGTCCAACATAAGAATAGCAACTTATTTTGATGGTTTGAATCATCCGACATTTTCATCACAGTGTCTAAGAAATCAAATGTTGGAGCGATCATACACAAAGATCATCCCAATGTAGGAATTTGGACTGATTTACGATGGTCCAACATAAAAAAAAAATCCCATAAAACCATCATCAAAATGTATATTTGGAACCATCACGGATCATCGTGGATTGTTATTCAAACTTCTTTTGATGGTTAACCACCATGGTATTAAAGAAGCATTTTCAATCATGGTATAATGGAAATTTGTTGGCATATCAAAACCCATGAATGCATTATGGAAAATGTAGGATGACGGTCAATGTGGTTGGACCATCACCGAAACCAACATACACCATCAAAATTTATTGATGGGACCATCTAGACTTTTGACTTGGGATGTCAAGATCTAATCCCAAACTAATCAATGAAAAAGGGTGTATGCAAGGTATTCAAAAATATCTCATTAATAACGCTCGTTTGTTAAAGAGGGTCAGAAAGGGTCGAGCAAGCGAATGAATGGTAAATAATTAATGGGTGAAAGTAAAGTTTAGTTGTGCTCCACTTTCTCCTTATCTCAGCATACCTTCATTAAAAGGAAGAGAGAAAAAAAATCGATATTTAAAACAAAAGTGCCGTTGTGTCTGGGATCACTCAAGTGTGAAATTAGATTCATTGGTTCGGCGTTAAATGAGGCAAACACGCGGGTTGCAGACAGTTGTTAATTGGAATCTATTCCCATCAAAAAACCTGTCTTAAAATAAGGTGATTTAATCAAATAAAAAACAAGTAATATAAAAAAAAAATTTGAAAGTGAATTTCTACTACGGAACAAAGAGATATCTTATTTTAGTTCTTATTAAATAATTGCAATATTTCCTCCCATATAAAAGTAAAATTTATTAATTAAGTTTAATTAATAAATTAAAGTTTGAAAAAACTGTATTAACATCAAGCGTCATTCACTATAAGTTTAAAAAAAATGTATTTGAACTTGAGTGAATGAACAAAAAGTATTTTATTAACGATTGAAAATTTGAACAAGATATAGAGAGCTAATATTGAACTAATAGAGAGCAATATTGAACTAATTAAAACAAATAGCTTTAAAAAAAATTACATTCATTTGACATAAAATTTCTAAACTTTCCTTATTCACCAATGGTAACAAATGGAAATAAAATATATCTTTAAACTAAACGTTCCTCACTCCAGTTTGGTTCAAGTCGTGATAAATACTAGTTAATTAACCTAGAGATCAAAAGGGGTCGAGGGATCGAAAAGGATCGTCTGCGGATTAAAAGGAGTCGAGGGATCGAAGAGGATCGTCTGGAGATCAAAAAGAGTCGAGGGATCGAAGAGGATCGTCTGGAGATCAAAAGGAGTCGAGGGATCGAAGAGGATCGTCTGGAGATCAAAAGGAGTCGAGGGATCGAAGAGGATCGTCTGGAGATCAAAAGGAGTCGAGGGATCGAAGAGGATCGTCTGGAGATCAAAAGGAGTCGAGGGATCGAAGAGGATCGTCTGGAGATCAAAAGGAGTTGAGGGATCGAAGAGGATCGTCTGCGGATTAAAAGGAGTTGAGTGATCGAAGAGGATCGTCTGCGGATTAAAAGGAGTCGAGGGATCGAAGAGGATCGTCTGCGGATTAAAAGGAGTCGAGGGATCGAAGAGGATCGTCTGCGGATTAAAAGGAGTCGAGGGATCGAAAAGGGTCGTTTGGAGATCAAAAGGAGTCGAGACAATAATTATTAGAACTTCGCGATGCTTCATAAAATTTCGATATTTCTTTTTAAAAAAAGGTTGTTAAAACTAGCTCGCAAGACTAGTTTGGTTTCCCACTCAATTTCAGGAAAAAAAATTTCTAGTTTTTTCCAGATATTAGCCAAATTTCAATGCAAATCCATGCTATATTTTATCATACCATGCAATTTTTCATAAGGAAACTTCGATTTTTTACTTTTTTTATTGAATAGCCGAACATTAAACTTTGTGAGCAAAAACATACAATAAAATGAGAAAGGAAACATGGAAAAGTTTCTCTAAAAAGTGGAATTTTATAAAATAATTTAAATAGATCTTAGAATTATTTAACTTGAATCTGAATCTTAGTAACTAATTACTGACAATTCTAAGACTGGTTATTTTCCAGGTGTAACATAGGAATGTTCCGGGTTTATTTATTTCCCCTGATTATTCCCTGCTTCTTAGAATTAAATTAAAATTCACAGACAATTCTAGATTTTCCCTGATCAGTAGAAAACCCGTTTTGTACCTTCGATAATCATTAACAATGATAATTATTGAGCAGCAATTACTCAGGGAGTAGTGCGTTCGAATCCCAGCACACAGTGCTGACGTAAATTATCTTGTCTAGTAGACGTATCAGAATACTATTTTTTCTTCTCCATGTAACGCAAATGTGGTTTAGCCCCGTCAAAAATCCTTCAGGAAGCCTAGTTTGATCCAGGAATTCCCTTGACTGCTGGGTTGGGTTCAAAATCACAAGGTTATGGAGTATAAAATTGATGGTCGTAAACTCAAAATAGGGTCGGCTATATTCAACGCCGGTTATGAAATAAAATAAAGTGATAATTATTGAATGCAATTCGAAATCATTTTCGACAACTACTTATAAATATCGAATACGATAATATGGAAGAACTATCGATAACGAAAATTGTGCCATACGAAATTTTACATGGGGAATGAAAATGTTGAAAAATGTAAAAATAATATATCTAGCAAGATCCATACATTTCTCATTCGCGTGAAGCGATATGAAAACTCTTTATCTTACTACTGCCAGAGTTGGGCAAAAATATAATCAATTACATTTTTTAATTACAGTTAATCAATTCTACAGTGAAGAATTTTATTTTAATTACAGTAGGGAACTGATTATCCGGAACGATCGGGACCATCGCTATTCCGGATAACTGATTTTTCCGGTTTTCTGAATCGCTACAAAAAGCTGTTTTTTTTATTGTAAAACCCAACTTAAAAAAAAAAATATTTGGAAATAATCTTAAAAAGAAGAAAAAACGATGAAGTAATACACTAATGATTATTTCCAAAATGATGGTAAGGTAAAGCATCTTTCAAAAAAGAAAGAAAAATCCTAAAATCTTATGAGGGAAAAAACATTTTTTTAAAAGAAATGGCGGGAAAATTTATCAAATTTCGTTCCGGTTTTTTGGTTTTCCGGTTTTCTGATTTCCGGATAACGGGTTCTGTACTGTACTTCTTATTAAATAATTACAACTTTTAAATTTAATGAATTAATATTTGAAAAAATTGTATTAACATCAAGTGTCATCCACAACAAGTTTTAAAAAAAAGATATTTGAACTTGAGTGGATAAATAAAAAGTATTTTATTGACGATTCAAAATTTGAACACGATATGTAAATATATATAGGGAGAGTGTGAACTAATATTAGAAATTGAATAATATGCAAAGAAGAATAAAGAATCATTATAAATTCAAGGACAAACACACTCACAAACCAAAACTACATTAACCACATTTTAAATATAAGGAAAGTGAAATCACACAAAACGGTTTAAAAAGATTGATTAGGGTTAAAGACACTTTGTAGCCATTGCATTTCGATCGTTCAACCATAATTAATTCCGTTCATATTAAAAAAAAAAACACCTTTTTTTAAAAATGAAGAAAAAAACTCACAAACTCAATGCTCTCAAACTAAAACTCAAATTCAAACTGCATCAAAGGCAATTTAAATAAGGAAAGCGAAATCACACAAAACGGTTTAAAAAGATTGATTAGGGTTAAAGACACTTTGTATCCATTGCATTTCGATCGTTCCACCATAATTAATTCCGTTCGTATTAAAAAAAAAAACATCTTTTTTTAAAAAAGAAGAAAAAAAACTCAAACTCAATGCTCTCAAACTAAAACTCAAATTCAAACTACATCAAGGGCAATTTAAATAAGGAAAGCGAAATCACACGAAACGGTTTAAAAAGATTGGTTAGGGTTAAAGACACTTTGTATCCATTGCATTTCGATCGTTCCACCATAATTAATTCCGTTCGTATTAAAAAAAAAACATCTTTTTTTAAAAAAGAAGAAAAAAAACTCAAACTCAATGCTCTCAAACTAAAACTCAAATTCAAACTACATCAAGGGCAATTTAAATAAGGAAAGCGAAATCACACGAAACGGTTTAAAAAGATTGGTTAGGGTTAAAGACACTTTGTATCCATTGCATTTCGATCGTTCCACCATAATTAATTCCGTTCGTATTAAAAAAAAAAACATCTTTTTTTAAAAAAGAAGAAAAAAAACTCAAACTCAATGCTCTCAAACTAAAACTCAAATTCAAACTACATCAAGGGCAATTTAAATAAGGAAAGCGAAATCACACGAAACGGTTTAAAAAGATTGGTTAGGGTTAAAGACACTTTGTATCCATTGCATTTCGATCGTTCCACCATAATTAATTCCGTTCGTATTAAAAAAAAAAACATCTTTTTTTAAAAAAGAAGAAAAAAAACTCAAACTCAATGCTCTCAAACTAAAACTCAAATTCAAACTACATCAAGGGCAATTTAAATAAGGAAAGCGAAATCACACGAAACGGTTTAAAAAGATTGGTTAGGGTTAAAGACACTTTGTATCCATTGCATTTCGATATTTCCACCATAATTAATTCCGTTCGTATTAAAAAAAAAAACATCTTTTTTTAAAAAAGAAGAAAAAAAACTCAAACTCAATGCTCTCAAACTAAAACTCAAATTCAAACTACATCAAGGGCAATTTAAATAAGGAAAGCGAAATCACACGAAACGGTTTAAAAAGATTGGTTAGGGTTAAAGACACTTTGTATCCATTGCATTTCGATCGTTCCACCATAATTAATTCCGTTCGTATTAAAAAAAAAACATCTTTTTTTAAAAAAGAAGAAAAAAAACTCAAACTCAATGCTCTCAAACTAAAACTCAAATTCAAACTACATTAAGGGCAATTTAAATAAGGAAAGCGAAATCACACGAAACGGTTTAAAAAGATTGATTAGGGTTAAAGACACTTTGTATCCATTGCATTTCGATCGTTCCACCATAATTAATTCCGTTCGTATTAAAAAAAAAAACACCTTTTTTTAAAAAAGAAGAAAAAAAACTCAAACTCAATGCTCTCAAACTAAAACTCAAATTCAAACTGCATCAAGGGCAATTTAAATAAGGAAAGCGAAATCACACAAAACGGTTTAAAAAGATTGATTAGGGTTAAAGACACTTTGTATCCATTGCATTTCGATCGTTCCACCATAATATATTCCGTTCGTATTAAAAAAAAATAATAATAATATTAATTTTTAAAATGAAAAAAACTGACCACCCAGATGAAGAAGAAGAGATGCAGATCAGTGTCCCAATGACATCAATGCACGAAAATAACTCTCCATCTAATTATGCAAACACAAAAAGAAAGAAAAGGTGATGGGACTTTAATATAGTGTAACCAAATAATTCAACACCATTTGTTGTGAGATGGAGGGAGGGATGGGGAAGAATCACCTGCAGATATAGGTCAGGATTCTCATTTGAGAAAGAAGCAGTACGTAAACCGTGTCATATCAGAAATATTAATAATGCTTTATATAACCGCGGGGGCTTCGAGTAGAGAACTCGATATAGCCCTTTCGGGGACATCATATTAAAACTTCAACCTAAATTTTCTTTTTATTATTATTATTATTCTTTTGTTCGAGCAGGCTTTCGTTTAGATCTCGATTTATTAAAAACAGGTGTTCTGATGGAACCTTTTCTAAAAAATCTGATACTAACAGACTTTTTTCAAGACAAAATTAAATGCTAGAATGAGGCACTCAGACTCAATTTTTCAGAATGAGCTCTTATTACAATACATTCTTTAACCCATTTTAGGGCCAAGCATAGAAATTTTATAAAACGTGGTGTTCTTTTCACTGAAATATGCTTACATTACATTCATTAAGACCAAAAAAAAAAAAAAAAAAAACATGCATGGAAAATTTTATTTTATATAAGAAATAAAATGCCGCGTATAGGCACCATTCACCAAAACAATGAATAAACCATTTATTTCAACGCTTTTTTTTTCTTTTATATTTTAACAGGGTGCGTAGCCAAATCTTTAAGAAAAAATAAGCACCTTTTAAGTACTTTTTAAGAAAAAATAAAATGTAAGCACTTTATACATTAGCAAAATGCAAAATAATTTTTAAAGATTTTACATGATCATGATAAAATAACTAGTTTCGGACAAAGAACTCTTTTCTTGATTATATTAACCTACATAAAAATATCGAAAGATTTTTCGGTTCGATATCAGAGGGTGGAAAATGAAGTCTGAAATGGAGAATATCTTGCAAAATGCAGCACATGAGAGTGTAATACAGTAGGGAACCGATTATCCAGAACGATCGGGACCATCGCTATTCCGGATAACTGATTTTTCCGGTTTTCTGAATCGTTACAAAAAGCCGTTTTTTTATTGTTAAACCCAACTAAAAAAATAATATTTGGAAATAATCTTAAAAAGAAGAAAAAACAAAGTAATACACTAATGGTTATTTCCAAAATGATAGTAAGGTAAACATCTTACCAAAAAGAAAAAAAAAAATTTTTTTAAATGGCGGGAAAATTTACGAATTTCGTTCCGGTTTTTTGGTTTTCCGGTTTTCTGATTTCCGGATAACGGGTTCTGTACTGTAATATCACGGAGCCCAGCTCAATAGACGCACATGACGGGCAAGTATTTCATCAAAAATTTAAAATGATTGGTGTTTCTATACCAGTGGTTACCAACTGGCGGCCAGCGGGCCATATCCAACCCGCGAAGCATTTTCTTGTGGCCTACGAACTAAAATATATTAGTTGTTATTTTTTTTGTGATTAATTTTCGTAAATAAATCTATATGGGGTTGAAATACTTCTAAGTTTTATATCTTAACAATTTGATTTATGTTGCGCATTAATTGTTTAATACATAGGTTCACAATTAAAGTTATTGTAGTCAGAATTTTTCAATATGTAATTAAATATTTTAAAAAATCTACTTCTTATTTTAATTTGTAATTCAAATACGTTCGTTTTGTACAATTTGATAAAAATGTGACAGGAATACTTAATGTTCCTTCACACATAAAAGAGTCCTTGATAAAATTTTGATAAAGTTACGGCCCGGCATTTGACTGGTGTTTTTAATCGCGGTCCCCGGCCTCATGTAAGTTGGAAACCCCTGTTCTATACGCTATGCACAAACGGTATGCAGAAATAGATTGTGGTTGAATGAATTGTGAATAACGTTGAATTGAACGATGTGAAAAGTACGCTTTTGCATAATATGTGGCGAAAATCGACATGGTAAAGAAAAAAATATTTTCGAAAAGGAAAATTAAGCACTTTGCAGTTTTAAACAACCGATGAAAAATCACCTTCCAGAGCATTTAAATATCGAAAATAAGCACCTTTAAGCAGTTTTTTAAAAATGCTAAGCACCCGGTTTTTTTTTTTTTTTTTTTTTTTTTTTTTAAATATTAGAACATAACAGCCATCGGCAGAATTTATAAAAGAAAAAGAAAAAAAAAGGTAGAAAGAAGGAAATAGAAGCAAGAGCAAATGTCACAATTCTCCCTCTTAAGATAACATGCCACGGTAAAGATAAAGGCCAATTTTTTTTTTTCGATTCTTCCAATATTAATATCTTATCATATAAGAGGTAAACAATCCTGAAGCGAAGATAATACCATATTACTTAAAACAATTCTTGCAGGATTTCGAATTTGCAATCATTGCTAACAAACAAACCCAAATCGAGATAAAAACACGAAAAAAAATTTTTATTTATCTAAAAATAACAAAAAAAAAAGATGATACACTATCGACTCATTTGACACAAAATCCGGACAGCCGGACAGATAACTGAAGTGAGGCGACAGTTATAGAGATGTTTGACATTTCGAAGGAGACAGTGCCTATCGAAAAATAGTGACAGTTCGAAAACATGCGCCAAATTATTATTTCGTGCATTCCGTAACTCAGCAGAAATCAAATCAATCATATACACAGGATAACATTCTGAAAACACAACCCAAATAAAATTTACAAAAACTAATTTTCTTTAAATTAGACAACAAAAAAAACTGAAAAGTAAGAGAATATTGGGTATTGCTTCTTCCTTTTTCAGAAAAAAAAGGACAAATCATTAGTGCCCCTTTCACTTCTAGTGTTTACATTGTAAACACTTAACTTATATCTGGTAAACTTTACAAGATATTCTAAGAAAAGTAGTGCAAAATTTTGATTGAAAAACTAAATATTTTCAAAATATTACGGAAATTAAAAGGTAAAGAACCATGCCAAAAAAATAAGTAATGAAATAAATAAATAATACATTTCAAGAACGAGATCTGCATAGCATTAGAAAAACCAACGTAAGTGACAAAAAAGTCAAAATAGAGATTTTTAATGATTGGCATTTTGGTATAATGAGTTACTTATTGCAAAAAATAAATACATTTTGTTTTACTCTGTTTTTTGACAATATAATAAGGGTGCATAAAACTATCTTTAAACAAATAAGCAATTTTAAGTAGTTTTCAAGCACTCAAAAAATATTTTTAAGCACTATATACATTAACAAAATGCAAAATAATTTTCAAAACACTTTACATTATCAGGATAAAATAAATAAAATAACTAGGTTCTGACAGAAAAAAACTCTTTTCATGATTATATAAACCATTATAAAAAGATCGAGAGACTTTTCGATTCGATATCAGAGGGTGGAAAATGAAGCCTGAAATTGAGAATATCTTGCAAAATGCAACAGAGTTGCAATGAAAGTACTAGAATAATTCTCACTTAATACCCGCTCGGTATACTCACATGCGGACCCGCAAGTATTTCATCAAACATGCAAAATGGTTGGCGCTTTCATACGCTACGGAACGACAGTACACCGAAATGATTAGCGAAAAAGTTGAATAGAACAATGTGAAAACCACGCTTTTGCATAATACGTGACGAAAATCGACAGGGTAAAGAAAAAAAATTCTCATTTTCGAAAAGGGAAAAATTAAGCATATTTTAAAAAACACCCAATAAAAAAAAAGCACCTTTAAGCACTTTTTAAAAACGCCACGCACCAAGCATATTTTAGCGTTCATACAAAAATATCGCATTGGCAATACAAAAATAATAGTCAAGATATTCTTCTCAAATCAAAATCTATCAAAAACAATTTTTTTTTAAATTTCCAATTACCCGACAGTTATCCCGTTTTGTAAATGATAGGCCGGAAAATATCGTTAAAGAAAAAAAATAATAAAAAATGACGATTCCCAAAACTCAAGCCATTAGTTCACCCAACTACAGTATTATTAATTTCACCAACGAATCCCGTTGATTTCAGGCAAAATTTTTGAGTTCCAACACCAATTACAGAAAAACTGAAGGTTAGTTCGATACAATAATAAATTACAGAATAATCCTAATCATTATTGTTACTAATTATTTCAATGTAATGAAAATGCATTAAAAAATTGGACGAACTACAGATATTTTACTCCATACCTGGAACTCTGAGAACAGAAGGAAAGAAAATCTGGAATTCATGGATATCATGGATAACTTACCTATAAAAAAAAAGAAAAATTATAATATGTCTTAGAAGTTTATATATAGCACAATAAATACAAAAAGAATAAAAAGAAAAAATAAATAAATAAAATTTAAAAAATCTATTATCTGCAGAGCATAAGCAGCGAGTTTTTTATATATTTTTTGCGACCCGCTTTATAGATTTCGTTTCATGTTTTGTAATTTTTTTTCTCTACATTTTATTTTCTATTTTTTAAGTCATATTCATTACTTAATGTGTTTTGTTCTTTTTTGCTTAAAATTTTTTTTTGAGTGCTTCTCACACTATTGTATCGATATATTTTGCTTTGGCTACATTGATGCAATATTAGTAAGCACACCTTTTAATATTTAAGGGAGTTAGACGGCTTCGAATTTCGAACCCCACCCCGTCATTTTATTCTTTCTTATTTTTTTTATTATTATTCCGTTATGCGTTCTTTAACAAAGAAAGATGCACGATTCTACTCATAGAACAACTTACGCATGATAAACTGTCGAATATATTGTAAAAACAATTTGAAACAATGGAAATAAACCAATTTTCCAGGATTTATTTTTGCAGATATAATCGTGTGAGTTGATGAAGAGATATAATTTTTATTCTCCAGATTTTTATTAATTTTTTTTAATTATTCTTTTTTTTCATTATTCTGTAATATTTTCCATTTTTTCTTTACATTTTGAATATAGATAGATAGATAGAGATAGAGAGAGAGAGATATATAGAGATATAGATATAGAGATATAGTTGTTGCTGTAGTTCATTTACGTCGCACTAGAGCTGCACAATGGGCTATTGGCGACGGTCTGGGAAACATCCCTGAGGATGATCCGAAGACATGCCATCACAATTTTGATCCTCTGCAGAGGGAATAGATAGAGATATAGAGTTATAGAGATATAGAGTTATAGAGATATAGAGTTATAGAGATATAGAGTTATAGAGATATAGAGTTATAGAGATATAGAGTTATAGAGATATAGAGTTATAGAGATAGAGATATAGATAGAGAGATAGAGAGACTTGCAATTTATTTCATTTATCAATATTACTACAATTATCATAAATTATGGTTGCCTGTGATCAGACTTGTAGTTCATCACGATTACAATTACCTACCAATTTTTTTATTCAATTACATTTTTCTCATGGTATATACGTACTATTCATACTGCGCTTCCAGAACTAATATACTACTATTTCATATATTTCTTCAACAAAAAAAAAAAAAAAAAAAAAAAAAATTGAAAAGAAATATGCAATTATACATTTTCTGTAAGAAAGAAAAAAATCGTCCATTAGGATTTTGCAAACGATCCTCCTAAGAGGTGATAGGGCTAATTAGCAAAGAATAATAACACAAACATCGTTTTTTGCTTCAATGCACCGTCACTGCTAATGTTTACCTGAAGTTATAATTATATTCATTATGCAGCCACAACCAGAAAGAAAAAAAGATTCAAGGTGACATTCAGGAAGAATAACCTAAATCAATAATCCTTGAAAAGTTCTTCGTCAATAATGAAAAACTCATTACCGTCTGCGATTTCTAACGGATGCTCATTATTGTTGAATATCATTACGCCTCAGCAATAAGACTTTTTGTTTTGTTTCTTAATTATTTATTTTTTGAAATTATGCGTCCCACAACTTTCATTCATGTATATGAGCTTTAACAAATATTCGCCACCAACGCGGAAGGAGCCAATTAAGAAGATTTTCGTTTTTCCGCCTTGTTGGGCAACCGAAAAAGCCTTGATGTTTCGAATGAGGTATAAAAAAAAAGCACATCATGAACAGGTGTGTTCGAATACCGTATTATGCAAACGATAATCGAAGTGAAGTTTTTATAAAAAAAATAAAAGAGAGCACATGTTGTGGAGATACAGTCCCTTGGCCAAATTATTAAGACGCACTCTAAGATTCTATGTATAACCTTAATTACTCAGGTGATACTCTATACAGCTTTATTGTATTTACGCTACTGAAACCGGTTTGTACTTGTTTACGTTTGTGTATCAATGGGTTAAATTAGGCGATATGTAATATAAATTCGACGATTGGATATATTAGATGATACGTTATATAAATATAAAATATTTATTATTCTATATTTATATAATAATAATTAGACCAATATTTATAATTTATATAAATTATAATTTATATAATAATAAATATTAGTATATTATAATAATTGGACCAAATTATTAAACTCATTGTAGTGTTTCAATAATAACATGTTTTGCACTAACTTGTATGCAGTACTTTAATATTTAAACATAAATGGGTTTTTGTTCAGGAGATTTTTTATATACTTCCTATTTGTATTTATTTTCAAAGTATTGCATAACAATGCTAACCAATTCATACACGAACAAAAACAATAAAGCTGTATAGAGTATTATCTGATAATTAAGATTTTACATAGAATCTTATAGTGCGTCTGATAATTTGGTCACGGACTGTAGACAAAAAAGGCGTTATAACCAGGGTGCGAAGCCAGATTTTTCAACATAAAATAAGCCCCTTTTAAATACTTTTTCAGCACTGAAAAAAATAATGTTAATCACTTTCGAAAATAAAAAATCATAATTAAGATCAGTGCAGTAATTACAAAAAAAAAAAAAAAAAAATTCTATCGTTTGAAGTTGTTGTTGTGCCCAATCCTTCAGGATCTAGCTTCAGCTAGATCAGATCCATGAGATCATTTACCCCAGCAAAGTCCAGCACCAGAAGTGGACTTGCATGTACATCTTCTTGAGCTAACCCCAAACAATCGATGCTATGTCTAGGGGAACAGATAACAATTCGTGCAAATCTGGTAGACCTTTTGGCCGGATACAAAAGTCATGTATTTCAGGTGCCCACTTATAAGTCTCGAGACAGGCGTTTGATGTTTTCTGTCTCCCTTGAACTCCAGAGCGCCCCCCTGGGCATTACCTACTAATCCCGGGATGGGAGGGAGGGGCCAGCCAGACTTGCTTATCTTTAAATTTTGTCAAAGAGAAAATCTCTTGATGGGTAAGAGCATAATCAGTGGTCGCCAACACAGAGCAGCCTCTTTTTGCTAAGTTATCTGCAACTTCATTTCCAGGGACGTTAACACGGGAGGGGATAAATTGAAAGTGGACATCCCTGTATTTTGCTATAATTTTAAGGCTTATTGATAATTTGAATGCTCACAAGGTCATCCACATATCGCTAGAGTCTGTACTATGGAGAATGGCCCTTCGTCTCTCGTTTATAGCAATTAATTCACTTCTGAGGACTGAACAGTTATCTGGGTTGCGTCTTGAAAGCCGGACAGACATATTCTCGATAAAGATCGTCTGAATTTCTTAATTTATAAACATAAAATCAATAAATTTTAATAACTTTACATAATCATGATAAAATAACTAGTTTTTGATAAATATCGCAGAGAAAATTGTGAAAAATCATGCATTTTTTGTAATTTAGAACGACAGTCGACACGGCAAAGAAAAAATATCTTTTTTTATAAGATAGAATATTAAGCACTTTTAACAAACCCCGAATAAAAAAAGCACCTTTAAGGGCTTTAAAAAAACGTACATCAAAAATAAGTACCTTTCGGCAAAAACGCTACTCACCCCGTTAACGTAATCAATCAATAATTTGTTAATCACTAGGACTGCTGCCAACACGGATAGGAAAAAAATCCAGCAGATTTTACGAAACGATATAAATTTCATGATAATTGTTTCAAAATATACTAAATATTTTACACGAAGGGAATTTTAGGAATTTTTTATAGTCAGTAAAAATAGAAAAACTGCAATATTTTCCAGTTACGATTTCATATATAAGAGATCTTGAAATTTTATGCATTATGCTTATTCATAATTTTGAATAGTAATAGGCATTTAATTCAACAAAGATAGTTAACTGAATTTTATAAGTGAGACTAGCTTTATTATGTATTGCTGACACTTAGTAAATATTCGAGCAAGCAATAATCTGGACAAAACAATTTCATTTACAAAATGAATATCATCTATCTATAGTCGTTGAACAGCCGACCCATTTTAGGGTTTACGACTACAAATGTTCAACTCCATACCCTTGTCATTTTGAATCCAATCCAGAAGACAAGGAAACTCCTGCATGCAAGTAGTTGGAGAAATGTGCCTTCATGGAGGACTTTTTGATGGAAGTAACTCGCATTTGCGTTACATGGAGAGAGAGAGAGATCACGAAAACATCGCACGGTTAGCCTAACGGCAGGGGGATTCTAACCTATGACCCCTCTACCACTGAGGATATTTCACGTCAGCAATGCGATCGGCGTGAGCGGGTGCGGAATTCGAATTGGGATTTGAACCCCGCTCACCTCATTAGAAGGCGAACGCTTTATCTTCTGAGACATCGCGGCTCTTACTTCATTTTTTAAGAAAATCAGATTGAGGCTTTTTTTTTACATTTCTAATGGTAAAATGACGTTAAAAAAAAAACAACCTTATGAACTAAAATAAATAAATGCCAAAGAACAGAACAAATTAAAGAGAGAAAAAAAGCACCTGTCACCCCACACTACAATTAAAACCTACATACATTGTAAGAACAACACTTTTAACATAAGTGTTTCGCACATCCAATAATCCATCACCATCAGCATCGAAATCATAATAATAAAACTCCCTCTTCATCGGAAACAACGACTGCATTTTCCTAAATTAAGATGTTTTTATTTCTTCTTTTTTTTGGGGGGGGGGGGGGTACGTGAGCCGTATAAGGAATTTAATTTCACCGTAATCACTCCGGGAGTCATGAGTGAAACAATAACCACCATCGTTTTTGTGAAGTAAAAGCAGATAGATGAGTGGGCCGGGCTGCCCTAACCATTTTTTTTCGGGGCCCGGCTTTCGTGCTGGCACTGGCTGAGGTCAGCATGGAAAGAAAACCCATTGGTATAATTACAACGAATCATGGCTTTAGGCAATACGTGGCATCTATGTCACACAAGCATCTAAGATGAGTTTCTTAATTGGGCGGGGTTACTGGCGCCTTGCAAATGTGCCGCCCCGTGGAATTCGTTAAGGCTGTTTTTTTACAGGCTCTTTCATCACAATTTCATACAACCTTTCATTTGTTTCACCCTATAAACTATCTAGCTGGGGGGAAAATCAACTATACACAAAAAAATAAATAAATAAAAATGAACTGGCTGTTCTTCGAGTGCTCATCATTTCATGAAATAACGTTTTTAGTGAAAATTATGCTATTTTAATATCGCGTTGTATGTACAGTGTTGTTGCATATTTTTACATCTGTAACAATACATTAAAAATAGATGGCATATCTCACATCGATTCGATATTTTATTTCAATAATTACACCAATGTATAACAGGGTGTGTAGACACATTTTTCAATAAAAAAATAAGCATCTTTTAAATACTTTTTAAGCACTCAAAATATTTTTTAACACTTTAAAAGAAATATTATAATTAGAATATGAGGACAAATAATTTTTTTTCCTTCTTAATGTAGAAAGTTCCTCATATATATATTAACAAAAGGCAAAACAATTTTCTAAGTTACATGATTATGACAAAATAACTAGTTTCTGACAAAGAATTCTTTTTGTGATTATATTAGCCACCATAAAAACAATTTATGCATAATTTTAAATATATTCAATATTGAGTGAATCATTTTTTTAAATTAATACAGTAGGGAACCGATTATCCGGAACGATTGGGACCATCGCTATTCCGGATAACTGATTTTTCCGGTTTTCGGAATCGCTACAAAAAGCCGTTTTTTTATTGTTAAACCCAACTAAAAAAAAAAAAAAATTTGGAAATAATCTTAAAAAGAAGAAAAAACGATGAAGTAATACACTAATGATTATTTCCAAAATGATGGTAAGGTGAACATCTTTCAAAAAAGAAAGAAAAATCCTAAAATCTTATGAAGAAAAAAAAAAAATTTTTTTTTTTAAATGGCGGGAAAATTTATCGAATTTCGTTCCGGTTTCTCAGTTTTCCGGTTTTCTGATTTCCGGATAACGGGTTCTGTACTGTAATTACTTTGCACAATGATGTAAAAAAAATTTTCAAAATCATAAATAATTAATTAGAAGATTATCTCTCTTGCAAAATGCAGCAGAGTTGCTCATGAGAATGCATGAATCCTTCCCACAGAATCCAGCTCAGTATTCGAATCCGCAAGTATTTCATAAAATGATTGGAGCTTTCATACGCTACGGATTGATGTATGAAAACGTTGAATAGAACAATGTGAAAACCAAGCTTTTTGGGTAATTCAAGGCAAAAATTGATACGGTAAAGAAAAAAATATCTCATTTTGGAAAATGGAAAACTAAGCACTTCTTAAAAACAACCAATGAAAAAAGCACCTTTAAGGGCTTTTAAAAATCGAAAATAAGCACCTTTAAGCACTTTTTTAAAAACGCTAGGCACCCTGATCACGTTGTATTTTAACATGTTGTACATTGTTGCATATTGCTACATCTGTAACAATACATTAAAAATAGATGGCATATCTCACCTTGTTTCGATATTTTAGTTCGATAATTAAACCAAGGTATAACAATAACTTAATAAATTATTAATAAATTGCACAAAACAAATAAACCATATTTATTTTAAAAGCGCCATTTTTTTAAAGAAAAAAAAAACTTGTTTTAGTCTTAGCTTTAAATTTGAGTGTTCATTGAAAGGTTGTGTCCATTATAAAAAATAGACGATCCAAAAAAAAAAAAACTCGTGCACTTAGGGTCAAAAAGCCATTTTAAAACAGTGAAGATCTTAATCTCGGAAACTATTCGCAAATATCTATAGTGTGGGTTTGATTTACCACACACGAGAAATTTATTGGGCAACACTCGCTTTTCATGTTTCATTGCTGAAAAAAAGGGAGGGAAAATATTAATAATAAAAGATGATGGAACGAGAAAGTCGCATATCATGAAATCAGCGATGACACAACATAAGTAGTATTTTGCAAGGACGGATGTGGTAGGTGAAATTTCGCAAGCACCTTTTCTTTTGCTGTTGATACAAGTGTATCAGGTGTTTAACTCTTAATAAAGAGTGGGATAACAGACATAATCAACGCCATTATACTTGAGGCCCGCAAAAGACTGTCCCAAAAATCCAAACTTATATCTATAAAGAAATTAAATATCATTTCTACAATTACAGCGTTGCCATCTGTGATTTGAAAAAAAATCCATGTCTTTTCCCTGCACATATTGTACACAATATATTAAGAGGAAATCCATATATCTAAACGTTAAATGACACACATTTTAGATACTTGAAAAAGAAATAACCTCAAGAATAAAAAATGATTATTTAATTCTCGAGATTGCTTTTTTCTTTTAATTTCTTAAACTTCCCCCCCCCCTAAAAAGATTTATACACACTTGATTTTAGTGTGGCTATTGTTAATAAAATTGTATTTACGATAGCTACCAAATAACTGAAATTTTAAAAATTTTCACGCAGTCACTAATCAATGGATCTCACATATTAAAAATATTTTATTAAACTTATTAAAGACGCGTATATTTGTAGCTTGCAAATAAACAAAAAAAAAATAGTTTTAAATTAAAGATATAGTATAGTTTGTCTACGATAGGAACTCCCCGCGCCACACAGTTTGAGGCGTGCCGTCTGCTGCGATGGAAACAAAATACAGCGATTTCAGGGAGGGTAGCTTTTCTTGACTCTAGGGCTAACACAATAGACCGCAAAAAGATATTCCCTTTTTCTCGCCGAACCAACACCTGCCCTAAAAAGTGACCCCACACCCCTACTTTAAATAGTTATACCTCGTTAGCATAGTCACCGCACGGGTCCAGACGAATGGCTAAGGGAATTCTTACTTTAGACAAACTATACCAAGCATGCTTGGGGACTAAAGACTGGGGGTTCCGCGTTCGGTTGACCACCCGACCCAAACATCTGATGTTGCACCCCACAGCACAAAGTCAAGATAACTGAGATGGGCACAGTAGGCCTTGGCCCTCTATGGCCTGTCGCGCCATTGAGTTTAGATTCATTACCCTGTTTCGTACTGATCCTTTCAATTAACGGATATATTTTCGTGAGGATATATTTCATTTTTATAAAAATTTTAACCAATGTAAAAATAAATAGTTAAATTGAAGAAAAAAACATGATATTTAGAGATAATAAAAATTCCATGACACAGCACTGCAAAAAGCTAATAAATTTCAAGTATTAAAAAAAATTAATTATTCACTAACTAAGACACATTTCTTCGGGACACAAAACAATGTCACTGCCTCCACAACCAGGGCCCGACTTAGCCTAATTGGGGTCCGGGGGAAAAACTTCTTTGGCGGCCCCCTCTGTTTCACTACTTCAGTAATGAAGAATTGAACTTTAGGGAGGTATTTAAATTTTTCACCTCGTTATAGAAAACAAAATTACCTAGAACCTAAAACAGCTATAAAGTGCCCCCCCCCCCACCAATGGTCATACAAAATATCGTTCTGTCCATTTTATTAATTTTCTAAGAATTCTATGTCCATGCCGAATGCAGTTTTCTGATTGTTAACTTTGTCATCTAGCTGCGAAAAATTCATATCCTTACTGAAATTAGGGCGGAATTTCCCTCTGATGCGGGGCCCGGGGGTGAACTGCCCCGTATGCCTCTGCTTTTATCAGACTCTGTTCACAACAGTTGAGGATTTGAAACTGAAAATCGGAATATCGAACTTCACATAACTAAACTATTTGTTCTCATAATCGACATCTTCATTCAATATTTCTGAGAAGATAAAAACACGCGAACCAAATCTATACTAAAACTCGAAAGTTGCACAACACTTTTAAAATATTTCTCCAGCGAATCTTGTCTCAGCCTTAGCAAATAAGCTGCCTCGGAATCAGTACAAAGGAAAAATTAATCAAATTCTATTGACTAACCGCTAATTTGGAAGGAAACAAAAAGACAAACGAAAATATGAACTGGTTTTGTTTACAACTTAGGAAACATAGATTTATCGCTCATTTTTTTTCTTTTTCTCTCTCTCTAATGGAAATATAGACGTAATAATTATTAATGAATGTTTTGCAAGAGTAAATATACTTGCGCAATATTTCCACCAGGTATCATTCGGTCAATAATCATAAAACAAATAGCTGTTAGGGGAGCTTTCGCGTGCTAAAGCACAATTTAGGTATGGTTAAGTAATATAAAAACAGGGTTCTCACAAATCGTTTAAGGGACTGCATGCCTGTTGCGATCTTAACAATACAGACATCATTTCGAAAACACGGCACATACGTTGATTGTCACTGACTGCACTCACAGGTGAATTGAAATAACACGATCTAAAGAAGGGGGGGGGGAGGTATGGAAGAACTTACGACGAAGCAGTGGTAAAGTAAAGGATTGTACCACAAACTTATACGACGTCAATTCTCAAAAATAAGCGACGAAATAAATGCATAATAATTACATACAGTATATGACCAAATTTAATATTCATTGTTTTTAATTTTAATTTAACTATATGCGATGCAGTTTTTCCCATATTTTATAAATAACGTCAGTGATAATTTCTAACTTGTAGCTCTATTTGAACAAAAAAATATAGTTTATTACCCACATTTAATTATTATATATTCTCTGTGTCAGATACATTCAATAAAGAACATGACGTGGTAGCACGTGTGGTCCCACCCAATTTATACTTTTATGGTTGTACAACGCGTCTTTTTTTTCAATTCCTACTACAGTACGAAACCAGTTATCCGGAATTCAGAAAACCGGAAAACCTAAAAACCGATACGAAATTCAATAAATTTTCCCGCCATTTTCAAAAAATAATTTTTTTTTCCTCATAAGATTTTAGGATTTTTCTTTCTTTTTTGAAAGATGTTTACCTTACCATCATTTTGGAAATAATCGTTAGTGTATTACTTCATCTTTTTTTCTTCTTTTTAAGATTATTTCCAAATTTTTTTTTTCAGTTGGGTTTAACAATAAAAAAACGGCTTTTTGAAACGGCTGAATAAAAATATTCTTTGTAGACCTAAGTAGAAATTGACTTTAAATTTTTTTTTAATATTACTTGTTCTTAGAAGTAAAATAAATAAATTTTAAATGAATTTACGTTTTGTTTCAATTTTAATGCAGCGGGCAAACTTTTAGCGCAGAGGAGTGGGGGGGGGGGGGGAATAAAGGCGGGTCATTGCCGCGATGAAAGTGTCAAAAAAAATTTATAAAAACAACAGTAACAAATAAAATAGATTCTACATTGTTCGAAAGAGAAACAGTGATTATTTATTCTTAAGAAAGGAACAAAAAAAAGGTAAACCATTAATCGAGGCGTTATTTTAGAGAAAATTACGAAAAGTTCAATTTAATTAAATTAATTCTCTACATAAACTCATTTGTTTAATAATAAAATTGTTTCTTGTTAATCGAGATGCTTTTTTTAAAAAAAATATCTGCAGCACTTAATAATGAAGGGGATCGAGAGATCACGGATAGGTATAATAAAATAAATTTGCCTAGAAGATCGCTGCGCATATAATTATTAGGCAAAATAACACGTTCATCAAGATCTGCCCGTAATAAATGGTTAGATATGCCAATTAAATCTTCGAAAACAGATCATTGATCAACATGTGTTGACACGAAACTTGTTAAGTTGTTCTTAGAGAAAAGTTGGTTTAACTGTCAATTTTAATTACAGATGGCGCCAATAACAAATTATTCAGGAATTTAACAACACTGACGGTAATATTTAATATTTTTATTTATCTTTTTTTGAAATGCTTGTATCGATTCATAATTATTTATTCATAAATGTCATGCCAATTAAGAAATCCAGAATATTGAAAGGGACTGTCCATATAACTTTTAATTCCTTTAAATTTCAGACATCCCTGAAAGTATGCCGTTTCAAACAATAAATACATATAAAAGCTTTGGAACATTGATAAACCATATTTTCATAATGTTAAGAGAGTATTTTGCAATTATATGTTTTGGTGCATACCAGGGTTGGAGTTTTTGCCGGCAAAAAGGGTTTTTTGCCAGGACAGTGGCAAAAACTGGTAAAAATTATCTAAATTGCTGATTAAATATTATTACAAAATACTTGAAACAAATTTAAAATCATAAGGAATAATAATTTTGATACATTACATGAAAAAATTATTTTTAACATATTAATAATTAATATAAGGGTAATAATTTTTAAACGATTGAAAGTTTTTGATCTCTTTTCATTTTAGAATCCTAAAATAAATGTTTTTTTACAAATAAATAAATATTATTTGTATAATATTATTTATTATAAAAAATTATTATTTGTACAATAATTAACTACACATGTTGATAAATATTTTATGCTCTAAATTATAGTTATATTAATTTAAAATAAGTTCATTTCACTGGAAAAAAGAGAATAATCACAAATTTTCCAATCAATAATGTTTTAAACTACTAAAATGATATATTATTACATTATCATTTAATTATGGAATAATAATTTTGTTAATTTTTTTGTAATTACTTATATTCATAGTATATATTTCAATTTTAGGAATAATTTTGTATCAAAAATGTGTTTTTGTCCTCTCATCTTGGAAAATATAGGTTTTTGCCACTTTTTGCCAATTTGCTTGGCAAAAACCTATTTTTGCCAGGACGGTTTTTACCGGTATTTACCATGGTTTTTTCCACCTGCGGCAAAATCATGCCAACCCTGGTGCATACTGATGTTATCTAGCAAAAACTGCGGTAACTTGTAAAAATTTTATTTGGAAACTTAATTTGGAACACGGTGCATAGCCAGGGAAAATACCCCGAGGATATTTTCACGTCAGCCGGTGTGAGACGGGTGCAGAATTCGTAACAACCAGGTATCGCTGGGATTTGAACCCGGTTCACCTCAAATTTCTCCCAATGCTCATAATCCAGGAGTTCCCTTGTCTTTTGAATTGGGTTCAAAATTACAAGGCTACGAAGTTGAACATTAGTAGTCGTAAATTCAAAAAAATTGGATCGGCTGTTCAACGCTTTTTGCGAATTTCTCTATTTTGCTTTTTTTTTTTTTTTTTTTTTTTCGAGGACTTTTTCATTTTGGAAATTACTTCGTAAAATAACTTCCAAATAGCGAAGTGAATTTTCTATTTAACGAACTTTTCTTTGAGATTCGCTTTTCCTATTTCACAAAATATTTCAGAACATTTCAAACTTGTTTACACATTTTATGGGGGAAATTGGTTTTGGAAGCCACTTAACTTTTAGAGAAAGCAGTTAAAATTCCTTTTTGTTTGCATTTCAAACCAAAAACTCAGACAAAATTAACGGATTTTATCAGTAGCAACTAAACATGTGGTAATGTACGTTTAAAATTACTTTTTGTGATAAAAGCAGCTATAATTTTATGCGTAAACTTACCTTTTTTTTGTTGTTGAAAATGTATGTAGCACGATAGTGTAACACTGGATAATGTTTTGCTCTATTCTTGCCTTCCATGCAGATTTCTTTCAGGGTTAAGATTTATAAAATAAATAGTAGATACTAGATTACAAGATAAAAGTGTATCCCTTGCTATTTTAATTATGTCTAGTGCTTATGAATTTAAAACCTGTTTCGTGCTGTTTTAGTATTTCAAAGCGTGATTTTCTATTGATCGAATTTTCCATATAACGAACTTATTATCGGGATTTAGAGACTTCGTTAAATAAAGGTACAACTGTATATATAAAAAAAAATTTTTTTTAAAACAATGCCATGCAGGTACGAAGAATGAAGCAGCATATATGATCATAATTATACATGCATACAAATAACGACATCATCGAAGACAAACTGAAGAACCGAAACGTGTTAAGAAGGCGGTCAGTGGATAAGAAGAACTTCATAACCCATTGCACCATTTTTCCTCCACACAAAGAAACAATTCCAAAGAAAGAGTCAAATGTTAAACAGTAGTCTTTTAAAAATCCTTTTTTCAAAATGAGATAAGCTGGCCATATCGTGACTACAAGGAATTACAATCATTCCTTCCTCCCTTACTTTTTTAACAGTAATCTATCGTCACGGGGTCTCTTAACTCACGAGATAATACTAAATTTCAACTAGTCATCAAGAGCAAAGGCTGATGAAGGCCACCCACGAATCTTTATCTTTTTCTTCTTCCACTTTGGAAGTTTGTTCCAAGTTTGGAAGTTTGTTTGGAAACAAGTCAGAAAATACCTTTTCAAATAAATTTTTTTTAGGGCGAAAACTTTGGATTTGTTTTCATTGCCTTTGAAAACTACCGGATTAAATACCCTTTTCTTTCCAACAACACTTTACTCCAAGAGCTGCACTCTGGGAAATTACCTTTAACACTAGAAAGACTGAAACTTAGTATATACCTATATTGCCCAAAAGCAGTCAAAATGACAGCATTGTGAGAGAATAACTTAATTTTTAATAATTTTTTTAATATCATTTACAGTTACATAACTAATTTACTAATAAGTTATTAGTAAATATTAACAAAGAAAAAAAATTATATGTTGTACAAGAAGTTGCAAAATTCTAAGAAATTGTGCCATTATTATACATCATTGTTTTTCTAGTTGAAATTAAAAAGCAGTCAAAATGGCTTCCTCGGGCAATCTAGCGTTAAAGCCACTTATTTAGCTTTTATTTTCATGTTAGGAATTTTAAAAAAAATTACACAAAATGATGAAGAGCGTTTGTGACAAATTAAGGTCATAATTATTCAGGATCATAATTTAGGTCTTAATGACGTCTAATTTAGGTTAGGTCCTCTTAGATTTTATGTCCGTCATTTGATCTTATTTAGGGTCATAAAAATTAACGAAAATTGAATTTTCATTTAGGTGAAAAAAATATCACATAGTCGATTTTATTTATTTATTTTGATATGTCTGTTTTAATAGAGTACTTCAGGAAGACCCCCTATACCCACACATGACGTCAACGCCAGCTAATCTTAATCAGCAAAATGGTATTAAAGTCTCTACATAAGTTAGAATGTTAACTAACGATAAGTTAATTAAATAGAGAGCCGTATCGCACATCAAATCAGTTGCAATATAATTCTTTTCAAAAATTCTCTTTTTCCTTCATTACTAATTTAAAGTGTAGAAAAATTGAGTTCAGACAAAGTATGAAGAATATTTTAGCCATGAAGATACTGAAAAGAAAATTTTAAAATATACAAATGAAAATAAATTATGAGACTTAGGATTACGCAACTGTGAAGTTCTCTTTTAATAATAGGCTTGCATGTTAATATGTTGAAGTATTTTTTTTTCAGCCACTGAACAGGGTGCGTAGTCAGCAAAAAATAAGCACCTTTTAAGTACTTAAGCACTCAAAAAATAGTTTTAATCACTGTTCAAAAAATATATATATATATAATTAGGATCTGTGCAATAATGAAAAAAATTCTAACCTTTAAAGTTCTAAATTTATGAACATAAAATCAATTAAATTCAAAAACATTTTCAAAAACTTTACATAATCATGATATAATAACTAGTTTCTGATAACTATTGTAGAGAAAATTGTGAAAATCATGCATTTTTTTGTAATTTAGACGTAAATAAAAAATAAGCACTATTTACAAACACTACGCACCCTGTCCTGAGACCCCTACATAGCTGCCAACATGGATAGGGAAAGATCCAGTAGATTTAACGAAATAATATAAATCTCATGATAACTGTTGCACTAAATATTTTACATATAGGGGGGAATTTTAGGGATTTTTATTGTCATCAGAATACAAAAATGTTATCACTCTTAATAACTAGAGAAATGGTCTGCAATATTTTTCGCTTATGATCGACATCAAATGAACTAAAAATGTCCATTTTATTTATTTATTTTTTTATGTTTACTCATTTTTCATGATTTACATAGTTAGTTTGTTTATGTTAAACTTCATAACTTACTCTAGGTTTGCCTGAACTTACTTTTACTATCTTTTTAATTAGTAATGAAGGAGAAAGAGAATTTGCGGAGAAGATTTCTTCCGCGGTATGGCGTCCTATTAAAAATCAGAAGCATTTTTAAATTTTATCCTAACATTGTCCTCTTAAAAAAAAGAAAAAAAATTGAATGGACGGAAATGATATAAAATGCCAACATGGATAGGGAAAAATTCAGTAGATTTTACGAAAAATAATAAATTTCATGATAATTGTTGCATAATGTACTAAATATTTAACACATACGGAATTTTAGGGCTTTATTTTGGTCATCAGAATAGGAAAGCTAATATTTTCCAGTTATGATTTCACATTAAACATACTTGAAATGTTATGTAATAAGTATACTTATATTTTCGAATATTAAAAGGCATTCAATTCATCAAAGATAGCAAAAATATTTCTTTCATTAATTTAAAAAGAGAGTTTCAGAATTAAAAATTAACTGAACATTTTTAACAAAAAAAAAAAAATTTGAACTGATTTCTATAAATAAGGTTCGCACCATTATGTATTAGTAATACTTATTTAAACATTCAAACAAACAAGAAATAATCTTAACGAAAATTCTACTTCAACAGCGATTTTTTTTTCCAGGAAACTTACTCAATTTTATGGATTTTTTTCATGAAAGTTATTCAATTTTAGGGAATTTTCTAAAATGTACAAAAACCAGGAGAAACTGGCACAAAATCCAGTAGAGTTGGCAGCTATGAGTAATGAAGAAAAAAGAAAATTTGTGAGGAAAAGTTTCATCCGCGGTATGGCGTCCTATTAAAAATCAGAAGCATTATTTAAATTTTATCCTAAATATAAAACATTGTCCTCTTCACAAAAAAATCGTTGCTAAAATCGCGTTTTTCTTGATGTAGCATCGTTCCATTAACTCGGCCAACTTTCTACTTTAATTATACAGCAATAAACATTCAGTCCAGTTTGAAGTATACGAGAAAGTATGCGAGAGAGAGGGGCATATAGAAGAATTGATTAATTTTTGGGAGTGGCCAAAGAATTGATATATCTGGTAGAACTTCTTGTTGACCGCGAAACAGAATCCATTTTTCATTCAAGGAGGTTTTCACACTTCTTTTTTTTTTTTTTAGAAGGTTGTGTAGTTTATGATTAGCTTCATACTGTCAGAAGTCTGATTGAATAGAGCTACAGTGATATAAAATGCGAACATAAATAGGAAAATAATCCAGTAGGTTTTACGAAATAATATAAATCTCATGATAACTACTGCACTAAATATTTTACACGGAGGGAATTTTAGGGATATTCATTGCCATCGGAATACAAAAACGTTATCATTCTTAATAACTACATAAATGGTCTGCAATATTTTTCGTTTAGGATCGACATCAAATGAACTGAAAATGTTTTTGTTTATTATTATGTTAACTCTTTTTTAATTGTAATAAACAAGTAATTTTTCTTTTTTAAAAAGTTAATTTTTTTAAAAATTACTTTTTTTTAAAAAAAGGAGTTCTGAATAAAAATGAACGGAAAATAATAGATTAAAAAAAAAAAGCTTAAAACTGATTACTAACAAAGAGGCTCGCTTCATTATGCATTAGCAATATTTATTTAAATACTCAAGCAAGCAATTTAATTCTATTTCAACAGGGATTTTTTTTTAGGAAACTTACTCAATTTAGGGAATTTTCGAAAATTTACAAAAACTAGGAGAATTTTTATTAAACCAGTAGAAACTGGCAAAATTCAGAAGTCTTCTAGTAAATCCAGGAGAGTTGGCAGCTATGACATAGCTGCCCTAGCATCAAAATAACTTGGGCCCCCTCATTGGACAATTATTCAAGAATCTTGGCTCAATAAAGGGTTCAAAGAGCCGATATTTTTACGATATCGGCCCTATATCGAATTGTGTCAGATTCACCCGATATTTTAAAATCATTATCCAGCCAATATGAGCCCTATATAAGCCAATATTGACACTGCATAGGATCAATATTAAAAAATCTTGACATCCCAATATTGGTCCCTCGGAGCACGTTCCTATAGGACTCATATTGAGCCAATTTTGAGCCCAACTGGGGCCAAAATTGTTGATAGGGTGGCAACCTGGATAGGAAAATATCCAGTAGATTTTATGAAATATAAATTTCAAGACAATTGTATAAATAATGTACTAAATATTTTACACGTAGGGAATTTTTGTGATTTTTATAGTCATCCCAGTAGAAAAACTACACTATTTTCCAGTTATAATTGACATTAAACACAGTTAAAAGATTTTTAAATTCATATTAAACCAGAGTTCTGAATAAAAATAAACTGAACATTTTAGAACAAAATAAATTTTGAACTGATTTCTATAAATGAGGTTCGTTTCATTAGGTATAAGCAATACTTATTTAAATATTCAAGCAATAGTTTGTACAAACATTTTATTTCAATAGGGATTTTTTTAAGAAACTTGATTAATTTTAGGGAATTTTTTAAAATGTACAAAAACTAGGAGAATTTTAATTAAACCAGTAGAAACTAGCAAAATCCAGTCATCTACTGGAAAATCCAGTAGAATTGGCTATAAAATATAATTGTAAAATCAGTTTTAAGATCAAGGACAGCAGTAGTCTACTGAACCCATTCCCTGCATCATGCAAAATATGAGAAGACGGAAATGTTACAGCAGCTTAATTTGGATTCACTCTTTTGGAAAACGGGCGAGTCCCCGTTCTAAATGAGAGAAGGGCCTGCGAAACCTATCGATTTTTTTTCAACCTTTTCAAGTTTCAACTAAAATTAGGAGCCCGAGCATAATAATCTGTGTGTAAAATTTTTTTATGCTTCTATTCAGTAAAAGGTTAAAGAGCTACACATAAAATATAGCATTGTGTGCAAATACGTGCCAGTAACAACAACACATTTATTCATCACTCAATGTGTCTTGTTTTGTTTGTTATTTTTGGTGTCCGACTACTGACCTAGTCAAATAATGGTATTCGTTGCCTTTCACTCCTCGTGTCACGCACCAAGGACATAAAAAAAATGACCATTTCTCACAGGAAGAGATTTAATACCCAAATAAAATACACTTTTTGTTAAATGTCGCCATTTTTCTTTTTTTAAATGTGTAGCTGCTGGTTATCCAATTTCTCACCCCCCATTTCCGGAAATTCTTTTTATAAACACACCTTTTATCGGATGACCCTTTGTCACGCCCCTTCCCTCTGTTCGATGGAAACAATCGGGATGGAAGGACGCTTTCTTTTAAGTAACTTTCTATTGCAGTGGCAGGAAAAACTACATTTTCTTCAAAAACTACAAACTACTTTTTTTCTACTCTACTTTTAAATGTAGCGACTACGAAGTACTTTCGAAATGTAGTTACAGTTTGTCTACGGCAAGGGTTTCCAACTTACATGAGGCCGGGGGCCGCCAATAAAAACACAAATCAAGTGGTGGGCCGCAACTTTATCAAAAGCTTATATAGGACTCTTTTATGTTTGAAGGAACATTAAATATTACTGTCAGATTTTTACCAAGTTGTACGAAACAAAAGTATTGAATTACAAATTAAAATAAGAAGTAGATTTTTAAAAATATTCAATTGTTATAATATTTTTAAAAATATAAAATAAATAATAAAAATTCGGGATACAATAACTTTAATGTGCACCGATGTATTAAACAATTAATGTGCAACAGATATCTAATTGTTAAGATATAAAACTTAAAAAAAGGTTTGTAATAAAACTTATATAGTAGCACAGAAAATATTCAATGTGAAAATTGAGGTTTTTCAGCTGCAACCACCAGAGAATAGATATTTTCATTTTAAATTTACAAATGTGTGAGCAAATATTTTCGTCTAAAATGAGTGGTTTCAAAAAGTTAAATCGGAGAATTTCTTCGAGAAAATTTCTGATACGCACATGTTAAATTATATTCACAAAATACAAAAAAATGAAATAAAAAAGAGCAATATACACGATTATTTGAATAAATATTTTCTTGGATGCAAAACCTGAGAAATAAATTTTTTTGCACCGTTGGTATGTTAAATTTCTCAGAAACGAAGAAATTAGGTTTTTATTAACGAGAAAAATATTTTAAACCCATATAGATTTTTTACGAAAATTGTCCGCAAAAAAATAACTAATATATTTCAGTTCGCGGGCCACAAAAAAAAGGCTTCGCGGACCAGATGCGGGCCCCGGGCAGCCAGTTGTAAACCCCTTATCTACGGCAAGAACTACCGCAGTCATAAAGGCTGAGGCCGTCTGCTGCTATGGAAACAAAAATAGCGGATTTGAGCGAGGGTAGCTTCTCTCCCCTCTAGGTCAAACACAGACCGAAGAAAAAGATTCCCTTTTTTTCGCCGACCCTACTTACTATTTGAAATAGTTATACTACTTCGTTACCATAGTCACCGCCACGGGTGCAGACGAATAGCAAGAGTAGTTCTCACTTTAGACAAACCATACCAGGGTGCGTATCCAAATCTTTCAACAAAAAATAACCATCTTTTAAGTACTTTTTAAGCACTCAAAAAATATTTTTAAGTACTATATACATTAACAAAATGCAAAATAATTTTCTAAGACTTTACATAATAAAGATAAAATAACAAGTTTCTGACAAAGAACTTTTTTCTTGATTATAGTAGATACCATAAAAAAGATCGAAAGATTTTTCTGTTCCATTTCAAAGGGTGAAAAATAAAGCCTGAAATGGAGAATATCTTTCAAAATGCAGAAGTGTTTACGTTAGCAAGTGTTCTTTCCATACTATTTCGAGTAAATTAAGCCCGTAATTCTCTTAAGTAATAAATTGTATGTTGTTGTTTTTTCACAAAGATTCTTTCATATAGATTTAAATTATTTCACTATATATTTACATAGAGACACGAAGCCACGTGGTACATAAACTAATTATGCATCGAAGTTGTCAGGTACGAAAAACAAAAATATATCACGGTTACAATAAAATACATAAGTGTGTATAAATCTTTTAGGGGTGAAAGTTTAAGAAAGAAAAAACAATCTTAAGAACTAAATAATCATTTTTTATTCTTGAAGTTATTTCTTTTTGAAGTTTTTGTGTATCGAAAATTTATGTAATTTAACATTTAGAAATATGGATATCCTCTTAGTTATAAATATACACATTTCCCTCAAAATAAAAAATAAAGTAAATAAATAAAATGTAAAGGGAGGAAATTAAGAGTGTAGGTTAAACTCTCCAAGAGGGTTCGAAAAGTATGTCTTGCGTCTTATTTTGTGTTTAGTTTTTATATGTAAACAGAACTAATTGAACGTTTCCTGTTAAACCAGAAGTGACGATAGATGACTGAAAGAAAATATACACCACCCTAAAATAATGGAAGAAATATTCTAAGCTTTGAACTCTTTTTCAAAATTTCTCAAGAAATACTTATAAATACTTCTCATAATTATCAATAAAGTTAAAAGCTTTCAGAGGTTTTAGAGACCGGCAAATTACGAACAAAAAGAAGTATTCTTGAATACCCTATGCCTGAAATTATAGCAATAAGCTTGTAATTTGTATTAATTACTTTAATTGCGAATTGCAATAATTGTATAAAATTTCGTAAACGCAGCTAAAATATTTATGAAGATATGAGCATTTTTATTAAAAAAAACTTGTCCAACGCTTTTTTGCTATAACTTTAAAAATATTTCATAAAATTGAACAAAATTTTCAGAGTAATTTTCAATTAATTACGATATTTTTATGACCTTAAAAGTTGAAAAAGATTCGTTAAAAATTGCACAAAATATGAGCATTTAAAGTAACTTTCCCATACTGCGCATGCGCGGAAAAAAATATTCTTTTTTTTAGAATTCTTTTTTTAAAATTTGTAGTGAATCGTATTTGGCAACGAATGTAAAAAGTCCAATATCAATATCTTGAAAATTTAAAAAAATTATAGAAATTTTCTAAGTCGTTTTTGTTACTTAGGAAGATCTAAAATTTTTTCACCATTTGAAAAAAATTTTTTCCCATTTTGTAATAAAACGATTTATCACAAAATTATAAAATAAATGTTTTGCAGTACACATAGGTAGTACGCAAGAATTACTTTAAAGGTTCATCTCTTGTGCAATTTTCAACGAACTATCATCTTAAAGATGATAATTTTATTGATTTTAAAGTTGCTCAAAAAATTTCGTTTTATTTTATTGTATATTTTTAAACTTATAACAAAAACATAAAACACTAAAATACTAAAACACTAAATTAGTTTTTCAATAAAATAAAAAATAATAATTTTTTTTAAAAAAACACCCATACCTCTACAAATAAAGCTAAGTTTACGAAATTTAATGCAATTTTTGCAAATAAAAACCAGATGCAAGTTACAAGTTTATTGCTATATTTACTGACGCAGGGTATTACAAAATTCTTGTTTTCGTTTGTAATTTATTGACAGTCTCTCATATCTCTTTAAGTTTACTGATAAGTATGAGAAATCGTATGGCCTAACCATGTCTAAAGTTGCAAAATAATCAACTAAGTATTTTTCGAGAAATTATAAAAAATGTCAAAAAATCAAAGTGTCTATCAATTTTTATTGAGTATAACAGTAATTGGATGGTAGGTAAGGTTAAAAGGAAGTCCCTTTATTTAGTAAAATCGTCTTACTGTTTTTCCCTTCAAATTATTTTCCGCCCATGCAAAGGCAGCGAGAAGACATAGGGGTGATGAAAGGCAATAAACAAGTTCTACTCATTAAAAGCTAAGTCTGAACTAAAAAAACAAATGTATATCTCTGTCAAAACTTTCAGATATATTCAATCAATTTAAATAAGGAACAGTTGAACATACTTAAAACAAATAATATGCTATAGTAAATCAAATACTAGTTTAGTATAGCTGAAATATCACCCTTCAATATTCCATAGATAATTGCTTAGCTACCATTTTTAAAAAGACAAAAACAAGAAACAAAATTCCCTGTATTTTCTCAGTTTCGAAAGAAAAATTCAAAATTCCCTGCATTTTCCCTGCATTACTTGTGTCACGATATTATCGAAATTTTTCGATATTTATCTTAGTTACGATCTGTCATGAAATTTTCTTTTAAAAATATTGTTTCAGGGAGAAATAAAGAACGTCGGCGATATTATCGATAGTTATCGTGCGTCAATATCCTTTGGTACTTACCGTAAGCAGATTTCTTTCGATATTTATCATTTGTCAATATTTTTCGATATTTATCGTATTTACGATATATCGGGAGAGATCGGTGGTGGCTCAGGGGATAGAGCATTCGCCTTCCAATGAGATGAACCGTGTTCGAATCCCAGCGATGGCTGGTCGATACGAATTTCGCACCTAGCTCGCACCGACCACAGTGCTGACGTAAAATATCCTCAGTAGTAGATGCAAAATGGGTTAGAGTCTCATTCTAACGGTCAAGCTAACCGTGGGAGGTTTTCGTGGTTTTACCTCGCCATGTAAAGCAAATGCAAGTTAGGTCCATCGAAAAGTCCACCAAGAAGGCAAATTTGTCCAAATACTTGATCCAAAAGTTCCCTTGTCTTCTGGATTGACAAAGCTACTGAGTTGCACATTAGTAGTCGAAAACACAAAAAATTGAGACGGTTGTTCAACGACGGTTATAAAATAATATAATATAAAATAAGATATGTCGGGAGAGTGCATTTTGATCATTGGATTGAGAACGAATTTGAGTTAAACAATCATGCAAATGCGTCGTTTGGTCCTATGCAAGATTCTATGAGTTTCGAAACAAGAAGTCGAAACTGATAGATTAGTAATAGAATTACTTTTAAAATAAATAAATAATTAAGAGGAAGCTAGGTAACCTATGGAGGAACGGCCTTCATGATATCTTTTTTAATTTCATAAAAATAAATTCGTTAATAACATTTATGAATAAGGATTTAAAAACAAAAAATGAAGAAAATGTCATATATGAATCGTCACTGGGAAAATAATTCAACCTGTTTTCCAGAAGAAGGCAAACTTTTCAAACCATTTTAATTACACAACACAGGTGTTACCTAACACTCAATGATTCTTTCAGATGTAGGTCATTGCCGCCGCATCTTCTCTACCCCCCTCCCTCTTTTATTTCAACTCAACAACCCGACAAGTTCAGAAATTTTACGATGCGTCGTTCGATTTGTTTCTTTTCTAACTGAGCCTGCGCAGTTTATAATATGAAGAGAATATTAATTTTTTTTCCCTACAGAAAGTTATCTAATTAAAATTTAGCCACGTAATTATTTATTTAAACAAAAATGTAGTAAGTACTTTGCAAGAATTATTAAATTGTAATACAGTCAAACCCCGCTATAGTGAATATTCAAGGGACCGAAATTTCGGTTCGCTATAACCGGGAGTTCATTATATCCGTACTGCAAACAATTTTAACTCATTTTTCCGAACTGCTCCCTCTTATTACATATTATTTAAATAAATGACCCATAAAAAGAAATAGAAAATTATTAAAAAAACAATATGTAGTATCATAAACTCTTATATTTCATTACTCTTCGTCTTGCATACAAAAAGGGATGGGAAACTGAGGTAGAAGAAGCAAACAAGAAAAAATACTTATGGCTACATACTCCTCAATAGATGGTTTTAAAAATCGGTAGGGGAGAGTGGGGTCAATTGTAACATTTTTACTTAACTATTTTTAACTAACAAAAAATCCAATATATTATTAGTATTAATTGACAAACGAGTAAAGTAGACTATCCTCTACTAGAAAAAAAAAACAAATACCTTATTTTAAATGTTAATATATTAGTTATTAACAATTTTTGACAGTCGTGCACTTGTTACAACTGTCCCCACTTACGGAGTCAATTGTAACAGTTCAAAAATTCAACTAAAACATAGTTAATTATACATATTGGGCGATTCTTTCGTTACGTGTGTTACTTTTACACGACATATTTCAACTTTAACACTTATTATAATAAACTTGTAAGATATTTTTTACGTTTTTCTTAATTTGTTGTTAAATCTATATGTGTTGTAAGTTTACAAAACGAAGATTGAAGGCGCAAATTAATTTGATGTTGAAAAAAAAAATTTCTGAAATTTTGTTACGTGTGTTACCCTTTATAATGCTAGATATTTGAAACTTTGAATATATTCATTTAATTCTGTGAAGTATAAAGGCAAAAAATTAAGATATTTTCTTTTATAGAGAGATACAATATCGAAGCTGTGTTTAGTGATTTTTAAAAATTTCTTGCAACAGTAAAAACTTCTTTATTTTGGTGAAATTGGTGCGTTACGTGTGTTAACTGAACGTTACGTGTGTTACCCTCTGTGAATATTTCAACTTAGAAGTCATAAATGTTGCACTAAAACATTTATTTATTTTAATTTAGCGGAAGAAAAACAATTTATTTTAGCAAATAAAATAGTTAATGGTCTGGAAAGATGGTTGTAGCCCTTCTTTATACTGGTTTAGAGAGTAAAACATAGCAAATCTTAAGGTCTGGTTTCTTAGGACAAGCGCCTTATCTGGGCGTCAGCGTGACGTCAACGTCCCGCTGACGCCAACAAAATACTGGTTTGTTAGCTCAAGGCCTGGTTTCTTAGAACTAGCGCCTTATCTGGGCGTCAGCGGAAAGTTGACGTAGAGCTGACGCCATAAAAATACTTTTTTGTTAGCTCAGCGTGAGCAGTCGGCCCAACGCAGACATTTTCTCTCATTGCGCATGCGTTAATAACGTAAACAAATATTTATTTTGAATTTGTATTGATTTTGTTATTGTCGACCAGTGTTTTAGAGAACAAATAATGACTTTGTCCAAGAAAAAACACATTGCAGCTGAGCTAAATGAAGAGTGCTATGTTTAATGAAGAAGCTATGTTTAATGTCAAAATCAAAATCTTGGCTGATTTCAATGCGCTGTTGGATGTTGTCCGCCATTGCTTCTGTGGTTAACGTCACGTTGTAATCCAACTGCAGTTGAGTTGGACGGCAATTGTAGTTCAAGATGAGCGTTCGATGACGTATACTATCAAACTCACAAATGGACCAATCAGAGGTTAACGCTGATTTCCAGCTGACGGCGTCCTGTCCTAAGAAACCAAGCCTTTAGGCACATCTATTCCTTCAAATTCATTTCTGTTTGGAAACAAAAATATGCATATTTTCCAATTATTTTATGCAAATATTGCATTTTAAGTTTACAAGCATGTGCATTTGTGTCAATAATGTTCCCGAGATAGAGCATATGTCGTTTTAATTTCAATTATAGGCGCACTTCTGATCAGGAGGGAACAGAAATTGACTTACTGACTATTTGTGTGCCACAATGTGCATCTATGCATCTTATTCAAGTATCTAACGATACTTATGCATAGATTTTATGCTTTGTATTACCGTTGCCATGTATTGATCTTTTCAATTAATATCTTTATTTCCTTTTGGCTAATATATAATACTGTTGTATTAGGCATGAGTTGATTGGTTAGCTTTGCAAACATCACTGGATAGCAAATAAATTTTTTTGTATAACAACACAATGATAGAAATAACTTAGCTTTTTGCTTCGCTTTCAAGATTTTGTACTACACACCTATCCCATAGAAGGAACTTCTGCATGTGATATCGTAAAATATTTCCAAATTAATTTCTTTTTTTTATATTTTGATTGACAAAATATGAAATAATTCAACCATATATTTATTTTTAAATTCTTAACTTGACTTAATACTATAGAAGGTTTCTGTTAGCTCATCTTCTGAAGTAGAATCGTTTTTAAACAGTCTTAAAATAAAAGTGTAGACATTGTTTCACCTTTGTGTTTGCCTTAGGAAAATATTGTAAAGGACTCTATTTTAAACTCTTTAGGAGAGTATCGTCTAAGACAACAGCTGCTGTGAATAACGGAACTGTGGCTGGATAGCATAATGCTGATTGAAATTCGTTTTGATATTCAAAAGAATATGTCTCTGCAAAGTCAACTTGAATTTCCCTGGTTTTAATGCTAGATATGTTTGTTTGGAAAGTATCACCTCGGATTCTTTTAACTCTTACGTATTATTGAAAGTTAGTCCAATTTTCAAGAGTTATTTCAAAACATTCTTCTTGCACATTTGCCATTATATATTTTTTATTGTGAGCTATTATCATCTTTTTCTCATCGTTACCAAACTACAATAAATGATGGTTAGAAACCTATAACAAGCAATGAGAAATTTTTGTAAGTATCAGAAGCCCCCTTCCAACAATTAGATCCAAAATTTCTTTTACTTTATATACATAAATACTTCTACCATCACCATGTATTGTCATAAACTTAATTTTAGCCTTCCAATTAAAGAATAAAAATTTCATGATATTTGTTTTTAGTCATAAAGCACTAAATATGGAAAATTAAGCAATGTTTAGGATGCAACAGACAAAAATCAGTATAAGCCTCTCTTAGAAACATTGTTGGATAGTTCTTTCATTTTATTGGCTGTTTTTCCCCGTAATAATCCAGAGAAGCAGCTCTTGTTTCAATTCAAGCATAGTATAAACAATCTAACTTTTGAAGAAAATCCATTTATTAATAATTAAGTTCATCTGAAATACTTAGTGGTGAATCTTTTACATCATTATCAATCTGTTTTGAAAGTTCAAGTCTAACTTTCATTATTTCCTTATTTTCTTTCCTTTGAAGTGCAGAATCTTATGCTCTTTTCTTTTTTTCTTTATCTTCTCATTCTTTTAAATCCAGATAAGGACACTATTTTAAGCTTATCCATTTCATAATAATCTAGCAAATGCAGTCGAAATATTCTACTTAAACATAAACGTATAGCAAATAGAAGTTTGGGAAAACAATTTCCAAAAGATTCAAAATTATCGTCTTATTATGCTGTTTTTTTATTAATGCTTATACCAACCTGATTTTACAAAAAACCACAATCTTACAATTCCGTATTTGTGGCATTGAAGTTGTGCGGCGGTTATAAAAAATGTCCGAACATTATTTAAATCTTTTATTGAAAATAAATAAATAAATAAAGTGTATAAGTACCTCTAACACACATAACAGTAACGCCCGTAACTTTTCGTTACGTGTGTTACCTTGAATAAAATTAATTATAAAATTTTAACTATTAGCAGTTTTAATTCAAGAATTTTTTCCGTTGCATATCTTGCCTTCTTAATTTATAAAACAAAAAATTTTTAAATTTTCTTTTTTACTAAAGTTTTTACAGAAAAAAATGCAAAATTATGTTACGTGTGTTACTGGGAAATTAGACTATCTTGATTAATCGACTTTCAATCAAGCAAAAAAATTTAGGTCAAATTAAAAAAATACATTAAACAATGATAAAAGAGTAAAATAGTTATATTTATTACTAAAAACTATTTTATTGCTCTTTAATATTTTAAGAACTCCATTGGAATATAACATAACAAAGAACAGAACTCCTGTTAAAATTCATAGTGTTCCACCTTTTGTTAGAATTCACATAAATATTTTTTGTAATTCAAAAAACTATCTTAACTATTAAAAAATGTACATCTTCTAGATTCCAAAATTGTGTCATTTTTGGTTTTACGATAATTTTGAAAATTTAGTCACCCAGGACCACTTTTCGTGGAATCGCCCTATTATCATAGTTGTGATATATTTTTTTATTGATCAAAATAGTAGTGATATTTTAGGAGTAAAAATAATAATGAGCAGAGACCTAAAGGGTTAAACTTTTAACTTTAAGGGGTTAAAAATTTTAATTTATGCTGTGAAAGGTGACAAATAAAATAATGCACATGCAACATAACATAAATGATATAGGAAACTATTGGTTGGTCTTAAAGAGTTAAGTAATGGTTTGTAAACATAAGAGTATTTATTTTCAGCTGTTACAATCGTCCCTTTACTTATTGTTACAATTGTCCCCAAGACGCCATTTCAGCTTCATTTGTTAAAAACAATGCTAGTTAATTAACAAAACTAATCTTTTTTTTCTTAAATGTTAATTAAAGTGTCCACTTACATATTCGGTTATAATTTTTATTTGTTTAAACAAAGTTACTTTGTTACAATATAATATTCTAATACCAAAAAAAGTACTTACGTAGCGTGAAAATATCTTTTGTGATGTAACTCTTTCAAAAGTACATAATGGTTGCCAGCAGGGGTATACATGTAGATTTATTAAATACACCTTGTGCGCCACCTAGGAACCAAATTTAGAACCCGAGATTCGAAATTTTTGCTCTGTTACAATCGTACCCTGTTACAATTGACCCCACTCTCCCCTATACGTATTTTATATAGAACTTTCAAAGTTACTAAAAAAATAAAGAGAAAAAAAATGAGTCGAAGACAGAATTAAGTTCATAATATCCAACTTACTCTTTTCTTTCGGTTCACTATCTCCACAAAAAATAATATTATATGTGTATAGCAACGAACATTTAGTTCACTATATCCGGAGTTCACTCTAAACCATATTCCCTATTGAGGGATTTGACTGCATTTCTTTTAAATTTTGGAAATTTACCACACATAGAAATGAAATCTATACAAAATAATTTTATGTCAGAAATTGATAATAATACCGATAATTAGAAATAAAACTTCTCCAAAATTTTGAATTGCGTAAAAAATAAATTCTTTTGTTAAAATTACGGTTGGCAGAGAAAACAGATCCGTAATTTTCATAGTTCAAAAATGAATATATTTACTAAATTTTGAAAGAAAGAAAATAATTTCTCTTGGGAAAATTAGGATCATCAAAAACATGTCTATATTACAAATTCTTTCCCATTTCTTATTCATATCGAAAGAGGTTCATGTAGTAAAAAAATCTATGCGAATTAATAAAAATTTCGTTCATTCAAAATAAATAAATAATAACAATTGGTAAAATAAAAAATGAGAGAAAAACGAAGAAAATTAATAAGTTTTATTGTAACAGCGCATAAGCTGCAAGTATAAAGAACTCATAAAATAAGTTTGAATATTGAGAAAACATGGGAAATGAAAAAGATTAATGAAAAGAAAAGAAGAAAAATCTATCTTTCAAAAAAGAATTATTGATTGATTAAATTTAATTAATAAATAAATATTTGAATTTTTTTTTTTTTTTTTTTTTTTTTTTTTTTAAAGGAAGAAGAAAATTTTAAAAAAAGAAAAGAAACGTATTACGTTCATATTTCACTTCGTCTACAAAAAGTCTGTGAAATATATTATAACACACTATAATTAATATCAAGCATGTCGATAATTCAATGTTCAGAAAGTAAATTAAATAAATAATTTTAATAACTAATAATATCTATTCAACCTTGATATTATTTCCGCCTAAACTCTATAAAAAAAAATTATTTTAATATTATAAATAAATAAAAATGCAGAGGAATATGTTCGATAATTAAACTCTAGCTCTTTTTAATATCAATCATAGTCAATCTTTTTAATATCAAAACAGCTTTAATGTGAAAGTTTTTCTTAATTTGGACGAAATCTTTATTTATTCTCACGAGTTTGACACGCAGCGTGAAAGGTTCAAGTAAACATTTCAATAAGAAATTGAAATTCTGGTATTTTATCCTTCTAGAACCTGCAGGGAACAAACCACGCACAGAGCATGCGCCACAGTGAAAGTGAAAAAAAATTTTAATGAATGATTTCTATTTTTATATTTTGTGTGTTATATTTTATTATAATTATACTTTATTATAATCATATTTTCATGATATATTTTATTTAATAACCGTCGTTGAACAGCCGATTCAGTTTTTTGGGTTTACGACTACTTATGCTCAACGCCGTAGCCTTGTCATTTTGAACCCATTCAGAAGACAAGGTAACTCCTGGATCGAGTGTTGGGAGAAATTTTGCCTTCGTGGAGGATTTTTTGATGGAACAAACCCGCATTTGCGTTACATGGAGAGGAAGACCACGAGAACCACTCACAGTTAGCTCATGATCCGTCTACCACAGAGAATATTTTACGTCAACACTGTGGTCGGTGCAAGCCAGATGCGCAATTCGTATTAACCATCCATAGCTGGTATTCGAACCCAGTTCATTGGAAGGCGGATGCTCTAAAAAGAATAAGAATATCGGGATCTACGATAATGTGAGTCCTGAAGGCTCAGGGGATAGAGCGTTCGCCTTCCAATGAGGCGAACCTGGTTCTTCCGCATCCGGCTTGCACCGACCACAGTGCTGACGTGAGATATCCTCAGTGGTAGACGGATCATGGGTTAGACTCTCCTTGCCGTCAGGCTGACCGTGGAGGATTCTCGTGGTCCTCCATGTCACGCTAATGCGGGTTTGTTCCATCAAAAAATCCTCCACGAATTCAAAATTTCTCCCAATACTCGATCCAGGAGTTACCTTGTCTTCTGGATGGGGTTCAAAATGACAAGATTACGGAGTTTAACATTGGTACTCGTAAACTCAAATATTGGGTTAGTTGTTCAATCAGTGTTGGTGCACGGGGGTGATGGGATGAAAATACAGATTCTTTTAAAAATATCCAATTAAAATATCGAATCAATTTTCGTAAAAATGTATAAGTTACAGCAAAAGATGACGAAAGCTGCACGTGAACAGTATGAGCTAGCTATGCCATGTGACAACTGCCCCCTTATTTGATTGGATTTGAGCACTCATCAAACACGTAAGTAAAATATTATCCTTAAAAATACTATTTTAAAACAAATAGTTTAAATAAGGTAAGAAAAATAATTAACGATACTTTCAAGATACATATCATTCTATGTAAAAATCTTAATTATCATGTGATTCTTTGCAGCATTATTGTTTCTACGCGACTGAATCCGGTTTGCTCTTTTATACGTTCGTGTATTAATTGGTTAAATTCGACGATATATAATATAAATTCCACGATTGGATAAATTAGACGATATGTTACATAAATGTAGAATATTTATTATATTAGTATATTATAATAATTAGACCTAATTACTTGACGCCCTGTAGTGTTTTAATAATGACATGTTTTGCACGAGTATATGGGCAATACTTTTATATTTAAACATACGTGTAATGGGTTTTTATTCGGGTGACTTTTCATATACATCCTGTTTATATTTATTTTTAACGTATTGCATTACAATGTTAACCAATTAGTACATGAACGTAAAACGTGCAAACCGGTTTCAGTCATGTCAAAACAATAGAGCTGTATAGTATCACCTGATAATTAAGATATTCCATAATATATATATATATATCAGGGTTGGCAAGTTTTTGACACATGACGGTTTTTACCGGTTTATACCATGGTTTTTACCGTCATGTCAAAAAGCCCTCTGTCAAAAACCCATAGTTTTGGTAAAACTGTATTTTTATTTGAGTTTAACTGTTCATAATTTAAAATTACTTCATTTTTAGGCAATAAAATTAGAAAAAAAGTTGTTAAAAGATATTTAAGAACAGATTCTTGCATTTTCCCAACAAGATTATATCAAAACATACTATTTGAAGTAAAATATTAGGATACTAAACAAAATTTTCAACATTTCCAAACATCATTTTGTTTGGCATATTACATTACTGAAGAATGTCAAGTCAATCTTGACTAAGAGTTTGTTCGTAATTACAAGTTTTAAAAGTTTTGTTTAGCTTATTTCTAATATTTAAGAAATGCCAAATTTTAAATCCTTCTTTTTAGTTCTTGAATTTATTAATAGTTCCAAGCTTTTTTGTTTGTTTGTTTGTTTATTTCTAACAATTAAGAAGTGCATAATTTTGAATCCTTTGCAAATCAAGCATAATGACAAAAGTAAGTATCACTATTTTCAATAAGTATATTACAATATTTCTATATGAATGTATAGTATAGAATAATTCTATAAGAATACATGTATATAGTTGCAAAATCAATAGCAATCATTTACAACGTTCATTTATAAAGGCAATTATGTGAAAATAATATATTGTTCGCTATATGCCATAAATTAAAGAAAACAGTAGATTGTTTGACGGTTTTTACCGCTGTCATGTCAAAAACTAGTTTTTGACGGCAAAAACAAAACCCTGATATATATATAGCAAGCACTTTTTATACATTATAAAAAATAATTTTTATCTTAGGATAATTATTGTTCATTGAGAAATATCACATTTAATTATAGTAAAGGATGTGTCTCCTTTACTTTTCCCCATTAATAGTCGTTCTATTTTAATTTTACATATATAAAATATTATACTATAATACATATATATATATATATATATATATATATATATATATATATATATATATATATATATATATATATATATATATATATATATATATATATTCTACCAGGTCTTGCTTGAAGCGTCTGTTTACTTAAGTAAGAATTATGCTACAAGCATAGACGTTTCCAAACAATTCCAAGTCAAGCAATTAAAAAAAAAAAAAAAAGAAGAAGAAGAGCAAACAATGTGAATGACAAACACAGTTGACAGTCTCTTCCGCAGTTCGCAAAAACAAATCCTTTCAAATGAGATATTCAGGAAGTTTATTTGAACAACGGTACCACCACCACTTGGGATCTATATCCTCAGCCGATATAAAGCGAAACCCAAATATTGGTGTGTGTATACATATATTAAAGCGGAAACATTCCATGCATGCTTCTTTTAAAACACATTAAAAAGCAAAGTGAAAGGGTTCAACGACCCATTTCTTTCCCGAAGAACAACACACACACACTGGGATAAAACAGAAGGGAAAGAGACTTAATAATTGAGATACTATATGGGTCGATGACTTAGAAGGAAGTCGTTTGAATGGTTTGCACTGAAGAAACAATGAATGACATAAAATGGGAGGTTTTTAACGGCAAAGGATGACATTAGCTGCATACCAGGGCCCATTCAGTGCAGGATTACAAAGAATGGGATAACGGTAGTGTGCGCTGGCAATTAGGAAACGTTTGTGGCTATGGAGGAAGTTAGCTGTTCAATTTACACAGGAAACTGTGTTTTACAACTTAATTTGTGATTTTAATCTTTTATTGCTTTGTAAACTATTCGTAGAACGACTTCCTCCGATTCCGCCGGCGATTAAAAAGTCACATTTTAAAAGCAATATTGCTTATCGGTATGAATTGAATAATAAATTTTTTTAAGGATTCAAATACAGGATTCTTACTCAAATCTGGAGAAAAAAATTCCTCGTGTTTTCCCTATACATATTATATAGGTTACGGAGAAAGTAATAATCTGGTGATTATATATAATCACCACTAGATTTAGCAAATATAAATTTTTGAATATTTACAGGGGTAATTGTGAGACCAACTCAAAAATCCTGAAAATTTTTTGAGTAAAATCATTAATGACGCGTTTCAAAAAGTTTATGTCTTTATAAATTTAAATCATTGATATTTTCAAAACATAAAATTCTAAATAAATTACGCGCAGCATACTTTAAATGAATAATTATTTATAAGTTTACTTTTATCTCTAATCACATTTATTATTCTACCAGAAAAAATATTTACAAATGAAAGAGATGCCAAGTATAAATTCTAGTTCTACTATTTTTAAATAAAATATACAAGAATTTAAAAACATAAATGTGATGAATAATTTCTTGAAACTTTTGAATCCGGAATTTTTCCGGAGCACAATCATCTCTGATATTTATCAAATTAACCGGTTTCTTCGCATAATTCACAAATCTTTACGGCAAATGTGATAAATTGTAGTTGTTGTTGTTGTTCATTGACGTCGCACTAGGGTTGCACAACGCACTGCGTTTTGTAACAATGGTCTATTGGCGACGGGTCTGGGAAACATCCCTAAGGATGATTCGAAGACATGTCATCACAATTTTGATCCTCCGTAGAGAGGATGGCACCCCCGCTTCGGTAGCCCGACGACCTGCAAGCGAAGTTGAGCACTTAGCGGTAGAACAGTTTAACGAGGACCCATACCGTACACTCTCGTTCCCTACGCAGACTAATCCAAGTGTTCACCCACCCGCACACTGACCGCAGCCAGTGATGCGTGACTTTGGTGATCTGCTGGGAACCGTGTCTTAACGATTAGTCCACTTCGGAACAAAATATCAAGACTGATTGGTCCAGTAAAATAGAGTGCAGTTATTTTAGTAGTTACTACTCAGAAAGATATTTTTTCGTTGGACATTATGGCGTAAGAGATCACGAATTACAATATTTTACAATTAAAAAGTCAATAAATGGTTATTTTAAGTCTCATACATTTATTTAGCCTGAGCGAAATTTGAATAAAAGACTGACAGGTGTTGTGAAACGAAAAAAATACAATTTACACGAACTTGTAAGAAATAGTTGCACATAAAAGAACAAACTGCCGTTACATATAAAAGAACAAACTTAAGCCCATATTCTAGAGAGAGAGAAAGAAACTTTTTTTCAAATAATTTTAAATGCTATTACTACAAATTGCTAAATATTTTTAAGTTCACTTATTTAAGAATATTAGATTGTTGTGACACTTAGATTAACAAAGTTTGCCAGATATTTTACATTTGCACTTATCAGGCTCGCGTTGTCCCTTACAAACACATCGCCCTGACCTCCAGAAAGAGATGTCTTTCTAGCGTATTCTCGAAGATTGCTAGATCTGGAACATCGTCAAGTAAAATAAATTTTTCTTCACTAATTATCTTACATTTAATTCAAATACATTTTCTTCACAAGCCAAGCAGTTGCGCAAACTGAACGAATTTTCGTAAAGTTAAGGGACATTACCATTACGAGTCTGGACTTATGCAAAGAAACCGGTTAATTTGATAAATTTTCAAGAATTTATCATATTTACCATCTTTAGTAATGATAATACATAATTACGGGTTATTATAAATAATCACAGAATTAATCACATTCACAGCAACGTAAAATGCAATCACTTTGCTCTTATATGAGCTGCTATACTTGTTGAAAAAACTGAAGAGAAAAGAGAAACAGCTGAACATATTTAAAACAAATAATGCTATAATAAATGAACTAGTTTAATATAGCTGAAATATCCCATAATAACGCTTAAATATAACTCTTTAAATATACCATAGATTGTGCTTAAGAGTGGTTATCGTGTTTTAAATGACGAAAATGAAAAGCAAAATTCCCTGAATTTTCTCAGTTTCTGAAGATAAATGACCAGTGGCCGGAAAAACTACATTTTCTTTGTAGTTAACTACAATTACTTTATTACAATTGTAGTTAGCTGAATTACTTAGCTACAATTACTTTATTACAATTGTAGTTAGACACAACTATTTTTTTTTTAAACGTAGCGACTGCAAATTACTTTCGAAATGTAGTACTACTTCGCTACTTTTTGAAGAGAAACGTAACTGGAGAACTTAATTTTTAGAAATATTCAAAAAGATTTTGAATTTAAAAAAAAAATCGGCTTGGAAAAATATGAGGAGATATTAAGAAGTTTTAATTCATGTTTAGATTTTTTTTTAAAAAAATTTCTAAAAGCACTTTTTACGAATTTGTTCATTAAACTTTCGAACTCTATGCTTTTCTCGACAGTGATTTTGAAGTATTCGAAGAAATTAGCAAATATTTGTGATTTAAGTGATCAATGCTTTTTTGTAACCTTCAAAAAATGAAAAACTGTGCGAAAAACAAACAGACGGACCACCTTGAATTACCTTCGATCTAGTTATCGGATCTTCACGTTCTAGTACTCAATCTTAATGGCAGGGGTCTGTCCAGACATTTTGTGAAAGGTCCGTTTTTCGTGAAATTGTGAAAAAATTACTCACATTCTTTCAACCAGGGTCCGCTTTTATGAATTTGTGCAAATAGGGTCCGTTATTGCAAAAAAAAAACTTTTTCAAGGAGTTTTTAAATTGTAAAGATATACAAGATTATGCTCAACACTGTAAAATTATAATTAAAAAATTAAATTTTAAAAAATAAACAACAATTGCTGCTTCTAAATTAGAGATGCAACATAGAAATATTTGGTATTTAGCCTATACTGCTGAACGCAGAATATTAATCTCGGACGAATAATGGAAGAATCGTCTGCCGAAGACAAAATTAAATTAGTTTACATCCATCTTTCTTGTTTTCTGCCCTGGAAAGGGTTTATTCGATTAACAAAATAATAATAAAGATAAACAAATTTGTGAAGGGTCCGTTTCAAAGTTAAAATATTTTGAGAAGGGTCCGTTTTTAAGTTAAAATATTTTGTGAAGGGTCCGTTTTTATGAAAAGATATTTTGTGAAGGGTCTGTTAACGAACCCAAATTTCTTCTAAACAGACCCCTGAATGGTGTGAGGGGGTGACCGCAAATATGCTAATTAATTAATGCAGATGATATTTTAAGTTACGAAATCAGACAAATACGTACTTAATAGCTCCTGCGAAATCGAATTTAAAAAAGTCAGATATTTAAAATTCGATTTCTCAGGGACAACTCGACCGATTTCGCACCGATTTTTTCGATCATAAGACATAGATCTTATTAACGCTCGGCCACAGAGGCATTCTCATTGCGTACGTTGACGGGGCCGCGAAGGACTTGCACCAATCAAATCCAAAAAAAATTTTACGTTTGAACTTAGTTTCTTTATTTAACTAACGTTTAAATAGTTGTCAGGAATAGTTACAAAATACTTTTTTTCTTTTTATATCGCACAGACGGACCCTTCACAAAATAATTCATGAAAACGGATCCTTTCATGAAAACGGATCCTTCACAAAATATTTTAAGATAAAAACGGACCCTTCACAAAATAATTTACCTTTTAATCGAACCCTTCACAAATTTGTTTATCTTCATTATTGTTTTCTCAATCGAATAAACCCTTCCCTAAAAAGGGGGGGGGGAGAAAGACAAATGTAAACGAACTAAATTTTGTCTTCGGCAGACGCTTCTTCCTTTATTCGTCCGAAATGAATATTCTGCATTCAGCAGTATAGGCCAAATACCAAATATTTATATGTTGCATCGCTAATTTAATAGATGCAATTGCTGCTTATTTTTTAAAATTTAATTTAATTATAATTTTACAATGTTGAGCATAATCTTGCATGTCTTCACAATTTAAAAACTCCTTGAAAAAGCTTTTTTGCAATAACGGATCCTATTTGCAGAAATTCACGAAAGCGGACCCTGGTTGAAAGAATGTTACTTAACGTTTATTTTATATCCACAAATTACGAGTCATTTTTCACAATTTACAAAAACGGACCTTTCACAAAATGTCTGGACAGACTCCTGACTATAGATCGGGATATTTAAAAATCATGAGAAAATCAATATCAATAACTGCCGAAAATACAATCGAAACACGATACTATCGGTGTAAATTGAGCGCGTCAAAAAGTAATTACCTAAATGCATCATTCAAACATTACGTGTTAATTTCTGAAGAAAAGTAATTATTTTCACTTTTCAAAAGAAAAATCATTCTGCGAGAACTCTGTAACGTTCTGCCACGGGGCTGAGTGAGAAAACATTGGGTGCTGCTAATATTAAATACGATGATCTCGCTGTTTTAAATCATTACAAACGCCTTTAACATAATATGTTTAATAACAAGAACAAGGAAGATGTTCATGCTACAGTGCCATAGAGGAAACTAATAACAAAATTTTACATTACTGCACCGAGCGCCATCTTTTGGGTTATAGAAATTATTATTATTAACATTGAGAAATATTATTAACAAACATATTTTTCAGAGAAAACTTTCTCCGAATAAAGAGGATGAGGGAAAAAAAAAAAGTTTTGATTCGATCTGAAAAGAAAGAAAGGAATACTATCTCCATTGTCCCTTTGTTCACCAATACGGTAGTAGTGAAATATGAAGACAGTCAAGGTCACGACATGTATTTATGTTCCATTGCCCGTTTTTTTTTTTTTTTTTTTTTTTTTGTACATCTCACATATTTCATTTTTATAAGAATACAAGCTACTTCCACAATTTGATTCTCATATAGGGTTGCCACAGAAAAACTAAACAGTTGCTTTTAGTAACCTAAAGCATGAAAATTGTTGCCTAAATAAGAACAAAAAAGTTTTCAATAATATGTCTAAAATTTTATTAAATGACCTAATTGTCATATACCATGATCCATTTAGATAAGTGGTTAGCAAATATGATAATTTTTGTATAAAAGTTAGTGTTCAAGCACTTAATTTTTACATCAAAACAATATAGTATATTTGCAGAAAAATAACTTCTATTAATGACTAGAATTCATACAAAAAATACTTTTTCATTAAAAAAAACACACTAATTTCAACAAAATTTACCCTTTTATCAATAATTGATTTAACAAATATATACATATATGTATACATTGTGAAAAGTGATTATACTCAAATTCGAAATTCACGCATCGTGATTATTAAAAATTAGGTTTTTTAAAACCATGCTAAATTTCGTAGCAATAACCGTTCAAAAGGCAATCCAGAAACAAAATAGACTTACCATGGAAATTGAGCAAATTGAGAACATTTAAAAGTGATGACTCAAATTTGCAATTCAAAATTTTCAACATATTTTACTTTTTTTTTTTCTTTTTTTTTTCTTGAAAAAAAATTCGTTGCGTTTAGAATTTTCGCAGATCGCAGGTTTTCAACACAATTTATGCTTAAAAAAAAAAAAAAAAACATTGCTAGGAGTACAGAAAAGTCTCCGAATAGTCTCCTATTCCTGAAAATAGATACTTTTTTAGCTTTTTCAGACAAAAAAGTTGCCATAGTCGCCTCAGGCCGAAAATAGTTGCAAATAGTCTTATTTTAGTCGCCTGTGGCAACCCCACATCCCATATATTTCATTTTTATAAGAAAGAATAAAATCTACTTACCCTATTGCTTTCGAGCGCTTCTGTGGAATGCGCATCTTTACCCCTGAAACAATTCTGGCACTTGCTTTTGTTAAATATGTTAGGACTGAATTTGCGACACTCCGTTTTCAATGATGTCATTTTCTACTATTGCATCCTGGGAAAAAAAGAATCATTTCAATTTAATAACAATTCACTTAACAATCGAAATAATAATAACAATAAAAAATAAACACCTCTGAATTACTTTTTAAGCACTCAAAAAATATTTTTAATCACTTTCCAAAAGAAAATCAAAATTAGGTTCTGCGCATTGATAAAAGCTATTTTTCCTATCATTTAAAGTTCTTAATTTATAAACATAAAGTCAATACAATTTAGAAACATTTTCAGAAACTTTACATAATCATGATAAATAATAACTAGTTTCTGATAAATATTGCAGAAAAAATTGTGAAAAATCAAGCACTTTTTTTTTTGTAATTTAGAACGACAATTGACACGGCAAAGAAAAAAATCTCCTTTTAAAACGAAGAAAATTAAGTACTTTTAACAAACTCCGAATAAAAAAAAGCACCTTTAAGAGGTTTTAAAATTAAATAAAAAATAATCACATTTAAGCACTTTTTAAAAACACTACCATACCAAATGACCGTTTAAGAACTTCTGCATCGAAAATGGGCTTATTATCTTATCGATTTTGTACATTTGACTTCATGAGTTTTTCTAACAATTACATACAGTTAATATTCTATTCTATTATTATTTTGTATTTTTCTTGTTCGAATAATACTTGTCGTATACCCATTTCTAACACAACCGAGAGAACAATTTATTGCTTTATAAGCCACGGGGGTCTTGCACTAGATATTAGCAACAAAAAAAAAAGTAAAAAAATAGAAATTTTGCACTCAAAATTATTGGATAAAGGAAAGGAAAAGTGTCATGGCGAAAACATTGGAACTACTTGTATTGTATCCAATTTTATATCTAATAAAAGCTTATTAATTGCTTAATAGATCATTTTATGATTATGAACTTAAACAAGTGGAAAACATAATACCTGACTTCCGCCAATTGATACCAACAGGGTGCGTAGCCAAATCTTTCAAGAAAAAATAACCACCTTTAAAGTACTTTTTAAGCACTCGAAAAATATTGTTAAGCACTATATAAATTAACAAAATGCAAAATAATTTTCAAAGACTTTACATGATCATGATAAAATAACTAGTTTCTGACAAAAAACTCTTTTCATAATTATAAAATGATCAAGAGATTTTTCGGTTCGAATTCAGACGGCGGAAAATGAAGCCTGACATTGAGAATATCTTGCAAAATGCAGCAGAGTTGCACATGAGAGTGTAATTATCTCACCGAACCCAGCTCAGTAGACGCACACGCGGACTCGCAAGTATTTCATCAAATATGCAAAATCATTGAAGCTTTGATACGCTATTAACCTATTGGATAGGTTGATAGCTTAATAGGGGTAAATTTAAGATAAGTGTTTTAAGAGAAAGTTTTTAAAACTGGAACCAGCGCAAAGTTTTTGAATTGAAAAACAATAACGTAGAGCAATATTATTAACACTAATTAAGAGACATGGTTGAACAGTTTCCATTCTATTTTTACAAATTTAAAAAAATAGAGTCTCGGGAAAAAGAATTTTATTCTACGCTAATTTCTGATTAAGAAAATTATGAATTCTCACAACCATACTGGATACTCGAGCTCGGTCTCGTGTGAGTACAATATTAAAATTTTATGATAAAAGAAAAAAAAAACAATATAAGCATTAACGAACGTTAAAATAATTTGAAATAAAGAAAATTAAATATGAATTGAAATATTATTAAGATACTTAAATAATTTAATATTTACGAATATTGATGTACTACTTCATATGAACATAGGTTTTTTGAATGCTTATACACTATTGATAAAAACTGCCTCTTTTATAAGCAATAATCAATTTAAAATTTTTACAGAAAATGTGAATATTAACGTTTTCTATGCAAAACACTATTGAATATTTTTAATCACTTTCAAAAAAAATAAATTATAATCATAATTAGCATCTGTGCAGCAATAAAAAAATTAAAAAAATTCTATTGTTTAAAGTTCTTAATTTATCAAGATGAAATCAATAAAATTCAAAATCTTTTTCAAAAACGTTACATTATCCTTTCAGACATGCAAAGTAGGGGAAAAACATTGTAACAAATATTGTATATTCTGTTGTTTGCAAAAGTTAAACTAGTAATTATAAAATATTGCATAACACTTATTTTTCAATTAATATTACACAATAATTATAATCAATTTTTAAACAAAGTTTACAAAGACATGCGACGGGGATTTGAAGAAAATTTTTCGATCACTTTTTTAGGACAAACCAGAATATCCCGAAATATGCTTAGTAAAGTTAATTAATAAAAGGTCTGATACGACAGTTTTTGTTTTGCTTTTTACTGAGAGGCTCAAAGAAAGACTAAAAAGTTTGAATCCCAGAATTTCGGGGGGGAATTTGTTCCCCCCCCCCCTCCCCAGGCTACGGGCCTGCCCAATTCGCGGCTCTTACATAATCATTGTATGTCGCGGCTCTTACATAATCATTGTATGTCGCGGCTCTTACATAATCATTATAGAATAACTAGTGTCTGATAAATATAGCAGAGAAAATTGTGAAAATCAAGCATTTTTTGTAATTTAGAACGACAATCAACAAGGGAAAGAAAAAAAACTTTTTAAATTATAGAAAATTACGCACTTCTTACAAATCCCGAATAATAGAAGCATCTTGAAGGGCTTTTAAAAAAAGTAAATAAAAAATAAGCACCTTTACGCACTTTTAACAAACACTACGCACCCTGTCCTGAGAGCTGCCAACATGGATAGGAAAAAATTCAGTGGCTTTTACGAAAGATAACTCATGATAACTGTTGCACTAAATATTTTACATATAGGGAATTTTAGGGATTTTTATTGTCATCAGAATACAAAAACGTTATCGCTTTAATATCTATAAAATCGTCTGCAATATTTTTAGTTTATGATCGACATCAAATGAACTAAAAATGTTTTTTTTTAAATTATGTTTACTCATTTTTAATAGTAATAAACAAGTAATTTAAAAAAAAGTCAGTTAAAAATTTGCTTTAAAAATTATTTTTAATAATTATTCATTATTACTTCAGAAAATGCTAAGGTTTAACGCAAAAGAAAAAACTTATTTTTTCTTTTCCTGCATAAAACAATCTTTTTTTTAAAAAAAAAAAAAAAAAAAAAAAACAGCTACTCGATTTTTACATCGATAAAGACTAATTAATCGGTAGGATTGAAAGAAAAGTAATGACTGTCTTAACATGATAAAATCTTATATTGCCCTAATTATCGTTTTGAAATGAAAATTTAATTTGTTTTTTGGTAATGGCATCACACATCACCTACTTTTAAAAACGTGTTTTGAATAAATGTTAGTATGAAAGAAGAAGAATTTCATTTTACAGGTTATAACAACATCCATCACGAATTGAGTGATTTGAAATTGCTCCGGGGTGAAGATGATTAACCGCTAAATAACATCTGATGTAACAAGATCAAATCACCTACGATTCTCCAGTCTAACTAACTTTTTTGTTTCTTTCCTTTTCTTAAAGTTAACTTTGTAGACACTCAAAACCACCATTTAACAACCTTTTTTTTTTCTATGCATCACGTAAGCTTTGCTAAATTTCTATAACCAGGGTGCGTAGCCAAATCGTTCAACAAAAAAAAGTGCTTAAGTACTTTTTAAGCACTAAGAAATATTTTTAAACACTATATATACATTAACAAAATAATTTCCAAAGACTTTACATGATCATGATAAAATAACTAGTTTCTGACAAAGAACTCTCTTCTTGATTATATTGGCGACCATAAAAAGAGGAAGAGATCTTTCGGTTCGATTTCAGAGGGTGGAAAAAGTAGCCTGAAATGGAGAATATCTTGCAAAATGCCGCAGAGTTGCACATGAGAGTATAAAACTTTTACCAAACCCAGCTCAATATACGCACATGCAAGTATTTCATTAATTATACTTTTTTTTAAAGTCAGAATAAAATACAAATTAAATTGAAAAAAAAATTTCAAATCCTTAGTAGAAAAAAAATAGTTTAAAAATTTTTTAAACCAAAACCAGCATAGCAAAAATTTTACTGTTTTAAAATTTTTCACGTTCACATACTAATATAATAAATTGTTTATGTAATAAATCGTGATAAATATGTTTCTTAAACCACGTGACTACGATTTAAAATGTATGATTTTAAAATCGCAATGCGATGTGCGACTTTTTAAATAGCGAGAATACAAATCGCCATGTGTTATATTTAATTCATGCAGTCACGTCGCGCGATTTTTTAAGCGGCACTTTTTCGGATCACGTTGCGAGACTGTTTAAATCGTACGAATGCACTTCACGATGATTTTCAAATCATGTAAATATAAATCACGATGTGAGATTCCTAAATCGCACGAATACAGATCACGATGTGTGATTTTTTTTAATTCCCTCGAATGTGGTTCGCGATATGCGCTTTTTAAATCATGTGAATATAAATCACGATGTGTGATTTTTTAATCATGTAAATATGAATCGCGATGTGTGATTTTTTTTTAATTCGCTCGAATGTGGATCGCGATGTGCGCTTTTTAAATCATGTGAATATAAATCACGATGAGTGATTTTTTAATCATGTAAATATGAATCGCGATGTGTGATTTTTTTAATTCCCTCGAATGTGGATCGCGATGTGCGCTTTTTAAATCATGTGAATATAAAAGCTATGCGAAGATAGCCCCCGAAAATGAGGAAAATCAAAAATTCAAACTGCATTCGTTTGACCATTTTTTGACCACAAATGACCACCCTTTAAATTTTTTTGACCACCCTTATTTTGGACATAATCCTGAAAATTAAATTCGGGCGCTAACTTCGCATTTTCACGACAAATGAATAAAAATCAAATTTTTATATTGTATTCGTTTGACCAATTTTTGACCACAAATGACCACCCTTTAATTTTTTTTGACCACCCTTATTTTGGACACAATCCCAAAAATTAAATTCGGAGGCTAACTTCGCATTTTTTCGAAAAATATATAAAAATCCAATTTTTATATTGTATTCGTTTGACCACTTTTTGACCACAAATGACCACCCTTTAATTTTTTTTGACCACCCTTATTTTGGACATAATCCTGAAAATTAAATTCGGGGGCTAACTTCGCATTTTCACGCCAAATGAATAAAAATCAAATTTTTATATTGTATTCGTTTGACCACTTTTTGACCACAAATGACCACCCTTTAATTTTTTTTGACCACCCTTATTTTGGACACAATCCCAAAAATTAAATTCGGAGGCTAACTTCGCATTTTTTCAAAAAATAAATAAGAATCCAATTTTTATATTGTATTCGTTTGACCACTTTTTGACCACAAATGACGACCCTTTAAATTTTTTTTGACCACCCTTATTTTGGACATAATCTTAAAAATTAAATTCGGGGGCTAACTTCGCATTTTTTCGAAAAATAGATAAAAATCCAATTTTTATATTGTTTTTGTTTGACCACAAATGACCACCCTTTAATTTTTTCTGACCACTCTTATTTTGGACACAATCCCAAAAATTAAATTCGGGGGCTAACTTCGCATTTTTTCGAAAAATATATAAAAATCCAATTTTTATATTGTACTCGTTTGACCACAAATGACCACCCTTTAATTTTTTTTGACCACCCTTATTTTGGACATATTCCTAAAGATAAAACTGGCGTGAAGTTAGTCCCCAAAATTCAGGAAAATAACAAATTTCAACTGCACTCGTTCAACTGCACAACATTTTTGACTACAAATGACGACCTTGAAGTTTTTCCGACAATTCTTATTTCAGTCTTTCTTTTAGCGATATCAATATAATATATTTTAATTATAGCTGACATCTAAACGTAGTAATGATCAAAAACTTTTTCTTGCAATATAAAAATTTTAAAAATAAATTCCAAAACGACTATGTACTTCAAATGCAATGATTATAATCCATAAAAACGAGGAATGCTAAAAACTATATGTATAAGTTTTGTTCACATTAATCGTATCTTTATTTTCTGCAATGTTATTTTAAAATTGTTTTACAAGTAGAAAAATAAAAGTTTAATAAGATGTAGTAAATCTAAAACATTTCTAAAACAATTATTAAGTAGTTATACTGTTTAAAAACATTTTTCTCAATAATGATATATAAAATTTAACATATTTCCTCTATAAAAGAGTAGAAATAGTTTCATAGCAATAAAGTTATTTTAGAAACCAACCATAACACCTTTTTCTCCAGTAGTGTATTAGCTCTCATCAATATTATATATATATAGATAGTAAATAGTTATTCTTCTTTAGCCATGGTACATAAAATTAGTTATATATTAAATTAGCATACAATAACAAGTATTATTTAGCTTTACTATCTAAGAATTCTTCATAACAATATAAAAATTTACAATATAAAAATTTTATTTTTATTCATATGGCGTGAAAATGCGAAGTTAGCCCCCGAATTTAATTTTCAGGATTATGTCCAAAATAAGGGTGGTCAAAAAAAATTAAAGGGTGGTCATTTGTGGTCAAACGAATACAATATAAAAATTGGAATTTTATTTGTTTTTCGAAAAAATGCGAAGTTAGCTCCCTAATTTAATTTTTAGGATTATGTCCAAAATAAGGGTGGTCAAAAAAAATTAAAGGGTGGTCATTTGTGGTCAAACGAATACAATATAAAAATTGGAATTTTATTTATTTTTCGAAAAAATGCGAAGTTAGCTCCCTAATTTAATATTTAGGATTATGTCCAAAATAAGGGTGGTCAAAAAAAAATTAAAGGGTGGTCATTTGTGGTCAAAAAGTGGTCAAACGAATACAATATAAAAATTTGATTTTTATTCATTTGGCGTGAAAATGCGAAGTTAGCCCCCTAATTTAATTTTTAGGATTATGTCCAAAATAAGGGTGGTCAAAAAAAATTAAAGAGTGGTCATTTGTGGTCAAAAAGTGGTCAAACGAATACAATATAAAAATTTGATTTTTATTCATTTGGCGTGAAAATGCGAAGTTAGCCCCCGAATTTAATTTTCAGGATTATGTCCAAAATAAGGGTGGTCAAAAAAAAATTAAAGGGTGGTCATTTGTGGTCAAAAAGTGGTCAAACGAATACAATATAAAAATTTGATTTTTATTCATTTGGCGTGAAAATGCGAAGTTAGCCCCCGAATTTAATTTTCAGGATTATGTCCAAAATAAGGGTGGTCAAAAAAAATTAAAGGGTGGTCATTTGTGGTCAAAAAGTGGTCAAAAAGTGGTCAAACGAATACAATATAAAAATTAGATTTTTATATATTTTTCGAAAAAATGCGAAGTTAGCCTCCAAATTTAATTTTTGGTATTGTGTCCAAAATAAGGGTGGTCAAAAAAAATTAAAGGGTGGTCATTTGTGGTCAAAAATTGGTCAAACGAATACAATATAAAAATTTGATTTTTATTCATTTGGCGTGAAAATGCGAAGTTAGCCCCCGAATTTAATTTTCAGGATTATGTCCAAAATAAGGGTGGTCAAAAAAATTTAAAAGGTGGTCATTTGTGGTCAAAAAATGGTCAAACGAATGCAGTTTGAATTTTTGAATTTCCTCATTTTCGGGGGCTATCTTCGCATAGCTGAATATAAATCACAATTTTTAAATCACTTGAAAACAAATCGCGATTTTTTAATTGCACGACAAGATTAAGACCTAAATCCTTGACGAACAGGGAGTTTCCACGATTTTTTAGTATTTATCAATGAAAATCGTGACTCTTCATGGCAAATTTCAATCAAGGTCGATATCGATGACTTTCCGTGACAAATTTCGATCAAGGTTGAAATCCAGGTGCGCTACAGCTTAATATGACAGCACTTCAGTAATTTATTTATATCTTATTTAACAACATTTTTAATCGGTCGCACTTTGATTACAGGGATAAAAATTAGTTTTCTTCAACTAGTTTTTAACTATTAAAGTGTTAATATGTGCCGTTATCTTTTTGAAAGTTTTAGTGTTTGTATAAATTTCAAAATTTTGGAAAGGGTTAGTCAGTAGTGATATTTTAAATAACATGATTTGATGAAAAATTACAATGCAACAATAATTAAATTAAAAACGTGAAAAAAGTAATATAAAAATAAATATACTACTTTTTTGCTCCAAATGGATTTATTCCACTTTAAAAAATAACAGCTTATGTATCACATTTTTGTTACAATTTTATAAAAATGGAAAATAAATCAAAATACTTCGTATAATATCAAAGAAATTGTTTATAATCGAAGTTGAACAGCCGACCCAATTTTAGGTTTGCGACTACTAATGTTCAACTCCGTAGTTTTTTAATTTTGAACTCAATCCAGAAGACAAGGGAATTCCTGGATTCGCCTTCGAGGAGGACTTTCTTGATGGAACTAATCCGTATATAGATTACATGGAGAGGAGAACCACGGGAACCTCCCAAGGTTAGCCTCACGGCAAGGGGACTCTAATCCATGATCCGTCTACCACTGAGGATATTTCATGTCAGCACTGTGGTCGGACAGGACCAATGGTTTACAGGAGGAAGAGGTTAGATTCAATAGTTAATAAATCTATATGCATATATATATATGTAACAAGCCTTTTAAAACCTTTTAAAAACGAAAGCGCCGTTTTACTGTAAAACGAAGCATTCACAGGATAAATATGAATAATAGTTATAAAAGTAGTAATTTGTGGTACTTAATTTGCTTAATTATTTAGACTTTTTTTTTCTGAAAGCACAAAAATTCCAAAAGCGCTGAAATTATGGTCATCGTCAAAAATATGGGAAATAAAAAAGGAAAATACAAGAAAAAATATGGGAAATACAATGGGGGAAATTAAAGAGAATTTTTTACACTAAAACATTTTTTAATAATTTTTTTGCAATAAGTGGACCGAAAATTTCCGAATTCCGCACCCGGCACGGACGGACCCCAGTGCTGAAAATATCCTCAGTGGGTCATGGGTTTGAGTCCCCTTGCCGTCAGGTTAAGAGTGGGAGGTTTTCGTGGTTTCCCTCTAAATGTAATGGAAATGCGGGTTAGTTCCATCAAAAAGTCCTCCGCGAAGGCAAATTTCTCCCCAATACTTAATCCAGGAGTTCCCTTGCATTCTGGTTTGGGTTCAAAATTAAAAGGCTACGGAGTTGAACATTAGAAGTCGTAAAAGCTAAATTTAGATGGCTGTTCAACAACGGTTATAAAATAAAATAATAAAAAGAACTCGATCAGGCATATTCTTCATCCCTGCGTGATACTACGTTATGTTTCGAGCTAACAACTTGAAACACAAAAAGTCACATAAAACATATGACAAACGAATTTTTCTACTAATATCAAAACAAATAAATTATTTACAGCAAATAAAATGTTACAAGTACCAAATCGGACAAAAAAAGAAGAGAAGAGAAAAACTTTCAACGAAAAAAAAAATATTATTTTTTCTTGAAATATTTTAGCATCTTAATGACCATCATAAAATGAGAGTATTCGATATTTTTTATTACTATTATTTGGCATCTTTAAAGGAAAAAGTAAACTAAAGATGTTGGAAGCACCCATTGACCTTTGAAGAACAGTAGAAAAAGTCTCAAACTAGAGCAGCAAGGTCAACAGTGTAAAATAAAACAAGAAGAATTATGAAGGGGAAAAGAAAAAATTTAAATCAATTCCTGCTTACATCAACAAAGAAAAATTTCATTTTAGTTAATTTTCATAAAATATTTACAATTTTTTATCCCATATGAAACTAAAATTAACTAATTAAATTTAATAAATAAATTAATATTTGAAAAAAACTGTATTAACATCAAATGTCATCCACTATCAGTTTAAAAAAAATTTATTTAAACTTGCAAGGATGAATGAAAAGGATTTTATAAATGATTGAAAATTTGAACAAATATAGGGAGAGTTTGAACTAATAGTACGAATTGAATAAACAAAAATTTTTTAAAAAATTAAAAATTTTTATTGAAATATTTTTGTAGCTAATGACTAGAGCCCGGATTTTGATGACCTAAAAAATATCAATTAATGCCCTTAAAAAGTGCAAAAAATGCCCTTATGAACTGTAAAAAATGCCCTTAAAAGTGCAAAAAATGCCCTTAAAATGCGAAAATTGCGCTAAAAATGCCTTATGACATGACTTAAATAGAAGTAAAAATATTGAACTAAAACAATGTTTTACTCTTTAAAATTATTCTGAGTCGTTTCAAAAAATATAAAGCAATGCAATACTTGTTCTACGTTCATTAAAGTTTGACAAATATGTTATATCCTAAAATAACAAAAAAAAAGGAAAATATATTGACTCCAACACATTTTCATTTTGTATAGAAACTTAAATGAATATAACAACTTCCATCTCATAATATTACTAAATATCAGAATTACATTGGATTATTAAATGTTTTTTGATAATTTGAAATGTAAACGAGCGTCTCTTGTCTGAAAGTGAATTTTCATTCCTGCAAAAGCTTCTTTCAACGTCTACTGATGTTATAGGCGCGTACTTGAAAAAGACGGTCTTACTTACTGACAATTCTTCTTCAATTTGAAAAGATGTTGCTTCACCTGTTAATATCCTATAGATTTTCTTTATTGTTTGGAAGCCAGTGTAATAATGAAAATTGATAAAAAATAATAAAAATTGTAAAAAATTAACAGAAAACTTTAAAAAATGCATTAAAATGCAAAATACGCCCCAAAATTTCAAGAAAAATGCCCTATAAATCTAAAAAAAATGCTCTAAAAGACAAAAAATGTCCAAAAATGCAAAAAATGCAAAAAAATGCAAATGTCATCAAAATCCGGGCCTTACTAATGACCATCATAAAATGAAAGAATTTGATTTTTTTTTATTACTTTTTTTTTCATCTATAAGAAGAAAAAGTAAACTAAAGATGTTGGAAGCACCCATTGAACTTTGAAGAACAGTTGAAAAAGCCTCAAACTGGAGCAGCAAGGTCAACTATGTAAAATAAAATTAAAAAAATTATTTCGCATAGTCAGGGATCAATAGCAAAAATCAATTTAGTGAAAAGTAGATAAAAAGAAATTTATTGAGATGTCCGAATATTTCTTTTTTCTTTGGATGAGATGTTTTGTTACGGCGGGTTCTATTAATATGGACAATTTTATTTCATTTTACGTACCCTCCACGGAATTTCCGTAGTATCAGAAAAAAAATTTTTTTCTGGTGGTAGCAATATTTTAATTAATTAAAATTCAAAGAATTTCTTTCCACCCATAGGATATAAATAATTTAAGCAGATATACCAAAATACCTGGCCAAATTATTAGACGCATTATAAGATTCTATGTAAAATCTTAATTATCTGGTGATGCTCTATACAGCTTTGTTTTTAAGCGACTGTTAGTACTTGTTTACGTTCGTGTATCATTGCGTTAAATTAGACGATATAGAATATAAATTCGAAGATTAAATAAATTAGACGATATATGATATAAATAGAGAATATCTATTATATCAGGTACTATATTAGTATCAGGGTTGGAGTTTTTGCCGGCAAAAAGGGGTTTTTGCCAGGACATTGGCAAAAACCTGGTAAAAACCGGCAAAAACTGGTAAAAACCGGCAAAAACCAAATTATCTAAATTGCTGATTAAATATTATTACAAAATACTTTAAACAAATTTAAATCAATCATAAGGAATAATAATTTTGATACATTACATGAAAAAATTATTTTTAACATATTAATAATTAATATAATGGTAATAATTTTTAAAAGATTGAAAGTTTGTGATCTCTTTTCATTTTAGAATCCTAAAATAAATGTTTTTTTACAAATAAATAAATATTATTTTTTGTATAATATTATTATTTATTATAAAAAATTATTATTTGTACAATAATTAACTACACATATTGATAGATATTTTATGCTTTAAATTATAGTTATATTAATTTAAAATAAGTTGATTTCACTGGAAAAAAAAGAATAATCACAAATTTTCCAATCAATAATGTTTTAAACTACTAAAATGATATATTACAATTATCATTTAATTATGGAATAATAATTTTGTTAATTTTTTTGTAATTATTTATATTCATAGTATATATTTCAATTTTGTATCAAAAATGTGTTTTTGTCCTCTCATCTTGGAAAATATAGGTTTTTGCCACTTCTTGCCAATTTGCTTGGCAAAAACCTGTTTTTGCCAGGACGGTTTTTACCGGTATTTACCATGGTTTTTTCCACCTGCGGCAAAATCTTGCCAACCCTGATTAGTATATTATAATAATTAGATCAAATTATTAGACGCACTGTAGTGTTTTAATAATGACATGATTTGCACGATTTTATTGGCAATACTTTTATATGTAAACATACATGTAACGGGTTTTCATTCAGAATATTTTTTATACACTTCCTATTTGTGTTTATTTTTAACGTATTGCATTACATTGTTAATCAATTGATAGACGAACATAAACAAGTGTAAACCGCGTCAAAACAATAAAGCTGTATAGTATCACCTCATAATGAAGATTTTACATAGAATCTTAGAGTGAATCTAATAATTTGGCCAAGGACTGTATAACAGGCCAGATGGAACGATGATAATGCTTTTACGCTCTTCTAAATTCTTTTATGAAAATTATACCTGCTTTAAAAGTTTTCTACTTCGGTTTACTTCCAATGAAAAATATTTTTGGCAGAAGTCTCAATTCTTGAAGGGTATGTTCACAGGCTTTTTTTGAGTTGCAACTTAACTCCGTAGCCTTGGAATTTCGAACCAAACTCAGAAGACAAGAAAATTCCTGGTTTAAGAGATGAAACAAACATGCCTTTATGAAGGAATTTTTAAAGGAACAATATTGCATTTGTGTACACGAAGAGCCCAACGGACTGGGAAATCAAACCCATCACCCGTCTAGCAATGAGAATATTTTATGCTATTACTGTGGTCCGATGAGAGCAGATTTCATATCAGGGGTCTGTCCAGACATTTTGTGAAAGGTCCGTTTTTCGTGAAATTGTGAAAAAATTACTCACATTCTTTCAACCAGGGTTCGCTTTTATGAATTTGTGCAAATAGGGTCCGTTATTGCAAAAAAAACACTTTTTCAAGGAGTTTTTAAATTGTAAAGACATACAAGATTATGCTCAACACTGTAAAATTATAATTAAAAAAATTAAATTTTAAAAAATAAACAACAATTGCTGCTTCTAAATTAGAGATGCAACATACAAATATTTGGTATTTAGCCTTTACTGCTGAACGCAGTATATATTAATTTCGGACGAATAATGGAAGAATCGTACAAAATTTAATTCGTTTACAACCATCTTTCTTGTTTTCTGCCCTGGAAAGGGTTTATTCGATTAATACAATAATAATGAAGATAAACAAATTTGTGAAGGGTCTTATTAAAAGAAAAATCATTTTGTGAAGGGTCCGTTTTTATGTTAAAATATTTTGTGAAAGGTCCGTTTTTAAGTTAAAATATTTTGTGAAGGGTCCGTTTTTATGATAAGATATTTTGTGAAGGGTCCGTTAACGGACCCAAATTTCTTCTAAACAGACCCCTGCATATTGACCGATCATGTTTGGGATTCGAACCTAGGTCATCGCATTGAAAGGAAAACTGCTTTATCCCCTGAACATGGAAAGTGAGAAATGGTTATGGGAGATTTTCTTGAAGTGCAAGCACTCAATTGCAAAACGAAAGTTTTTGTCACATAGATGAAAAACTATTTCATTTTTTTTAAAACTAAACTAAATATAATTTTAAAAAGCAAATTATTACATTATGTCCAAATCTAATTTTCTTTTTACTTGCTTCCAATAATTACTTCCACAGTAATTACTTTCAATAAAGTCACCCACAGATTTTTTAAGATAGATTTAAGTTTATTAACCTTAAAAGAAATGGTATGGGAATGTACAGCTATCGTAATGGTTTGTAGGGGTGACCTCAAATATGCTAATTAGTTAGTGCAGACACTATTTTAAGTTACAAATCCGACACAAAAACGTACTTCATCTAAATAAACAAAGCATTGATCCAGTTTTCATATCCTCAAAATATAGGGGGTAGCCGCAATCTGAAAAATATGAAAGTTTTGGCCCCTTAATGTTCATTTTAGTTATTTCACCATATCGAGAACTTTTTAAGCAAATTGAAATATGTTATCCCACAATTTTAAAATTTATTTATTGAAAGATAACTTTATGAAAAAATGATTTTTAATACTCATTTTTTTTTTGTTTAATTATTTATTTATTAATTGCCGAAAGATTTTGACTTGTAAATGTATAGTCCAATTCAGAAGGCAAGGGAACTCCTGGATCAAGTATTGGTAGGAATTCGCCTTCATGGGACTAACCCGCATTTGCGTTACATGGAGAGGAGAACCTCGAAAACCTCTAACCACGGTTAGCCTGACGGCAAGGGGACTAACCCACGATCCGTCTCCCACTGAGGATATTTCACGTCAGCACTGTGGTCGGTGCAAGCCGGATTCGGAATTCGTATCGAACAGCCATTGCTTGGAATCGAACTAGGTTCACGTCATTGGAAGGCGAACGCTCTATCCCCTGAGCCATCACGGTTCTATATCAATATTCAATTAAAATCCTCGAGCTCAAGATTTCACTTTACATTTCTATACGAAAATAATTGAGTGGATTGAGTAATTAAATGGTCCAATTGGTCATTTAAATATTCTATGACATGATTGTTAATTGGAATTGATCACTTCAAAATGTATGACTCGTGAAATATTCACCATTAAATATTTATACCGTAAATATGTTAACTTGGTTTAATTTTAATAAAATTTCCGAATAGTTTGGAACGTGCGAGTAAGGCTATAACGTCTGAACTATGTATAGAATTTATGGACAGTACTAGATCTGTGTCTAATTCAATAATCAGTATAATCAATCATTGGCGAAATCCAAGTGTAACATAACAATTATTTAATAACAAAAGAAGAAAACAACTTGATACGTTTAGTTTATCCACGATTAGAACTCCCCCCGCCACAAATTTTAGGCCGTCTGCTGTTATGGAAACAAGAATAGCGCATTTCACGGAGGTTAACTTCTCTTCACTCTAGGGCTAGCACAAAAGACCGAAGATTACTCCCTTTCTCACGCCGACTCGAGCCAAAACCTGACCTAAATAATAGCCCGTACTTGAAATACCTCGTTACCATAGTTACTGCCATGGGCTCAGACGAATGGCTAGGGGAGTTCTTACTTTAGACAAACTATACGCATCTTATTCCTCTCATAGCGCCTTCAGAGAAAGGTACCTTAAATTTGAACCAAGGAATTTTACTACAATTAGATATAAAAAAAATTAAAGATTGAAAATCCAAATCTTTCTATTCTTGAAACTGATTATATTAATACTCCGCATTTGCTTTCTTCGAAAATAAGACGCTCTGAACGTACAAGAAAAATCAGGAATATCATGGACGTGTAAGGACAAAATATTTTTTAATCAGCATGGAAAATCAGGGATATCAGCACGACTATACGAAACAAACCCTGTAATTGCTAATGCTCCAGAAATTTTCGCAAAAAATTACAGGTTTTCTTATGGTATTTTTAAATTCCAAGAGAACTTCAGGTTTTCCTTTGTTTCCAGAGAAAGTGGTCAGTAATCAGGAGACTTTTTCATCTACATAAACTAATTCATCAAAAATTCATCGACATAAAGTAAGTAATTACTCCTCCATAGTTACCGCCACGGGTCCCGACGAACTGCTAGGGGAGTTCTTACTTTAGACAAACTGTAGTTTATGGATCGGCATATGTAGCAAAATATCGGCATATGTAGCAATAGCAAAATAAAAGCTTCAACTTTTTTTTTCTCCCGAATTAACTGATTCAAGATCTGAATTTCATGTAAAATAAAATAAATTGTAAAATAATAAAAAATTCAGTTAAAACACAAGTAATATAAAAGTCAATTCCTACTTAGGTCAACAAGGAAAAAATTTCTTTTAGTTACTTTTTACTAAATAGTTACAATTTTTTCTTCCACATAAAACTAAAATTAATGAATTACATTTAATGAATCAATTAATATTTGAAAAAACTGTATTAACATCATCCACTAGAAGTTTAAAAAAATGTATTTGAACTTGAATCAATGAATAAAAAGTATTTTATTAACGATTGAAAATTTGAACTAGATATAGGGAGAGTGTGAACTAATAGTAGGATTTGAAAAGAAGCTTAAATCATTTTTTACTTTAGCAACCTACTTCAAAAGTCTTCTTTATTAAATTTAAATAAGCAATTAACTCTTTGTTCATTCCGCATTAACACATACATTAGCGAAATAAAGTAGATTGATTCGGCATTAAGGATACAAAGAGGCATGTGAAACAATGCTGCGGTAGATTCAAAAGAAGCAACTTATGGTAATAAAAGTAAACGGTGTACGGAGCAAAGTCTGATGCAAAGAAAGATGAAAAGGAATTTTAAAAAAAGGAAAAGAGACCACTAGAGTAAGTGCATTTATCCAAAGATAACGAAAAAGGAAGGGAGGAAAAATTTATAACATTTTCAAACTCCTTCGGGAAAATTTTTTGTTCCCCAAATATAACTTTTTCTCCGAATTTTGTTTTTTATATATTTTATTGTTACACTTATTATACATTTTGAGAAAAAAAATCAAAAATAAGAGAAATTCAACGTCTTGTATAAACATAGCAGCAGTACATACCACAACATTTACTTGCAAGAATGAGCAAATCACCCTTTAAACGGTTTCTCATATCAAATATTTTTAAGTTTGAGTGCCTACAGCAATTCAGAGCCATAATTAGTTATACATTTACTAAAGCACAGTGCGTAGCCAAATTTTTCAACAAAACATAAGCGCCTTTTAAGCACTTTTCAAGCACTCAAAAAATATATTTAAGCACTTTTAAAAAATATCATAATCAGGTAGGTTTGGCAAATTTTGACAATTGACGATTTTATCCGGTTTCAACCGTCATGTCAAAAAAAAAAAAAAAAAAAAAAAAAAAAAAAAAAAAAAACATTTGACATAGTTTTTGAAAATTGTCAAAACCCCAAAATTTTGTCCTAATGATAATTATTTGCTATTATAAATAAGAAGGAATTTTAAATTAACATATATGTAAAATTACAAGTGTTTTATCAATTATGTTCTTGAATTATTTTTACATAAAACTCTTTTTTTTTTTTTTTTGAAAATTACTGTTAAAAACCCAAATTTGGGTCAAGAAAATATTAAATAATTATAAATAAAAATGCTTCAAATTGCAATTTATCTAATCCCTAAATTTGTTTAACCCCTTAACGATCGGTTAATTTTCAAGAAAACGGTCATAAAAGTGTATTTTGTCAAATACACGTATTTGATTAGTGCTAGTATCTAGTTTAAAATAAACTAACTACAATTACCTTAAAAATATCCTGGTACGGCTTTATGGTGTGTAAAATGAGAAATAAAATGTTTTTCGAGCAAAGGAAATGAATTAGTTTTATTCTTATAGGCGCATTACTACTGAACACTCCAGCCCGTCAATATCACGGGAGCGAGAAATAGCGAGCGAAAACTCACCCCGTCATTTTCACGGGAGGGAGAAAGAAGGGTTTTATTATAGAAAATAAAAATACACAAACAATATACGTAAATACAGTTTTAATTTACTTCCATTTTAACTTTAACTCCTCTTTTTCCTAAAGAAAGCGAGCACTAAAAAATAGTTCTGAAGTCCTCTGTACTCCAAGTTCATTTTTCAGTTTCGTATGAATAAAACCGAAATTTGAAACTGTTTTTACGATGTAAACGATGTCTTTTTGCATAATTGGTGTCGGAAATCAACATGGAAAAGAAAAGAAAAATACCTTATTTTGAAAAAGGGAAAGTTAAGCACTACTTAAAAATACCTAATGAAAATAGCACCTTCAAGGGCTTTTTAAAAACGCTACGTACCCCGTAAAGTTTTTTGCATTTCCTTTGAAATTCTAATTTCAGTTGCAATCCTGAGTCTCAAAAGATAAACGCAAACAATAACAAATCCAAGTACCACTCGAGATTTAAAAATTAACAATGATCAGGTATAGCTTCCTCTGTTGACGACTAAGGAGAAAAAATTATCTTGTACCTTGTTATCTACTATTACTTTCTTGACAATGGATAATAATAAGATAATTTTTCAAAAAAGTTATCAAAATAATAAATATGCTGTCCTTTTAAAAGTAAGATAATTTCATGAGGGTATTTTTAAAGTTCAGAGTGAGATAATTTGCATAATAAACTATTCAAACGAAACTTCAATTAATTCCCGTGGCAGAATTGCGGCGACACGACGACATTGTCGCAGAACGTTACAGAATTTTTGCAGAAAGATTTTTTCTTTTGGGAGGGAAAAGATTTTGGTTTTCCTTTCTGCATAATTTCTGGAAAAAAAAAATTTTTTTTTTTTTTTTTTTCAAAGTTGTTTTTCTTTCGCATCAGAGAGGAAATAAATAATCGTGATTTTTCTATTTTGAGATATTTTTTTTTTTTTTTTTAAATCTGTAATAACTGGCTTCAGCTAGAATTTCAAAATAATAATCTAAAATAGAAAATTCAGAAATAGCGAAAGTTTAAAATATAGTTCGTCCTAGAAATGATGTTCTTTCTTCTTTTTTTTTCTTTAAAAAACACCATAATTTACATGCACTTATTTGAGTATCTTTTTTTTTTAAAGAGTCCTATTCGCGTGATTCGTGATCTTTATTTTGGGAGTTACAGCACGGATTTGACGATTTTTAATTTATGTACGAATTTTAATTTACTATTGTTTAATTCATCTACGAATTTTAATTTGTGTAATCATTTACAAAATTCGAAAGAGAAAATAATTGGTTCATTTTTCCGCCTACAAAATGAGAGAATATCACATATAGTATCAGGATAAAATAAATATTACTTTTACAATTAAAAAATTTATACATTTATCATTCTATACTTGCCTTTTATACCATACTTTCTTCAACAAAATTTACGTTGAAATAAAATAATTTGGCTGTTATGTTTGACTGGTAAGTGTACAAATATAAAGAGTCAATTTAGGCTAATTGCGATTGGCAAAAACTGAAACAAAGAATCATCTCCTCAAATATAGGGGAAACATGGGAGGTTTGACCCGCTTTTTACAAAGGTATTTTTATTATTTTTTTGGTACGCAATAAAATTGCAAAGTTGATTTTATTTGTTAGCTTATAATGTTTTCCATCTTTTCCCATCATTTTTTTTCTCTTAAATTATTTACATTTTCTTTAATTTTTCATTTTTTAAGAGTATCCAAACTGGATCAAACCTCCCCACTTGAGGGAGGTTTGACCATACCTAAGGGAGGTTTAACCCACATAAATAAAGGGTATTTAAAGTCATGATGCAATAATTAAATGTCTTTAAAAAAGTTATTACAAGCTATAGACAATAATAACTAAAAGAATACAATAACTTTTTAATTAAAATAACAAATAATCAGAAATATTCATTAAAATAAATTTTATTTTTAATGCAACTCTTTCGGTGCCTCCACTGATATTTGGATAAGTGAGCTTAATAATATATCCTTGGGACACTGTATCAACATCTTCTATCTGGGGATAAATAAAACTAAAGCTGCATGGATCAGATCTTCTAGGAAAATTTAATGTGAGATCATCTCCATTTTCTTTTGTGACACGACCAATATAATGCACAAAACTGGATTTGGTTGTGAATTTTGCTAGAACAAAATCTCCAACTTCAATACTAGTTGTGGAGTCTGAAATCATCTCCATCTTCATTACTTGAGACGTGAAAATTTTGGGATTCATTTTCACTATCTGAAGACAGAGCAATCTTTCATTTTTTTCTTCTTGTTTCTTGGCATTTATCTTAATATTTTGTGTAGTTAACTTAATATTTTTTCTATTGTGCCGCTCTTCAATTTCAGTTTTGACCGGGGTGTCTGTGAAAATTCTTGACTTGATACGTTTTCTTCCACCCCTGCCTTTTCTAGGTCCTGTTTTGGGAAACCAACGTAGCTGCTCCGGTGTTACTAGAATTGGAGTAGATTCTGATGAATCAGGTAAATTGGTAAAACTCGCAGATGTTGAGGGATATGGAGATGCTGGTGGCAGATTGTTCATGCTAGTTGATGGTTTGATCTTTACACAGTTGCAAACCCTCAACATATACATGTGATTCATGATTGTCAAGTATAATCAATACCTCGTTATCTTTTCTGCATTTACTAAATTTTATGAAATGATGAAGGTATAATTGAAAGTTCTCTGCTGTCATCCATCCACTCGGATGAGCTGCAGCTTGCATTCCTAGAGGCCCACCCCTTGTCATTATTTCTTTTACATGAACTCGTGGAAATACTAAAAATGGTGGAATCGATGTTCCAATTGAAGAGATACCACAGCACATTGTGACTAAAGTTCCACGTTCTGCAGAGGTGACTTGAGACACTTGCTTCTCCCCTTTCATTGCAATAATTTTTCGTGGTTTGTGTACTGTCGTGATTCCAGTCACATCAACATTGAAAATTGCTTCTGGGCCAAATTTCTTTTTTTCTAAGATGCAGTGCAAATTATTGAAAAACTCTCTGACGGTTGTTTTATTGAAAGCAGTGGCTCTGGACAAACTAGTTGATTCAGGCTGACGTAATGATAAATTTGCATGCCTGTGAAAAAAAACCTTCAACCGATCATAACTTTCAGTTTTGTTTAAAGTCCAATTTTCAGGAATTACTTTATTATTAGCAACAGCATGTTGGTAAGCTAAGTTTCGCGTTGCTTTTGAAGTTAAACCATAATTTAACTTTGAAGCATGCAGTAAATAAGCTTTAAGCACATGCTCTTCTTCATTGGAAAACACCTGGCAAGAAACATGGTTTGCCTTAAATTCTATTTTGCCATCTTCTGATTTTTTATATTTATCTACATATCTGCCTAAAGTTTTTCGGTCGATTCCATACTCAGTAGCTACAGCTCTTATTCTTTTACTCTTTTCAGTTACTAACAAAACAGCAGATTTCATTTTGGTTGGCGATACCTTGCATCTTTTATTATTTGACTTCCACAAAAAACACATCTTAAAAAGTTAACTCATATTTTAACAACCATAAAAAAAGTATTATAGTTAGAAATAGAGTATCTCCAACTTTGCTAATTCTATTAATATACCATAGTAGACTCTTTCTTATTCTATAATTCCATAATCTAATCTCACTCACAATGTGTAATAAAATATTTATGTGTAGTGTGTAAAAGTAAAACATTTGATATAATTCAAGGATTGATTAAAAGTAATAATGGATTAGACAATATTAATTTTATAAACTAATTTTGGGGGGAAATCATTATTTCTAACTTAATTTGTTAATTTTCATATCATAAAATATTAAATACTTAAGTTATATTGAAATCAACAGTAAGTGATGAATTTGAAAAATGGGTTAAAATTTGTTAGTTTGCCAACAAAACATGAAAGCAAATTTTAGTTGTGTTTAGTTTTAGCAGAAACACAGTGTTCCAAATGAATATTATTTTCATTGCTTTAAGTGACTTTGATTGCAAGTTAAAGAAATCTTTAATCTGAATTGAAAGCAACATTTATATTTAAAACTAATTAAATATTGCACATTTAAAAAATAAAACACTATCACATGAAACTAAATAGGGAGGTTTGACCTGGGCCAAACCTCCCAGAATTGATGTGGGTCAAACCTCCCTTAACAACCATTTTGGAAAAAGAGTTAAAAAACACATTACAATCACAAGTTAAAGTAAAAAGTAACTACACTGTCTTTTAGCATGTTAATTTAAGTATACAAACAATTAAACTTTTTTCTATATATGTTACTGACAAATGGCACGGGACAGATGAACTTGCAACAACAGAAAAAACTTTTTGGGCTGAAAAAAATATCACTGGTGATTACTCCTAGATTCTAGTTGCAAATGGCTAACAGACAGAAATAACAGGTTATTCTACTTGATGTTGTGTTGCCATCTAGTGCTCATCAGTCAAATACATGTTTAAATATGAAAAAGGTAGGGTGGGCCAAACCTCCCCTATGGTCAAACCTCCCTTGTTTCCCAGTGTGCGATTGCGATTCAAACGTTTAATTACAAAAGTTTATATACATCAACCTTATTTAACAAAATAATGGGAAAATTATGAAGTATTGCCTAGCGATAATACTTCATTGCTTTCTAAACTAATTAAATTGATAGATCATAACTATATTAAAATTGAAGAAATAATGTTTGGCAGGTATTAAATAGTTCGCGAGTTTTACTTGTAAAATAAAACGCTAGAATATAATAATCCATTGAACGAAAGCAAAATAGTTGAAAAAAATTATAATTTTTGAATATATCGAAACAATTATTATTAAAAAAAATTTTAAAAATAAGTATTTTTTTAAATTTCATAATTCAAAATGACCGCTTCCGTTGAAATTTTGTATTTGCTATTTAAATGCAGTTAAAAATGATGCACAAAAAAAAAACAATGTTTGCCTTACAATTCAATTTTTTTACGACGATTATTGAGTAATAAAATTAATTTTAAAGAAAAATATCAAATAATAATTAATATTTTATATAGGATAATAATCGGATGAAATTTGTAAATCCGATGCGTGCACTGTTTTCTTTCTTTCTATTTCTTAATTTTTTTTTATTGCTTAAAAAGTTTCTGATATACACAAACAGTAAAATGGAGCCGTAAAGGCTAAGGGGATGGAGCGTTCGATTTCCAATGAGGTGAACAGGGTTCGAATCCCAGCGATGGCTGGTCGATACGAATTCCGTATCTGGCTTGCACCGACCACAGTGCTGACCTGAAATATGCTCAGTGGTAGACGGATCATGGGTTAAAGTCTCCTTGCCGTCTGGCTAACCGTGGGAAGTTTACGAAGTTTTCCTCTCCATGTAACGCGAATGTGGGTGAGTTCCATCAAGAAGTCCTCCACGAAGGCAAATTTGATCCAGAAGTTCCCTTGTCTTCTGGTTTGGGTCCAAAATTGCAAGACTACGGAGTTGAACATTAGTAGTCGTATACCCAAAAATTGGGTCGGCTGTTCAACGACGGTTGTAAAAAATTAAATATAAAACAGTTAAAATAAGCTTAAGAGATCAGAACTTGTGATCGCTTTCTTGACTAAACTATTCGAACCCAATTTTGCAAAATGTGACTACCTCGCACCAAGTAAGTCCAAGTAAGAAAGGTATTCCGTGTTCATTCAGTGTGGATTTTGTGACATTAATTTTTGAGGTCAACCCTTCAAACAAAGGTACATAATATCACATCATTAAAACAAAAGTTAGCTTTTTTTGTTTACTTTTTTAGATTACTATACGATACTCCCTTTTCCAACAAGGATCTAGCAATTTTACTCTTTTCAAAGTACAGGGGTGGGGTTGTGGATGTCCTAAACTTGTTTTGTACAGGGCATTTAGGTTTTACTGTCTAAAACTGTCCTAAACTGTCTTAAGTGTCCAAAACCTAGAGCATTGGTAAAAGGAAAAAATTCCATACGTGTAACCATTGTACACATAATAATTAGATATATTAATAAATATTTTATATTTTTGATACAATTTGTTTTTAGGAAAATAATAGAATAGGAAAAGATTTATAACTTTTGAAGCTCCGCAATTCATTGAACAACAAAAATAATATCCCTTAAATATGAATAAATATGCTTTTAATACTGATAAGTTATGTTCTTGCATAAGGTTAAATAACGCAATATTAAAAATAATAATAAAACGATTCCTGTTTCTTGTTTAAAAATTAACATTTTATTTCTCACAATATATTTTATAAATTGCGTCATAATTTGAATAAAAGAGATTCAAACAGTTTAAGACAAAGGGGTTTTGGACAAGACGGTTTAAACCAGTGTTTCCCAACCTTTTTTGTGCCGTGCCCCACTTAAGCCTTTCTAAAATTCTTATGCCCCCCTGTGTGACATACACATAATTTTTAATATTAAAAAATTGAATTGTTCACATAAGAAACTTAAATGATAGGTTTCAGTGAGAAATCTCTTGAAAATTGTTGACGAAACACAGTAAGTAAAATTTCGACTTATAATGAAAAATTCAAATTCGAAATAATTTTCATAAAGATTTTTCTATAATAATTTAATATTTTAATTTAGAGAGATGCGCTTGCTGCACAGAGATTTTATGTTAGTTTCCAATTTGGTTAGCTTCAGCCTCAAGTCTCCCCACTGTGTTATATCCAGGCGATTTCCTTTTTTTTTTTACCAGTAAATCATTTACAGCACTAAATCCACATTCAGTTAAATATGAAGATGGAAACGATAACAATAGTTGTTTTGCATATTTGGTTGAATTTGGGTATTTGATTTCTGTTTCCTCACAAAGCCATGCCATCACTCCTTTTATATAAAATAAAGTTCTAACTGACTTATCATTTTGCATTTCTGAGAGTTCTTCTTGATACTGCATATTTCATATAACAGGCAAATGCACTAACATTGGCTGCATCATCCGTGTTGAAAAATCTATTTGTTTTAAATCAGAAAATCTTTCTTCTAAATCAGCCGATAGAATTTTCAGATGATCGACAATAACAAGTAAAAGCGGCATCATTTACTTTTAATTTTTGGGGACAGTTAAACTGATCCAAGTTTTTGTTTTCAGACTTAATTCAATAAGGGTAATGAAACCAAATATCTTCGTTTTTGTATCAACAAGAGTTTTATTTGTTCCTTGAAGTTGCTTTTTAATATATATTAGACGATATTAGATATCGTCTAAATAACTTACAAATGCTTTACCTTCGACTGTTAACAAATACTTCATATCAGGTTTGTCGCTTAAAAAATCACTAAGAGTATCAAGCAGTTCCATGAATTTTTTCAAGCAGTTCCCTTTAGAGAGCCATCTTACTTCAGAGTGAAGTAAAAGTCTCACATGGTCAGCATTTTGTTCTTTACAAAACAGCTTGAAGAGGAGCTCACATTTGGCATTAGATTTAATAGCATCGATACACTTTATTACTGAATGTAAGTACTTCATTTAGAGCAGGCGAGATGTTTTTAACTACCAAGTTTCTCCCTATGCATAACTTTATTCCCAATGCAATAACACAATGCACAAGAATCATTTCTGGATTCTCATCTTTCATCAATTTTAAGTAGCAATTTTTCTTGCCCATCATATTAGGAGCACCATATGCAGCACAAGATGTTATATTTTTCATTAGTATATTATTGACATCTAAGTAGTTTTTTTTAGCTTATTATATAATATCTTTGGAGGTAGTGATGCTTTCTAATCTTTTACACATCAACATTTCTTCAGCAAAATGCCCTTTATCAATATATTTTACATAAGTTATCAATACTGCCACACTGTCTATCAAAGTTGATTCATCCATTTTCACTGAGAATTTTCTTGTTTTTAGCTTGTCAACAAGTTGTTTTTCAATATCTTCACTCACTTCGTCTATTCTTCTGCTCACAGTATTGTTATTGAGTGGCATAGCTTTTACATCTTTTTCAAGAACCGTTTTAAGAAATGCTGATATTGACGGTTTTATTTAATTATTTCCTATAGTATGATTTCTTCCAAATTTAGCGATGAATAAAGAAATTTCATAACTAGCCTCAAGAATACAATTATGGGTTGAAGTGTGAGCAGTAAATAAAGACTGTTGCATTGCAAGCATAAAAGACATACTATGGTATCTATCACTGAATGTTGCGACGGGCCATTCAGATGCGGGCATTGTTTAGCGAAATTTTAAAGCGTCAAGGGGTCTACGCTGCAGCAGGGAGGTTAGTTAATTTGACGACGCCAAAAACCCAGTTGATGTTTTGGTCTCATCAAACGAATTTATAATATTCATTGACCGCAATTAGTTAAAAATTTGCTTTTTTTCTTACAATGTTGGCACCGAAATCTAGCATTGTATTTAAATGGCCCGGAGCAAATAGGTAAAACTCTTGTCGAGTCCATTTTCGAATTGCCCCCCAGTGGGGCGTGGGCCCCACGTTGGGAAACACTGGTTTAAACAGTGGACCAGGGTTGTCATACGTAATATTTTCAATACTACAGTAGTATTTTTCACCAAAAAATAGGGATGGTGGCATTTTTCGTAGTATTTTTTTAAAAAGTGGTATGTTGCGTTTTTTCTTTCTCTTATCAATTTTTAAATCAAAGAGAAGAAGTTTTTTAAAAAAGAAAAAAGTGAATTTTGAAATAGCCAACTGGATACATCTTGATTTCCATACTGACCGCGATAAACTGCCAGATATGGAAGTCACACACAAAAAACGAATTATTTTAGCTTCGCTTTATTCTTAGCGTCACTTTAAATAGCGATATGGGATTTTTTATTTATTTTCCTCATTTAAGTTTGATTTTCTACAAATTGATACACAAGAGACATTTATGGATACACACTATTCTCACAAGACGATTTAAATCTTTATTACTACGCTTCTACCTGAAGTAAAAGTGTACAAAAGGGAAAAGATTCAATTTTAATATTATTTTATTCTTAATAATATATCCTTTTATTTTATCCTTTCAATAGTATTATTATCCATTTAATAGTATTTTATCCTTTTAATAATATTTAAACTTTCAAAATACTACTGTAGATGGTGCTTAAAAATGTGTAGTATTTTTTCAGCTAAAGTTGCAGAGTTGTTTTATTTAAAAGTCTGGCAACCCTGCCCTGGATTAATCCATTCTGTCCTAAACCTCGACAACTCTGGATATTCCCTGATAAGTAAACTAATTATAATCTACAAAAAATAAATAACACTAATTAATAAATGTTAAAAGAAATTAGTTTCTTTAATTAATAAATTCAAAGAATTAATTACGCTGTAATCAATATTTTGTACAATATTAGAATATATTTATTGGTACATCTAGTCCATGTAGGTCAGCGACATTCAGAAGAATATTTAAGAATTTCAGTCTCATTCATTTGAAAGCTGTAAAATAAAAATAATAAAAAATAAAAACTTTGATATGAATACGGCTTTGAAACTAGAGTTTCGTCACGCTTCGGGCAAAGAACGAGTTAAAATAGAAAAAAGGAAAATTGATTTTACACATAATGAAAAAGATTATCGCTAAGCGATCTACAAAAAGCTGTCTTCTTTTATAAGATGATTGTTCTTGCATTTTTATTTTAGATAATTAAAGAAATTAACAGATTGGATAAATTGCAATTTTACTTCTTTTTTTTTCAGGGTTTCTGACCCACTCACAAACCCCCCCCCCCCCAAAAAAAACCCAAGCTGGTTTTTTTTAAAAACCACCTAAAAAAAACAGTATAACCCGGACTCAAATGGGTTTTTTTTTTAAATAGTTTTAAAGGATTTCATATTTATAGTGATTCTGGAATTTTCAAATCAAAACTAACTATAAATACATTGTTTAAAGAGTAATTCCTGAAACTACTAAGAAAATTGTTAAATAAACAGTAATTCTGTACAAGGTTTGTTGATTTAAATCAGATTGATTTAAATCAAATGATTTTTTCTATATATGCATGATTTAAAAAGTTAAAAAAACAGTGTTTTAAATTATTGATTGATACTTTTATTGTTATTTTTTCTTAGTTTTAAAATTTATTTTAAATAAATTGTTGCATTAATTAATTTTAGTTAACGAAATTACTTTATTTCTTGGTGTGTGTTTAATTCCGAAACATTTGAAATTACATATTTAAAAATCTTTTGATTTTTGAGATTGAAAGTACAGATTAATTAAAGATTAAAGTAAATATTTAATGCTGTCCTAATATAGACTTGCATAGCTGTAGAAAGTAATTAATAAACAAGAAATTTTAATTAAAATTTTACCATTTGATTGAAAAAGCATGGAATTAAAATCTACATTATATTTTAGTGGTGGAAAATGGTATATTTTTAAAAGGCTTGAGGTTATCTTAAAAAGAAATTACCCTAATATGCCGAAAATAGGGTTTAAAGTCTCTATTTCATTAGTCTTTAAATTTCAATCATGCATTTGTTTCAAAATGGTTGCTATGCATTCAAAGCTATGTATTACAATGGAAAATTGTTTTAAGTATTTAGCTAAAATATTGTTATAATATATAGTTTTTAAAGTTTTTATATTAATTTAATTTTGATTAGACATTTATAAAGTTTTTTTAAACATGAATCAAAGTTCTTACAGTGTATTAGAATAAAAACCAAAAAATCCGATTTAAATAAATAAAAACTGATTTTCTTTATTTATTTTTTTAAAAAAATCACAAACCCTGGTTCTGTAGTTAGATGGCCTTTCTTTATGACTAAAAGATGAAGCTAAAACTTATGAATGTTTAATAATAAATAAATAAAACAGAAAACAGCATATTTCTCTGTTCCCAATATTATGATTTTATATATACTCAAAAAAAGAATTAATTTCAGAATCTTTTTTTAATACATAGCATGAAAAGATGGTACTACATTAAAATTAAAAAAATTTTCAGTTTCATTCATAACTTAATTATTATTTTCGTATAAAAGTTATTTTTTTAAATAAAATTGTTCTCTTATGAATTAAAAATTAAATCTAAAACGTGTTAACTAGGTATAATATCATAAAATACCCAAAAAAGCCCAATAAAACCAACCAGGGTTGTTTTTTTTTAAAGCCTGGTTTTTTTTTTATACCCTGTTTTTAAAATTATTACCTAAATATTTATAATCATTAAATATTTATAATTATTAAATGTTTAGTGTAAATTAGAAAAATTAGGTATTTGATTTTGACAGCAATTGTCAAAAAGAGGATTTGACATCAAAATGATTAAGGAATATTATCAATTAATTAATCATTTGTAAATTCACATGCACTTTTATTTATATTTACTTCATATTTACAATAACTTATAGCTATTTTTTATGCCAGAATTTAGGGTTTTGATATTTGTCAAAAAAGGGTTTTTGACATGGTTAAAACTGTATAAAACTCGCAATTGTCAAAAACTTGCAACTGTGAAATATTCATAGATTCATCATTGTTAAGTAAGCTTCATTAAATCCAGTAATTAACATTAAAAATAAAATTAATTAATATTAAAACATATTTCGGTACTACAGTGTTCTCCTTAGGAATGAAAAAGGTACTTCCTCTCAGGAAAGAGCACTCTGAATTTTGAAAGGGGAATCACTTAGCACCTTAAAATTTATCAATTGTGTAATTCCATGCAATAACTTAATTTGATCCTCAACAATTTTTAAGTTACCTTCTTAAACTATTTTTGTGTATACTTCAAAAAATAATTCTCTCTCATTTAAAGTAAGAGAAAATTAAAGACATGCTAAAAGACAGTCTCTGTGTAAGAAAAAAATTTCAAGAAAAGTACACTAAAGGATTAATTAACTCTCAACTTAAAAACTTTTTTCTCCAGTTTAAACTGAAAATTATGAGAATAAACATTTAAAACTGCAGTTTATAAAAAAATAAAAGATATTTACATAAAAAAATTAATTTTAGAATCTAAAATCACTTGAAAAAAATTATTAATACATCAAGCTCTAAAAAAAAGAGATACTCATAAAAGAGATAAAAATTTAACTTGTTCAGAACACTCTTAACAAAGTAAATATTTGTAAAAGTAAGCAGAATTAAATCCATAAGCACAAATAATTTTACCTGTGTGTAATTAATGTTTAAACAGTGAATTAATTATTTTCAAAATGGGTAATGACTAAAAAGGCAGTGTTTTTAAGGGACGGCTGCTTATTTTTACAAAAAGGGCAACGAGGGCATATTTATAGGGATCAAGGCCAGGCCACCCTTCTAAAAATACTTAGGGAGAATACTGGTTACTATACAAAGACCTTCACAACAAAGAGCATAAAAAACTGCTGTTTTGTAAATTCAAATTATAACAAACTGTTAAGTTATTTATTTTATTTTATAACCTTTATTGAACAGCCAACCCAATTTTTTTTTATTTACATTTACTGATATTCAACTCCGTAGTCTTGTAATTTTGAACCCAATCCAGAAGACAAGGGAAATCCTGAATTAAGTATAGGAAGAAATATTGCTTTCGTGGAGGACTTTTTGACGAAACTAACCCGCATTTGCATTACATGGAGAGGAAAACCTTCCACAGTTAGCGTGACGGCAAAGGGACTCTAACCCATGATCCCTCTACCACTGAGGATATTTTGCGTCAGTACTGTGGTTGGTGCAAGCCAGATACGGAATTCGTATCGACCAGCCCTCACTGGCATTCGAACCGGTTCATTAAAATAATTTTAGACTACATAATTGAAAATTAAAATAAATTATATACATAAAATATAAAACTTTTTCTGATTAATTGATCAGGTCGAGACTCGATTTGGCGCCTGGATATTTAAATTTTAAAATAAATTTTGGTAAGTCAAGCGCAAACAAAAAGTCGCCAAAAAATGTAGACCTCTACAAGTTTTTCATTTTTAAATGCTGAACAACATGAATGTTCAAAAAAATATTAAATAAAAATAAACAAAATTATAAAATAAAAATAAAAAATTTAAATTGAATTTCTAAATTTCTTTATGTCTGGCTAACTGAATAAAATAACAAAATTCATTTTAAAATAAAACTAATTGTTACAAACATATAACAGTTAATTCAATGAGAATTAATTCAATCAAGTCTTATAAAACTATTTTTAAAGATTATTTTTTATATTTAAATACCCAAACTTTTAATATAGCATAAGTAAATATTAATTAAGTTGAATGTATAAGCACAAATTTTCAATTCAATACTCTAACAGTTTTTTTTTTTTTTTTATATAAATTACACTGAAATTGGTCCTTAAGTAGCATGTCCAAAAATAAATGCAAGCTGAAAAAATTTCACAATTTTTACATTTATAATTACATTTATAATTTGTACATATTGACACCTCTATATTCAAATTTAATTTTAAATATTTATCTAATATATTAAAAAAGTTACTTTCAACTTCAATTAAGTCAAAACTTCAAAAATTTAATCAGATAGGCTTGTTTAAAATTAAATAAGTAGAAAAGAAACTTTTAATTTACACTTAAAAGAAAGCATTATTCAATAATTGAAATTGTGAATATTTAATGCAAACTAGCGCAATTTCAAAATTATAATACGTCACTTTATTGACATCTTCGAAATTGATTTAAAATTTTTCCAAAAAAGTTATTTCATATTTCAATATGCCAAAATTTAATCAACAGGTAAGGGACAGGTTTGTTTACAATTAAATAAAATATGCAAACAAGACAAGTCGCTTTTACATTCAAGAATTGCATTACAGAAAAGTTATTATTCATGTAACTTATGAAAATTTATAATTCTGGAACAGTTTTAATAAGTTATTTTAAGGACATTATCTTTGAATAAGATTGAAAAAAAGTTTTAAAGAATTCACACAAGGTTATTCGGAACTTCAATAATGATAACACTATTAATGATTTGATGCTTACAAACAAGAATCCTCTAATTTATATCTATACGATTGTAAAAACGTATCTAAAAGTAGAAATCATGAATACCAAATGATCATTGAAACAAATTTTAATAAGTTACTTTATGAACATTTTCATCTTCGCATTTGGTTTTAAAAATAAAAAAGGTTAAAACCTCAATAATGTCAACACCGTCGAGACAGTTTTGTTTACAAATAATAAGTATACACATATCAAGTATATTTTAACTAATTTCAAAAATAAGAATATTTACTTTACGAACAAATAATGTATGAATTGAACAGCACGATTCTTCCCTTAATAAGAAAAATAACAAATATCCAATTTACCTGTAAAGGTAGAATATCCCAATGTTGAAATCATGAGTAAAAATTCGAAGAACACACATACACTACATTAATCCACAAGGTAAGGCGTTTTGAAAATTCACATTAAGAAGAATAATTCCTGATAGAGCACACGGGGACAAAAAATTAAATAAATCCATGGATCACAACATATCACTTAATATTTGAAGTCATATTTATAACACGTACGAAATTCACCACGACTCAAAATATTTGTGGCGTGCGCTGCGATTAGTTACGAGAATTGGTAAGTAGGGAAAAATATAGCCTCGTTCACCTGTTTCTGAACTTTTCTGCATCACTTAACAAGAAAATGTCTGTTTCGATTAAAAAAGCATTTAACTTATACAAAAAGGCACATTTTAAGTGATCTGATGAACTTTAAAAATTATTGTCGTGTTTATAAACTTGAAAAGATAATGCTTTTGAATTTTTATAAATATATCAAAACTTAGTTCTAAAAAGTTTCAAGCTTATACTGCCATCTAGTGAGGGGAGACCTAAACTCATTGAAAACAACAAAAATTTCTAAGGTCAGAAGAATTTGTAAGAAACAGCTACTTGATTAAATACTAAATTGATATTATAAATCTATATATTGAATTTATATTAATAAATAGATAGAATTGGTTGTTTCAAAAAAAATGTTTTTTTCTTCATTTGTTTCTTTCCAATCGTGCTTTTTGTTTGTTTGTTTTTTAAACTCAATTTTTATTATTTATTTTTTTTAAATCGTGTGATATTATTGCAATTGGATACCTGCGACTGATTTCCTAGTTGATAAATTGTCAATTTAAAATTAGCTACTACACACACACGACTGACGTTGCTTACAGGAATTTAAACCAGATAAATTGTGATTTAAATCAATTAAATTTGATTTAAATCAGAAGGTTTAGCAGAATCACTTTCACATCGTCTCCAGTTGCAATTACCTAATTTGAAATTCTTTTTATCATTTATTTATAATAATGAATTAAAATCCCAAATCCAATTACTTTTTACACATCTGTGTAGTTATTTATTAATTTATTTTATTTATTTATTTATTATTGTTTGTTCTTTGAACTTATTATTATCAGTTTTTAACTCCTTTTTTACATCTAAGTACAATTTTCCAGTTTTCCTGCCTAAGGGTTTTCAGTGGAAGTTCATAGCCCGGATCCGAGACATTTTTTTAGTAGTAATAGAGTAATAATAATAATCACAGTATCAGTTGTAAATATACCTAATTTATAAATCGTACTGTCGAATTAATAACTCTTATTTACTCTAAAGCTTATAAAATTCTTTTCTGTGTAAAATTATTTGAATTATTTTTAAATTTCCAATTTCAAAAATATGACAAAATTTAATAATCTCTTACCGATTCAAAATTTTAACAATTTAAAGTTATGATTCCTTAGTCAATAATGTAGTGGTAGATTTTTCAAAGGGGAATTGCTGGAAATTCCCCCATTCTCGGTGCAAGCTGAAAAAATTTCTCAAATTAAAGTCTGCAAATAAAAAGTAGAAATGTGATAGGAACTTTTCTTTTCTAGCTGGCACGTGATTTAAAATTCTCTAATGAATAAAAAAAGAATGTTTTTCGTATTAATTTAAATTAATAATTTGCTAAAGAAAAATATTATAAAATCCGAACACCCTACATTTGCATAAATTTTTATTCCACTTAAAAAAATTTTCAAATTATTCAAAAAAATTAAAAAAAAAAAAAATTAAAAAAAAAAACTGCAAATTGGCCAGAAATAAAATAGGATTTTATTAAAAATCATCGAAGAGAGTATTCCTGGTAATCAAACCCTCTGCTAGTCACATTTTTTCTGATGCTTACAAGCTAAAGTATATTTTGGTATTTTTTCAAACTATAAAAAACAATCTAATAGTTACTTGTCCCGCTGTGGACTGATCATAAAGACACTGTTCCCAGTAGAACACCAAAATCAAGCATCACTGGCTGTTGTCAGTAAGCGGGATCAGACTGCGTAGGGACCGAAGGTGAGCTGTATCTGTTCTCGTTAAACTATTCTACTGTAAAGTGCTTTATTTCTCGCGCAGGTCGTCGCACTACCAAAACAAGGGAGTCATCCCCTCTGTATGGGATCGAAATTGCGATGGCATGTTCTCATGGATGTCTCCCAAACCGTCGTTAATAACCCATTAAGCAGCTCTAGTGCGACGTAAATAAAGTATCTACCTAAATTCCTAGTTGCTAAAAACATTTGTTAAGATAATCAGAACTAGATTTGTATTGAATATAAAATCAAAAAAAAAAAAGGCTTGAAAAAAAAAATTTGCATTTATATTCAAAAATTTATCAGATTTTATAAATTAATCTCAATGATGAACAACTGTTTCTCTTAGATCTAAATAACTGCAAATAATTGCGAAATTGAAAAATTATTGTTTGTAAATGAGCCGGTCTTAGGAGACTTTTCCGAAAAAAACACCGTTGTTTCCTGATGTATTTCATCTCCGTAAATTATTAAAATAATAAGCATAATATTTTTTACTTATTTTGATCTAAATTAATGAGGAAAAAAAACACGAAAAATATGTTTAATGAAAATTCTGCGTCAAAGGGTTAATAATTTTAAATGCCACTGAAGTTGAAATTCCTTTTTTGAAAGCATATTTTTGTTTAAAATTATCACTGACTGCTAAATATCATAGTTCTTCAATTTTCATAAACTTATTAGTATCCTACATATTTTTTTTCAAGCACGCTTTACTTCCGTACTAAATGTATGATGAGTTTAGTGAACTTTAAGAACATATAATCTTTTCTTGTGTTTTTGTCTGCTTCTGTTTTTTTAAATATTTTGTAAAAAAGTGTTTCCATGAGAGCGAACGTTTTAATCTGTAACAATCGATAACATCAATGAAATTTCGTATTTTCAATACTGTACCCGAACATCGGGGTGAATTAATTGTTTACAAACCAACGCTGAAAAATTTGCTAACTGCTGAAAAACAAGTAATATAAAATAAAATAAAATAAAATAAAATAAAATAAAATAAAATAAAATAAAATAAAATAAAATAAAATAAAATAAAATAAAATGAAATAAAATAAAATTTTTAAGTCAATTCACTGTATTCTTCATATAATGCCCATTCAAAACAAAAAGAGTAGTGAGAAAATTTAATAATGTCTTTGAAGATATTTTATAAAAATTTGTTTCATTCTTAGCACTGAGAATCAAGTATTTTTAATAGAATTTTACCTAACGAATCAGACTGACACCAGAAAAATTCAGCCAACTATAAAAAACAACATCTCAACCCTCAAACAATTTAACACCGGTTGGACCCTTTCAAAAAAATGGAAGAAAAAGAAGAGAAAATTACTTTTATTTGCGAATTATGGAATAAATTAAAATCCTACTGGACGAGATACCTTTTGAGAAACAAAATAACAATTCTATACACAATAATATTATTTGAGTATTCTGTCTGTCTGTGCACTTACAAATATACAGGGTGCTAAGTCACAGAATTGTATGGGAACCCATACACGGAAATGTCATCTAAGAGTGCTCTCCTATTATGAACATCATCATGAGTTATGGGACGGATCATGGGTTAGAGTCCCCTTGCCGTCAGGCTAACCGTGGGAAAGTTTCGTGGTTTTCCTCTCCATTTAACATAAATGCTGGTTAGTTTCATTTAAAAGTCCACTATGAAGTCAAATTTCACTCAATACTCGATCCAGGATCCTTAGTCTTCTGTATTGGGTTCAAAATGACAAGGCTACGGAGTTGAACGTTGGTAGTCGCAAACTCACATTTGGATCGATTGTTCAACGACGTTTGTAAATAATTATGGAGGAAATGTGTAGTCAAATAGGCTTAGAAATAGTTTTCATCGTTCTTTTGCATCGTGTTTTCGGTCTAAATGATTATTTATCAAAAATGCGAAAAGTTGCTTCGTTATTGTGCATTAGAATTTTAAGTACTAATTAATTGTATAATAATAAAAATAATTAATAGCATAATATACTATTAATATATTTATCAGATGGAAAAATATAACATCGAATAGAATTAGATGGAGTAAATTGACTGAGATGGCCTTGGTTGGTAGCCGGCTGTAGTGACTAAGAAGAAGAAGAAATAATTATATTAAAATTATTTTAATAGTACATTTCGACTGGACATAGTTTTAAATAATTAATATACAGATAAAAAAAAATTAAAGTCATTCCTACTTAGGTCAACTAGTAAAAAGTTTTATTTTAGTAACTTTTTATTCAATAATGATAATATTTTCTCCCATGTAAAACTAAAATTAATGAATAAAATTCAGTTAATGAATTAATATTTGAAAAAAACTGTATTAACATCAAGTGTCATTCCACTACAAGTGAACTTGAGTGGATGAATTAAGAAAGTGGATGAATTGAGTGGATGAATTTGAAAAAAACTGTATTAACATCAAGTGTCATTCCACTACAAGTGAACTTGAGTGGATGAATTAAGAAAGTGGATGAATTGAGTGGATGGATTTGAAAAAAACTGTATTAACATCAAGTGTCATTCCACTACAAGTGAACTTGAGTGGATGAATTAAGAAAGTGGATGAATTGAGTGGATGGATTTGAAAAAAACTGTATTAACATCAAGTGTCATTCCACTACAAGTGAACTTGAGTGGATGAATTAAGAAAGTGGATTAATTGAGTGGATGGATTTGAAAAAAACTGTATTAACATCAAGTGTCATTCCACTACAAGTGAACTTGAGTGGATGAATTAAGAAAGTGGATGAATTGAGTGGATGGATTTGAAAAAAACTGTATTAACATCAAGTGTCATTCCACTACAAGTGAACTTGAGTGGATGAATTAAGAAAGTGGATGAATTGAGTGGATGGATTTGAAAAAAACTGTATTAACATCAAGTGTCATTCCACTACAAGTGAACTTGAGTGGATGAATTAAGAAAGTGGATGAATTGAGTGGATGGATTTGAAAAAAACTGTATTAACATCAAGTGTCATTCCACTACAAGTGAACTTGAGTGGATGAATTAAGAAAGTGGATGAATTGAGTGGATGGATTTGAAAAAAACTGTATTAACATCAAGTGTCATTCCACTACAAGTGAACTTGAGTGGATGAATTAAGAAAGTGGATGAATTGAGTGGATGGATTTGAAAAAAACTGTATTAACATCAAGTGTCATTCCACTACAAGTGAACTTGAGTGGATGAATTAAGAAAGTGGATTAATTGAGTGGATGGATTTGAAAAAAACTGTATTAACATCAAGTGTCATTCCACTACAAGTGAACTTGAGTGGATGAATTAAGAAAGTGGATGAATTGAGTGGATGGATTTGAAAAAAACTGTATTAACATCAAGTGTCATTCCACTACAAGTGAACTTGAGTGGATGAATTAAGAAAGTGGATTAATTGAGTGGATGGATTTGAAAAAAACTGTATTAACATCAAGTGTCATTCCACTACAAGTGAACTTGAGTGGATGAATTAAGAAATTGGATGAATTGAGTGGATGAATTTGAAAAAAACTGTATTAACATCAAGTGTCATTCCACTACAAGTGAACTTGAGTGGATGAATTAAAAAGTATTTAATTCGCGATTGAAAATTTGAAAAGTTACAGGGAGAGTGTGAACTAATAGTAGGGTTTGAATTAAATTTATACTAAAAAATTACTGGAAATTACGGAGATTTTATGACAGATAAGGATATCCAGATTTTTTCTTTATTGTTGATTATATCACGTGATTTTTCTATCCAATGAGAGTGCGCGAAACAGATAAATGACGATTATGATAAGAACAGATTAAATTCGAGGCTTAATAGTAACAGTTAAGTAACAAATCAAAACTTTTTGATTAATATAATGCAAAATTAAATGTCTAAAGGCTTCTATAATCTCATAATTTCACTTTTCAAAACTTCTAAAGTATTTGTTCCAAAAATTTTACACAATTAAGGAAAATTATGTTATTTAATTCCATTTAAGCTTATATTAATATATTCCTGCGGCAATATCAATTTATTATATACGAATGACACAGGATTTCCGGGTGTTTTTTTAAAAAAAGAAAAAGAAAAAAAAACCGGAAGAAGGTATTCGTTAAAAGAAACTATTCAACAACTGTTTATTCATGTTTGAGAGGATTAGCGACCGGTGAAAACCTGAATACATTTAAAATAATATCGTGAACTTTAAAAAATTTCCGGATATGACAAATTTGCATCTTCTCTGTGCATATAATAGCGAAAGTTTGTGTGGATGTATGTTCGCTAACAATTCGTGAATTTGAATCGTTTTTTTTTTTAACAGTTTGTAAATTTTCAAGGGCTGGTTTGTATTCAATCACCTCTTTTCTGAGTCATGAGGTTCAGGCACAGTATTCGAAAATACGAAATTTCATTGATGAAAACTATTGTTATAGATTAAAACGTGCGAACAGCTCATGGAAACAGCTTTTTTACGAAATACAGTCCGACCTCTATTTAACAAACTTCCATGTTGGGAATTTCTCTATTGTGCGATTTTTTTTTTCGAGGAACCAAGAACGTTTTGGAATTTCTTTGTAAAATAACTTCAGAATAGCGAAGTGAATTTAATTAGCGAATTTTTCTTTGAGATCCAATTTCCTTATTTCCCAAAATATTTTATGTATAACATTTCAAACTTGTTAACGCATTTTATGTATTGATTCCTTGTATTGATTTTCGCAGTCACTTAATTTTTAGAGAATGTGGTAAAATCCTTTTCTCCTTTTTGTTTGCATTTCATACAGGAATCCATGCCAAAAATCAATTTGCGAGAAAGCATAGCAGAAATTTCTAAAGCATGGAACTATGATGTTACAGATCGTACTATTCGTAACAGTTTAGCTAAAGTTGAAGTTTGGAAAGTGCGGAGGACGAGGATGATATTCCTTCAGAAGAACTTTAAAAAATAATGTGGGTACAGCTAAGAGAGAACCACGAAATGAACGATGATGCAATGATTAATGATTTTCTTTTTATTGGTTCTGAAGCTGCAACCATAAAAGCATTAGCTGAATCGGATATTTTGGGACAGTGGGAAAAATAAATACAATACAGGAATAAATTGTGAGGAAGGAATCACCAAACTTTTATATCATAAAATATTACAATCACTTGAAACAATTCGATAGTGTATAATAATTTACAAGATAACGGTGTATCAATTGCTAATTTAACCATGTCTAGTGTTTATGAATTTAAAACCTGTTTTGTGTTGTTTAAGTATTTCAAATGAGGATTTTCTATATAACGAGCTTTTTTTTAATCGGGATTTAGCTACTTCGTTAAATAGAAGTCCGACTGCATTTAAAAAAAAAATAGAAGCTGACAAAAAAATGTTCTTACAGCTCAATAAACTAATAATTTTAGAACAGATGTAAAGGGTTCTGGAAAAAAATATGTAGGCTACTGAAAGTTTATGAAAATTGACGAAATATTACATTTCACTGTGCAGTGGTAATTTTAAACATTAATGTGCTTATTCGATCAAACAGCATTTTAATTTTAATACTTTTCATTAATTATTAACTATTATTGATGAATTATTAATTAAAGTGACACGTTATACTTTCTTTCACAAAGATTTAAATTCGTTCAATAAATATTTCGGAACCAAGACATACGCGAAGCCATGTAGTCAAACTATAGTTATACCAGGTACACAAAACAAAAAAATATCATGGTTACAATTAGATATCTAAACAAATAATGAAGCTAAGTTAAGTAAAAGAAGTAGATGAGAAAAAAACTATATTTCAACAAATTCAATGTGAGATACGGCGCTGTATTAAATTTACTTCACGTTTATTAGCATTTTAACTCATGTCGAGAAGCTTAGTTCAATTTTAAGACGCCATCTTGTTTTTAAAAGATCAGCTGGCGCTGATTTGATCCGATGCGTGTATTTTTCAAAATATTTGACCATTTCTATACTTTTTGGACACTCTGTATGAAATTTTAATTAATATAAACTAAAAATAGTTTCAATTGATTTTGTATTCCGCGTTAAGCTAAAAAACAATATTTTTTTAATATTCTATTTAGAATAATTTTTCCGAACAAACGTCAATGGATTTGACTCTTGTTTCCTCGCTGTTGAAAATGAAATCTAATTTTGTATATTTCAAACGCATTCTATTTGCACCCAAGGTGGAGCTATTTTCTTAAGACAGCAAACGAATATTCTATAGTAGCATAATGTGTTCAACTCATTAGTTTTTACGAACGGAACTTAGTGACCCGGATCAAACTGCGAAATCTCTGTTTGATACATACACGAGTTAAGGTAAGGATAAGGTCACATTTACGAACGTGTCGCGTGACCTTTTCTTTTCTCCTTCGCAACCAATTAAAAAGCTATCAAACAAAATCGTCTGCAAGTGTACCGCTCATCTAGCTGAAATACAATCAGAACATTAATAGAAGCATAAAAATATAATAATAATAATAAAAACCCTGAAACAGTGGGTTACCCAGTCTGAGGGGGAAAGGGGAAAAATTTTCATTCTTATCAGAAGGAAAATATTCTGTTTCGGATCATTGCCATATTCATTTAAATTTTTCTTAAAATGATTGGTTACGAACGATTAATTGAAACGGTTTCGAAAAAATGAAGGAAATTTACAGAACTAACCGATTCAAATGAGAACGGAAGAAAAAAAAAAAATTGAATTCTAAGAATTTATTTAATTTTTTCTGTAGTTAAAATTATTGACACGATTTCTGTTTAGTGTTTTAATGTAACGGCATTTGATTTTGAAGAGATCGATGTTCAATAACAATAATAATTCATTTATGCTGACTATAGAGTAAAGCATTTTATGCCGCTTGTCGAGTTTTTGGAAGAAAAATAAACGATGCCGAACCATTAATGAGAAAAATAATTTATTTTTACAGTATATAGTTATCTGTTACTTTAAAATTTTTTGGTTATTGAAATACTATTATTAAATGTCTAAATTATAAAATAATATATATTATATAAATCCAGATTGTGGGCTATATGCTAAAAATATTTAAAATTGGACGGCGGAATCAACGTTAAGATATATGTAAAAATAATTATATTTGGTGAGTACAAAATTAATTTAAAATGCTATACAAATATGAATTTAGAGATAGTTAGATATTCGAATGTTCATCAGTGTCATTTTTTTTTTAAATTTACAGTCTGAAAAATTTCTTCCCTGGCAAAAAGTGTTTCAGTCTTAGACCGTAAGAAAAAATTTATGCTCGTAAAACTACATTAACTTTAAAAATACAGCTCCAACCGTAAATTCATTCTTGCATAGTGACTCAGCAAGCAATTTCACATCGTTTAAAATCATTGGGAATGATCCAAAAGCAAGGAAGTTGGGTTCCATACGAACTGAAGACAAGAGACTTTGAACGTTAATTTTGCATGAATATTGATTTTGCCATTTGGAAACACTTCAATGGGAAGTCCCACCCCAGCTGCCATACTCACCAGACCTTGCCCCTTCAGATTATCATCTATTCCGGTCAATGACACATGGTCTATCTGAGCAGAAATTTACATCATTTGAAGAAATGGGTCGATTCGTTGATATCCTCGAAAGATGAAGAGTTCTTCCGATGAGGTATCCGAATAATCCAAAAGCTATGGAAAAAATTAGTGTTGACTAATAGACCGCTTTTTCACAATAAACTGCTAATTTTTTAATGAAAACGGAGGAAATTTATTAGTACTCCCAATAAAAATAATTATCATTATTTACAAAATATTCTTCCTTTTATTCCTTAAAAATAAAGAATGTGAAAATTGCATGGGGCATCATTTCCAATGTTGGGTAAAGGTATGATGATATCTGGCACAAAATGCGTAACTTGAGGCCCTCTATTTATACAAATTATTCGAAACGTACCTATATATTCAGAAGTAACGAAACATTTTATATTCTAATTTTACAAAGTGTTTTACAGAGGCGCGATGACTCAGGGGATAGAGTGTTCGCCTTCCTATGAGGCGAACCGGGTTCGAATCCCAGTCGATACTAATTCCGCATCCAGCTTGCACCAACCCCAGTACTAACGTGAAACATCCTCAGTGGTAGACGGATCATGGGTTAGAGTCCCCTTGCTGCCAGGCTACCCGTGGGATATTTTCGTGTTTTTTCTCTCCGTGTAACGCAAATGCGGATTTTTTCCGTCAAAAAGTTCCCCACGAAGGCAAACTTCTAAAACCACTTGATACAGCAGTTTCTTTGTCTTCTGGATTGGGTTCTAAGTCACAAGGCTGCGGAATTGAGCATTAGTTGTGGTAAACCCAAAAATTGGGTCGGTTATTCAACGACGGGGGTAAAATTAAAAATAAAATGACTCTAAAGAAAAATATTAAGACGCTTAAAAGTATCTAATATTTATTATTTTTTTTTTTTTTTAGAAAATCATTAAATACATTAAACTTTCATAAACATTAGCGGTTCCCAGAAAATATCCCCAGTAATCCTTCTCTTACCCAGGTACCGATCAAGACAAATTCAGGCCCAAGGCCCACCAAATTTTCCTGGCCCCTTACAAGATATTTTGAAATTAAATTACTAAAGAGTAGTCCTAACAATGAAAAAGAATCTATTAAACTGCATGATTCAAGAGAAACATTCTGAGACATTTTGAAAGCAGACAATTGAAGATTATTTTTCTAAGATAAATTTTACGTATCTATAAATTAAAGCAAAATATAAAACAACAAAACAATGTTATATTAAAATAAAAATAGTTTGGTGGCCACAATCAATTCAAATCAGTGATTTTCGCTACAAGTCACTGATTTTTATATAATACTGTTGGTTGTAACACTGTTTTTTATTTAATACTTAAACCAACACAAAGCTAGCCCACCTTTCATTAAATTTTTTACTAATTTTTGAGGCCCATCAGAAATTGTGGACCCTAGGCCCATGCCTATTGGGCCTAGGCGATAATCAGGCCCTTTACTCCTCAGTCTTGTCCTCAAACTTCATTTTGTTTCAAAATCACATAGCGATAAATACATAAACAACTTATATAAAGAAGAGAAAAAATTTAAAGTTAAATCTTACTTATGTCAACAAAGAAATTTTTTATTTTAGTTACCTCTTTACTAACTATTTACAATTATTTTTCCCATATAAAATTGAATCAATAAATTAATGTTTGAAAAAAACTGTATTAATGGATGAATAAAAAGTATTTTATTAGAGATTAAAAATTTGTACAAGATATAGGGAGAGTTTGAACTAATGATAGAAATTGAAAAATCGTAATAAAGTTAAGCCTTTAGTGTCATTCGATTTCGTTAGTTGGATGCCACCTTATCAACTCGGTTGTCCCCATCTCTGCCAATATAATTTCTGCAACACTTAGTCATGACTGCTTTATCTTTAGCCAGCCGCACTCTACTCTAATTCAGGTAATAACGTCCATATGAAGTGAAAATGAAAAGCCTTTGTGATCTAAATATTTAAAAAATTAACAAAGTCAAAATTTTTGATTGTTTTCTATTGATGGACCTACATAATCTTGATGGTAATCATCAATAATTCCATCATGAGTCATTATACTTTTTGATGGTAACCAACATAAGTAACCATCACCTCAATGTGGGAATTTGGAATAAGGGAATAGCAACGTGTTTTGATGATTTGTTGATCTTGAACCATCAGAAATTTTCATCATAGTTTCTTAGAAGTCAAATGTTGTAACAATCATGAACCACCATCACCCCAATGTAGAAATTCGGACAGATTCATGATAGGCCAACATAAAAGAAACCCAGATTGTTTTGATAGTATATTCCTGCTGAATCAACAAGAATTATTATTAAACCATCACAGAAATGCATTGTTGTACCATTATGGATCATCACGAATTTCCATCACAATTGCTTCGAAATCAAATGTTGGAACAATCATGAACAAAACTCCTCTCGATGTAGGAGTTGACGATATAGGACTAATTTATGATTTTCCAACATATAGAAAACCGAATTATTTTGATAGCATATTCCCGAGAACCAACAAGAGTTCAAATGAAACCATCATGAAAATATATAGTTGGAACCATCATAGTCCATCACGGCAGATTGTTGGTCCAAGAGAGTGAAACTTCGCTTGATTGTTAACCATCATAGTATTAAAGTAACTTTTTCCATCATATAATGATGGAAGTTTGTTGGCATATCTAAAACCATGAACACATAATGTAAAACATTGGATGATGGTGAGCATCAAATGATGTAAGACCATCATGAATCGTACCGACACCAACATAAACCATCAAAATTGTTTGATAGGACCATCATGAATTTTGCATAGGATACTCCAACCCATTAAAATTGGGAAATATGGTAACTTTTTTCACCGAAGTAGCTAAATGTTAAATTTCTTTTTTTTTTAAATTCAACAACATTTAATATATTTAATTTATTTATCCGTTCTATGGCCGAGATAATTCTTTACATGAAAATGGTATAAATAGTTAAAAATTTTAGATTTGCCTCCAGTATAAGGCACTTAAACACTGACTTTTTAATTTTTCTTGGTTGAAGAATTTCGAAAAGCAGTATATTCATTGCATCTACTTATGCCTATGTTATACCAGACAAGATTTTAATAACTTTGTTTGGTCGATATTTTTTGAGAAAATAGCGTGGTCTTGTTTTCAGAAATAATAATATTTAATCTTAGTCGATCAACTAATGATTTACCCTAAAGCGTAGCCAATTTACACGAAAAATTATCATAGTTCCAGTAAATTTGAAAACTTCACATGACTGGAATCGGTTCAACGCATCCTATCTTCCTCGGGTTTTCTCAGTTGATGGTCGAGAAGTCATCAATGTTGGAAGCCGCCTTCATTACCAATTAGTTTTCGAACGGAGCAAAAGTTCAAAAATTGTAAACTCAGGGTATGAAACGATGCGAGAAAGCAAGTTTGAGAAATATTCCACAAGTTCCATAGAGATTTACATCAACTTTACAAGTTCTCCCGACTGTGAAAAAACGACCTGATGGCGATGTATCAAGAGTATTTGGCGCGTTTCGGGTCATTAGAACACACTGAATTGTCTTTGGAAGTTCGATTTAAATGCACTTTTTTATGTCCGTGTTAATCTTTCCCTTGTCGTTATAAACTCCGGTAAGAACTTTTTTTCTTTTTTTCAACTCAAGATTTTTTTTTTCGGAGGCTGAAATCAAAATGGCGTGAAAATGGTGATGGATCACTCGTTTTTTATGTTATTTTATGTATTGTCTAATTAATACTTATTAACCGTTTCGATGGCTTTTAATTGCTGACGGAAGTGGAATATTTTTTCTTTCATTGTAGCCGAAATAAAGAGATAAAAAATAAATAAATTTTATAGAGAAAAAAAACTACAATTCTGGGATTTTTTTTTCTAAGAACGTCTTTAGATTAACGAAATACAGTCTGACCTCTATTTAACGAAGTCACTAAATCCCGATAATAAGTTATGGAAGATTCGTTAAATAGAAAAATCACCTTTTGAAATACTTAAACAACACAAAACAGGCTTAGAATTCATAACCACTAGGCATAACTAAAATAGAAATTGATACACACCTTTAGTTTTTAAACTAGTATCTGCTAATTATTTTATAAATCTTAACCATGAAAGAAATCTGCATGGAAACCAGGAATAGAGCAAAACATTATTCGATGTTGCACTATCATGCTACATACGTGTTCAATAACAAAAAAAAAAGCTAAATTTATGTATAAAATTATAATTGCATTTATTAGAAAAGTCATTTTAATCATACATTATCACATGCGTTATTAAGTTTAATTGCTGCTGATAAAATCCGTTAATTTGGTCTGAGTTTCTTTTTCTGAGTACTGTTTTCTCTAAAATAACTTTTAGAGAAAGCAGAGGCTTAAAAATTAATTCCAGGTCATATTCCCCATAAAATGCATTTTAAAGTTTGAAATGTTCAGAAATATTTTGGTAAATAGGGAAAGCGGATCTCAAAGAAAAGCTCGTTGAGTAGAAAATTCACTTCGCTATTTGGAAGTTATTTTACGAAGAAATTTACAAAATGTTCTTAGTTCCTCGAAAAAATTTGCAAAACAGAGAAGTTCACAAAATGGAAGTTCGTTAAATAGAAATCGACTGTATTTATTAAAAAAAAATTCAAACTGTATGAATTTTTGAAAGTAGATTAAGTCTATATGAAATAAAAAAAAGTCATTTATTTTTTTAATAACCATAGCTGCATTTTGATATTTCATCAAATTACATCGCCCTATTGTGTGAATACGCATTTCTGAATTTCAGCATTTTCAATCAAATGGGTGAAAACACGGGAAACTCTTTTTCTTGGATAAAACCAGGCATGATTTCACTTTTCAAAATCAGCGTTAAATTTTGCTAGTGCTAACAAATACTTCTAACAAAATCAAGGTTCTTTTATTTCTTCTTTTAAAGCGAAATCGCAATACATTCTGTGATGCAGAGAATTCATAAAATAGCCATGGAGAAAGACGGGCAAGATGTCTTAGTTGTCTAATTTAATCTAATAAAATCTAATTTAATCTAATTTAATTTTTATCTTGTGATAAAAATTAAATTTGATTAATTAATGTTAGTTTTATATGTGAGAACTTTTTTTTTAATTATTTAATAAAAAGTAACTAAAATAAAAAAAACTTTTTGTGCTGACCAGCTGATTTTTAATTTTGTTGTCTAATGGGTTATGTATTATTTTTGTTCTTCAGTAATCTGTAAATCGATGTACTTTGCTTTTAAACTAAATAATTACAATGGATACGTAAGTTTGTTGTCCAGTTGTAAACTTGTTTCAAATGAAAAATAAACAAATAGTATTTTTAAAATAATTCAATTTGATACTAAAAGAAGTTAAAATATTTTAAAGCCAGTCAAATTTTGCGGTAAGCAATACAAATGAAATTGAGGTAATTAGCAGAAAATATTTTTAATTTTTCGTGAATTTCTTCTAATACATGGACTTTCATAGAGGAGGGCGTACTCTATATTCAGCTTACATACTGGAAAATATAGAATTTTTTTCTAAAATAGTACATTTTTTTGTACTACGATTACCACTTGTATTGGAAGTGTGTTATAACCCATTGGCAAAATAGGTCTTGTTTTGGGTTTGATGGCGTGCGCATCTTATTCGGACGTCATCACACTTTTCAACTACGCTCAAGAGTAATAGTAAACAGTGCGAATGCGTCGTCATTGCATGCGTTGCTATGGCGACCGCTGCTGTTTGATAATTTTCTTAGAATTCTGTTTATTTTTTTCACTTGTTGGCGATTTTATTTTTGAGATATGGGACCAGAGAGATTCCGTAAATACTTCTTGAATTGTGAATAAAAAAGAATTTCATCATTTTAACGATATTTTTGTTTTTATTGTTCTAATTAAGAATCAGAAATTCTAACAGTTCAAACTGGATAATTTTCAACATTAATTCAGGTGAATATCACAATGAAAGGGGGTCCCAAACTGATGGACATGGTCCCAAAAGTTGAAGCAAGAAAAAAACGATGCCAAGGCCTCAACTTATCGCAGCTGAAAAATCCAAAGCCCAGGAACGTAGACGGGAATTCCTTAAGCGTTACACACACACGGAAAAACGAAAGGATTCCGTTCTCAAATGCAAGCATGGAGCACAAAAAGTAAAAAAGTGGTTGACAGAATTGAACCTTACTGACGAGGAATGGTGACTCTCCGAATCCTTTCATGCAAATACGAGAACTGGGTGTTGATCACCAGTCATAGATAAAAGGATCCGTTGTCAACGTACGCAATGACTTGCACAAGACCGTAGACTGTCTTCCACGCAATATAAATGATTCATTCACTATTCATGTAAAATTGAAAAAAAGCCTAGTTTTCAAATCTCATATCATCTATGAACTTGAGAATCCGGAACGGGTGTAAGATGCAGCTTACAATCTCCTTCAAACACCATTGTACCAATCCGAAAATGTCAATATGCATCTCGATTGGCTGTTCAATGTCTGTTTCAATCATCAAAAGAATTTACACAGAAAGTGTCTGAGCTGCATTTAAATGTGTCTGCCAAATTATGTACCGAGAAGCTCAGGATTAACAGTTAAAGATGGTTCAAGATAAAGGTACAATAAAGCTGCTTTTTCCACAAAAAAAAATAATTAGACAGCAACCATTTTGCTAACGGGTAGCCTGTAATTGCCTTGCGGCGATCACAATTTTTTTTTTCCATTTTGTTTTAATAAATACTAGCCTTCAATCATTTTGGGGGCAACGAATCTAATTAGTTTTAGGGTGTTACGTGAATTATTCAATTGTAAAGTTCGAATTTTTTTTCTTCAAGTTTGCTTACCATATTGAATTTTTGGACCACTAAATTTTTATTGCTGGTGTAAACTCTACACAGGTATACAAAAATAGTTTTTTTTTCCGCAGAAAATATTGTACAAGCTTTGGTTAAACCACCAAAAAAAAAAAAAAACTTTTATTTTGAATTATAATTCGTGATTGCAACGCTTGAATACGCCCTCTAGCGGGGATGATATTTTCAGACTTTTATTTATTAAGTTTTCATTTACTTCTATCTGGATCATTGCCAGAGTAGGACGCCATTCTTTTTAGCAGCAGATAAGGAGTTAAATTTCTCTTTAAAAAAAGCCAGAAAAACTTGGAAAAAAAAAGAAAGAAAAAACAGAACATTGGTAAATCTTTCTGAAACAGAACGCTCCCAACATTTCAAGAACAATTTCTCAATAATTTTTACCTTTCTGTCATCAACAAACTTGAAACCGATAGCTTCCGATTTCGTGATCTCATACTTTTGCAGATGTGTGTAAACGGTAAAATACATTTTTTGTTGTCGTCTTCAGTTCATTACAAATTAAAGCGAAGTCAACAATGCTTACTTCATTCCAATGAATAAATGTGATTTCAGAACGTGCAGTATCCGAAATAAAATTTTAAAAAGAATTATGAAATATATACAAGATAGGAATAAACGAAGTAGTAGGAACGAATACTTTCTTGAGGAAAAAGATTTTGTTCATTCCGAACAGATGAAAAATTATTAAGAACAAAAGATCTTCACCTTGCTGTGTGGAAATAATAAAACTAAATTTTCAAGAGAGCTAGTCGATGGGAGACACTATTTCGAAAGATGCCAGAAGAATTAGTAAGATTTTCGGTCATGCAGAACAATGTGAAGAGTCTGGCCATCTGGAACTGCCTAACTCTACGGGAAGAAATCTCAGAACAGTCGTCTGGGTTAGTGGAGAGATTAAAACACTCTTCTTCAGTTAAGAAAAGAACATTTTTGTTTCTTTGGAAAACATTTCCTTCCCCCCTCCCTCAAACAAGAGATGTAACTTCAGGGTTCATCAATCTGCAATGGTTTGTTGAACGGTTTTAATCGTTCACATTCGTTCGAAAATTACTCAACCTACCTCGGATCTTCGCAAACGATTTTCCCAGGACGATTTTAATCCATCCATTCCCACGAATTTTCAACTAATTACTTACTTTCAGGGATGTAGCCAGTTTCTTTATATATATATATATATATATATATATATATATATATATATATATATATATATATATATATATATATATATATAAAGAAAGTTCAAAATGAAGAATAAAACAAAGAAAAATTATAGACATATGAAAAAAAGGGGTGGGAAATAATAAGTAAAAAAAAATAACAAACGATATTTTATTAAAAAAAAAAAAAAAAAAAAAAAAAAAGTGAAATGTTAATTAAAAAACCGGAAAAAAAAAAGATATAATCTTTTCTTCAGCCCACACGATTATATCCGCAAATGTTACTTATTGTTTTTCTTAACTTTCTTAGTGTTTTCTTGTATTTATTTATTTATTATATATATATATATATATATATATATATATATATATATATATATATATATATATATATATATATATATATATATATATATATCATAAAATAACTCATAAACTCTTAAAATAAGTTCAAAATGTTGAGAAAACATAGAAAAAATTACAGAATAATGAAAAAAGAATCGAAAAAAATAATAAAATAATAAAAAAAAATGAATAAAAATCGGGAAAAAGACATTAATAAAAATCCGGAAAAAAAAGGATAATCTTTTCATCAGCTACAGGATTATATCTGCAAAAATAGATTTTGTTTTATGTTCTGTTCCGTTTTTTGGGGGGCTGTAACATAAAAGGCTTCTGTTAATCTTTTTATGTTATCCTAATTAACTATTCTAATTGAAATACTTTCTCACACTTTTAAAAAGCCACATCCTGTTCTTAAATCTATTTTTGGCTCAAGTATGCATTTAATTAAAAGCAGGACATTTTCCCCTTTGCTCTCTGTGGGAAGCGACCGACCCATTTGATAAACCAATAGTAATATCTAAAATTTCCCTCTTTTTCCTAAATAGAGTATATTATATTAGTATATAATAATAATGAGACCAAATTATTAGATGCACTGTAGTGTTTTAATAATTATAAGTTTTGCACGAGTTTATAGGCAATACTTTTATATTTAAGCATACATGTAATGGGGTTTTTATTCAGGAGAATTTTTATATACTTCCTATTTGTATTTATTTTTAACGTATTGCATTACAATGTTAACCCATTGATACACGAACGTAAACAAGTGCAAACCGGTTTCAGCCGTATAAAAACAATAGAGCTGTATAGAGTATCACCTGATAATTAAGATTTCACATAGAATCTTAGAGTGCGTCTAATGCTTTGGTCGGGGACTGTACTTCAAATTCCATTAAAAAAATTTTTTTTTTTAAATAAAGCCTTGAAATAGTTAATGCCCTCATGCTTAATTGTGCTTTCATACTTTCAACAAAAAATAAATAAAAATTAGGAAAAAACGTATGTTACTTCATACAATCTTAAATACCCCTCATAATCTAATTTGACATGACATTCACTGTTCCATCTCCATAAAATAAGCCGCACAATTATTCGAATTAATAGGCCAAGACGGGAGAACAGAAGAGTCACGTCTCATCTAAATACGCATCTTTTACTCCCAATTCGTTCTGGAAAACGATAAGCGTTTTTCGATTCATTAGACATATAATTTCTTAAGCATGAAATAAAATACAATCTGAACGCATTTCAAATGCAAATTATACAATTCTTTTTTTAAAAAAATATATCAGCATTGTCGACTTTCCATTCGCCGGTTACCCAAAAAGTCAACCTCCGGGCTCTATGTCTGATACTCAGGATTTAAAATTAGAGATTTCAAGAGATTGAGGACAGCCCGCTGTTTGTTATCAATCAATCTAATGAATCATGCTAAGCAGGAACGAAGGGTGACAGTTTCGAATCGCACTTTTAAACTAGTTTCAAAATTAGATGAATGGGTTGTCTTTTTATTAAAACAGTGGCAAAACGGGTCTTTATGGCGTGCGCACTTTATTTGGACCTCATCACACTGTTCAACTGCGTTCAAGAGTAATAGTAAACAGTGCGCATGCGTTCTTTTTGTCACTTTTAATTTTGAAATAATTCTTTGACACAAAATTCTTTTTTTCACTTTTAATTTTATTATGCATTAAGTTGGTGAGTTGGTTCATTTTTGAGATATGGGACCATGCAGTGCGCATGCGTCGTCACTGCATTCGTTGCTATGGCTACCGCTGCTGTTTGATAATTTCTTTAGAATTCTTTTTTTTCTTTCTGTTTTCATTTACTCTATGTCCGATTGGAAAAATTATTAGAAGTTATTAGAAAGAGAAACTGGATAACGAAACTATTTTTTTTTTCTCTTTATGATTAAAACTATAATTCAAGTTTCTTCAGCCAAGTAAAAATATAAAAGACATGAGCACCTCTTACTAGAAGCAGAACTATAATTTTAGGTTAATATGTACGCACATTTTATATTTTGTATTACAACCATCGTTGAACAGTCTACCTAATTGGGTATAATATGAAAAAAGCACAACTACTTCCACTTACTAGGCATAACAATTACCTTTTAGTTTAATTAATAAACTGAGTTTTAAATATGCTTACTAAATTCATAAACTTCGGTAAAACAACACTATAAATTATTTCCAAAGGAACTAGACTAATACAATTCCAACCTGGCGAGTAGCGACTTATAAACAAGACACTTCGTTTGATGCTTTTACTTGTTGCTAGAAATCAGGTTCGCAGAAAATGCTGTTTACTAGTTAAATTTAGTAGGAATAACACGATCTGTGACGTAGGCTATAGTATACCCAATTACGACCCAAAAATGGGGGTTTGCGGCTACCCCATAGCCATGTTCCGCTCCATAGCCTTATAATTTTGGATCCAATCCAGAAGACAAGGGAATTTCTCGATCAAATATTGGGAGAAAATAGCTTTAGTGGAGGACTTTTTGACGGAACTAACCCGCATTTGCGTTACATTGAGAGGAAAACCACCCACGGTTAGCCTAACATCTGTCTGAGTTTGGCGGGAAGTTCTTTGAATGAGAAGATATTCGGTCAGTAGAGTGGTCAATTATATCTTCTAACCTGAATCATGTAGTCGGACAAAAATAATCACAATAATAGAATAAGTTATCTTTAGTATTCCAGTGTAGAGTTTTTTCGGACTCTCTGCGGCAAAACTCTCTAGCACTAATATCTTTCTGCAATGTACAGTCCCTGGCCAAATTATTAGACGCAGTATACGATTTTATGTTAAATCTTAATTAACAGGTGATACTGTACAGCTTTATTGTTTTTACGCGGTTTGTACTTGTTTACGTTCGTATATCAATTGGTCAAATTAGACGATATGTAATATAAATTCGACGATTGGATATATTAGACCAGGGGTCGCGAAACTTTTTTGATTGTCGACCCCTATATAATTTTTCGAAATCTCCATCGACCCCTACAAAAGCAATTTTCTGTTAATTAAAATAAAACTCTGGTAGATACTGTGTTTGTACATTAATTTTATGATTTTAAACATTTATTAAAGTAATAGTACATTGTGTAACAATAGTTTTATGAAAAATATATTAATATTGAAATTTAAATACCTTATTATTAAATAATAAGTAATTACGCATAAGTAGATATAATAAGTAAAGTAACTAAAGGTTTACTGCTTCTTGATCAATAAGATGGGTGGGCCTGGTGTTTTTTTGCAAGGTTCGCTATATTGGGTTCAAAATTGGTCAATTTTAGTTTTCGTCAAAATTGGTCAATTTTGTAATTTTCGTAAAAAAATACAAAGTGTTTTGTCGCGGGCTGTACTAATCCATATTATTAATGCTTACCTTCTTTTTTATGCATTGATAATTAAAATTGATATCTAAACAAAACGAATGGTTTTATCGAAACAATAACTAATTATCCAAAACTATAAAAATTTTAATAATGGCGCTGCAAATATTCAACACAGTTTGCAAAGATAGCTGAAACTGCGTATGATGTTTGCATTTGTAACGTCAATGCTCGTCACACGTGACATTTGGACAAGCGCACATATGCGTATGACTTATAAACTGCGCTGAGTTCGTGCCACTGCGTGGTGGTACGTAAATACTTGTTTCACCCCAATAAATATACGTTTATTAATTTATGTTTTATAAAGAAACTGATATTGAGTCAATTATAAAAAAAACTCACAAATTTTACATACTTAATTAGGTATTTTTTTTCGACCCACGATTGACCCTTCCGATTCGGATCGACCCCCATTCGCCCCCCTGTCTCAGATCGACCCCCGCTTTTGTTAAATAGACCCCTGGGGGTCTATATAGACCACTTTGGCGACCTCTGCATTAGACGATACATTATATAAATGTAGAATATTTATTATATCAGGTATTATATTAGTATATTATAATAATTAGACCCAATTATTCGACGCACTATAGTGTTTTAATAATTGCATGATTTGCACAAGTTTATAGGCATTACTTTTATCGGTAAACATACATGTAAAGGGTTTTTATACAGGAGATTTTTTATATACTTTCCATTTGTGTTTATTTTTAACGTATTGCATTACATTGTTAATCAATTGATAGAAGAACGTAAACAAGTGAAAATCTGTTCCAGTCGTGTAAAAACAATACAGCTGTAATAGTATCATCTGATAATTAAGATTTTGAATAGATTCTTATAGTGCATCACATAATTAGATCAGGTACTGTACGTTAATAACGGCTAAAGAATTCCGGGTCTTCTTTGTTATTTAAGGATTTCATCACGTGACTTTTTCGTCCAATAAGAACTCACCGACATAAATGATTTTAGAATGGAAAAAAAAAATAAAGCTTCTTGATTCACTGTAACATATTAAATAATGATTTCTCGAATAACAATCCTACTAGGCGAAGGAATAATGGACGAAGTAGAGCACGCGTAAAGTAAACGAGAAAAGTTATGCAAAACAATAATGTCGTTTTATATCGATTAAAACTATTTGTTTAATGTTATTGAAGATGCGACTACTGATCTAGATGAAAATAGTTCGAACAAGCAATCACTGATCCGTAGAAATGGAGTTATTCATAAACATTAAATTAAAAATAGAGCATTACATTGTGTCATGCTACACGAAATATTATTTTATTTGCACGCTTGCATGTGAATTTGTTTTTAGGAACTAGTTAGAGGAAACATATATATCGAGCAACTTAGATTAAAGATAGTGTAGAATGTTGGTTACTGATTTAGATCTCCGAAATTATACTATTATGTTACTCATTATTAAATCCTGTTCTCTTTTAATTCTTTATTTCAATTCCATCTATTAGTTCACACTCTTCCTATATCTTGTTCAATCATTAAAAAAAATACTTTTTATTCATACACTCAAGTTCAAATACATTTTTTTTAAATACAGGATGGCGCTAGTGGATGACATACTTGATGTTTATACAGTTTCTTCAAATATTAATTCATTCATTAAATTTAATTATTTAATATTAGTTTTATAAGGAAGAATTTTTTTTTAATTATTTAATAAAAAGTAACTAAAATAAGAGGTTCAAAACTAGTCTGTCTGATTTAAACCTATCCTGGAATGGGTTTAACTTAAACCAGGCTGATATCTTTACAATCGCATACCTGCCGACATTGGAGAAATAAAATAACGGAGATTTTACCAACCGATCCATTTTTCGATTTACGACTACTGATGTTCAACTTTGTAATTTTGAACCCAATCAGAAGACAAGGGAACTCTTGGATCAGGTATTGAAGGATATTTGCCTTCGTGGAGTATTTTTTGATGGGAGAAACCCGCACTTGCGTTGCATGGAGAGGGAAACCATGAAAACCTCTCACGGTTAGCCTGATATCAAGGGGACTCTATTCAAAGTAGCAGGAAGATTATTTTCCTGCCTGATTGATAATTTTGCGCAGTGTTTTCTTTTACTATTTTTTTTAAAGTTGTATATGCTAGGTAGAATTTCGCAAGGTGAAATTACTAACGACGTAAATTAATAAGGAAATTAATTTCTCTGAATTTATATGAAGTTTGTTGAAAGATGTAAAACATATTTCTTTCGATATTACCTTTCCTTCCTAAAATTATTTATGCTTAAGGTTCGTACGCATCTGGAGAAAATTGAAAACTGGCATCAATTTTGTTCTAAGAAACTGAAAATTTCTTACTATTAGCTACCATTTTCGAATTTAAGTTTCATGTACTCCACCTTCGGAGGTGTTTAGAAAAAATAAAATTTTCTAGTAGCAAATATAATAATCTAAAAAAAAATCACATTAATATTATTACCACTTTTTAATTTTCCAGGTGCGTATTAGCCCTGTGTAGATTTTGACCTATTATTAATATCGTAAATAATATATATTTTACCCCGTTCATATTTATTATTATCCTTAAGAAGACGCCATACCGCGGAAGAAAATTTTCGTCTCAAATGCTCTTTTTCCTTCATTACCATTTATCTCACCATTTATTTTCATTTCTATATTTCAAAAATTTTCTCTTCAGTATTTGAAACTTTGTGGCTTACTCTAGGTTTGTCTGAACTCTCTTTTTCTACACTTTACATTTCAAATTAGTAATGAAGGAGAATTTGAGAGGAAAATTTTCCTTCGCCATCTTAAAGGCAAAGGTCGCCAAAAATATTTTTGCTTACACGTGAAAATCAGCTGGAACCGTCACTGGATATAATACAAGCTAATTTTGAAATAAACTAGCTATGCGAATGTGGCCATTCCAATAATACGAATGCAGATGAAGAAAACTTAAAAATTTCACTAAAGCAAAATAATAAAAAAAGAGGGAAATACCTAACACCTTGTCCAGAAATATCTTTCATACATAATCGACCCATCAGAAAAAAACAAAATTCTATTATAAGGAATGGTAACATTCAGTCTGCTCTATATATTGGGACAAGATTAATGGAAATTCGAAATACATGTGCATTTGATTCCATAGTGGAAATAATGTCTACAGCTTACATGGATAACAGGCATTATTTTTTAAAATTAAATGATATCAATAATGATGAACAAATATTTTCATTCATAAAAAATTATGCAACAGCTGGTTTCACAAGAAATTTCTACAAAGATAGAGCTCTAATTTTAATGAATATAATAAATAGCGATAACTGCAGTATTTTAAACTGCGCAATTAATATTGGATCAATTATAAATCAGTTGTTTAAAGTAACTCCATCAGCAATCGAAACTGGCATGTGTCCTCACTGTGGAATTTTGAAGAAAGATTATACTTTGATTGAAATTCCTTATGATGAAATTATTGAGCTATGTTTGAAAGAGTACATTGAAACCTTTGTGGAACAATATTTCTTGGATAAAAAACTGAAATGTCAGAAATTGTTCAACAGTTTCGCCAACATCACAATGAACAGACGGTACTTCAAGATATACCAGAAAAATATTGATTCAGAAACAGCAGTATATATTAGCTGGATTCGTACAGTATATGGGACCAATCGAACACAATTCAATAGGACATTATATTTCCTTTTGCAGACGAATACGGAATTCCTGGGAAATACGAGATGATATGCTAGGTGAACGTAAACTTTTAAATGATTCATTAAATAAAAAAATTAATCCACATATTTTGGTCTATACAAATTATGAAGATTAGTCGAATTAATCTTTTTAAATACTGTTCGAATTTTTCATAAGTAGTTGTTTAATGTAGTGCACAGAAAGAAAACATATTTTCTTAATAGCTAATGATCATTTGATCGGATTTTCAATTTGATCATAAGATCAAAAGATTTCAAGGTGTTCGCTTTCTTAACAATTGAAAATTATTTAAATTGTAAAATACGAAAAAGAAAGTTTTGATATTAAATTATAAATATTAAAATATTTGTCTTTTCTGAAACTTAAATTTCAATGGGTCTACGAGACTTCGAATTGTTCAATTGTTAAAATAGTAACGAAATGATTCATGAAAGAATACCTTTTGAATATATGAATACCTTTATACCTTTTGAATTTTGAATATATTGAAGAATATATTTTACAAAAATCAATGCTTTTAAAATAAAATGCCTAAATGCTAATGAAGAATTCTTAGATAGTAAAGCTAAATAATACTTGTTATTGTATGCTAATTTAATATATAACTAATTTCATGTACCATGGCTAGAGAAGAATAACTATTTACTATCTATATATATATAATATTGATGAGAGCTAATACACTACTGGAGAAAAAGGTGTTATGGTTGGTTTCTAAAATAACTTTATTGCTATGAAACTATTTCTACTCTTTTATAGAGGAAATATGTTAAATTTTATATATCATTATTGAGAAAAATGTTTTTAAACAGTATAACTACTTAATAATTGTTTTAGAAATGTTTTAGATTTACTACATCTTATTAAACTTTTATTTTTCTACTTGTAAAACAATTTTAAAATAACATTGCAGAAAATAAAGATACGATTAATGTGAACAAAACTAATACATACAGTTTTTAGCATTCCTCGTTTTTATGGATTATAATCATTGCATTTGAAGTACATAGTCATTTTGGAATTTATTTTTAAAATTTTTATATTGCAAGAAAAAGTTTTTGATCATTACTACGTTTAGATGTCAGCTATAATTAAAATATATTATATTGATATCGCTAAAAGAAAGACTGAAATAAGAATTGTCGGAAAAACTTCAAGGTCGTCATTTGTAGTCAAAAATGTTGTGCAGTTGAACGAGTGCAGTTGAAATTTGTTATTTTCCTGAATTTTGAGGACTAACTTCACGCCAGTTTTATCTTCAGGAATATGTCCAAAATAAGGGTGGTCAAAAAAAATTAAAGGGTGGTCATTTGTGGTCAAACGAGTACAATATAAAAATTGGATTTTTGTATATTTTTCGAAAAAATGCGAAGTTAGCCCCCGAATTTAATTTTTGGGATAGTGTCCAAAATAAGGGTGGTCAAAAAAAATTAAAGGGTGGTCATTTGTGGTCAAAAAGTGGTCAAACGAATACAATATAAAAATTTGATTTTTATTTATTTTCATGAAAATGCGAAGTTAGCCCCCGAATTTAATTTTTAGGAATATGTCCAAAATAAGGGTGGTCAAAAAAAATTAAAGGGTGGTCATTTGTGGTCAAACAAAAACAATATAAAAATTGGATTTTTATCTATTGTTTGAAAAAATGCGAAGTTAACCTCCGAATTTAATTTTTGGGATTGTGTCCAAAATAAGGGAGGTCAAAAAAAATTAAAGGGTGGTCATTTGTGGTCAAAAAGTGGTCAAACAAAAACAATATAAAAATTGGATTTTTATCAATTTTTTGAAAAAATGCGAAGTTAGCCCCCGAATTTAATTTTTAGGATTTTGTCCAAAATAAGGGTGGTCAAAAAAATTTAAAGGGTGGTCATTTGTGGTCAAAAAGTGGTCAAACGAATACAATATAAAAATTGGATTTTTATATATTTTTCGAAAAAATGCGAAGTTAGCCTCCGAATTTAATTTTTGGGATTGTGTCCAAATTAAGGGTGGTCAAAAAAAATTAAAGGATGGTCATTTGTGGTCAAAAAGTGGTCAAACGAATACAATATAAAAATTTTATTTTTATTCATTTGGCGTGAAAATGCGAAGTTAGCCCCCAAATTTAATTTTCAGGATTATGTCCAAAATAAGGGTGGTCAAAAAAAATTAAGGGGTGGTCATTTGTGGTCAAAAAGTGGTCAAACGAATACAATACAGAAATTGGATTTTTAAAGATTTTTCGAAAAAATGCGAAGTTAGCCTCCGAATTTAATTTTTGGGATTGTGTCCAAAATAAGGGTGGTCAAAAAAAATTAAAGGGTGGTCATTTGTGGTCAAAAAGTGGTCAAACGAATACAATATAAAAATTTTATTTTTATTCATTTGGCGTGAAAATGCGAAGTTAGCCCCCGAATTTAATTTTCAGGATTATGTCCAAAATAAGGGTGGTCAAAAAAATTTAAAGGGTGGTCATTTGTGGTCAAAAAGTGGTCAAACGAATACAATATAAAAATTGGATTTTTATATATTTTTCGAAAAAATGCGAAGTTAGCCTCCGAATTTAATTTTTGGGATTGTGTCCAAAATAAGGGTGGTCAAAAAAAATTAAAGGGTGGTCATTTGTGGTCAAAAAGTGGTCAAACGAATACAATATAAAAATTTGATTTTTATTCATTTGGCGTGAAAATGCGAAGTTAGCCCCCGAATTTAATTTTCAGGATTATGTCCAAAATAAGGGTGGTCAAAAAAATTTAAAGGGTGGTCATTTGTGGTCAAAAAATGGTCAAACGAATGCAGTTTGAATTTTTTATTTTCCTCATTTTCGGGGGCTATCTTCGCATAGCTAAATAAACTATCTCTTACGACCTATGATACTGCAATATGATATTCTCTAAATTATGATAATGGAATTAAATAGCGTATAGTATTATTATTATTTTTAAAAAAATCGATCACATCGAAATTTATTAATCCCAATCACGATTAAGTCACAATGTTTTCTGTAATTTTCGATTTTCCACAGGTGGTTCGGTTCCAATTATTTCGAACAGTGTCTGGTTCAATTATTTCGGATGATGGAAGTCCTACTGCTTCTTACACGCAATCAAAATCGCGGATCTGTAAAATTATATAAACAATATCTGCAAAATTACATATCATCTCAATTTTGAAGATTCATATATTCCAGGGGGGGGGGGGGACCTGCAGCTCGCGAGGCACACGCGGCTCTTTGAAGGATTATTTGTTGCTCTCGATAAATGTACCCGAGTTCCCATTTCATTTTTGTGCTATTATATTTAAAAAAAATTATTGTCCTCAATTAAAAAAAGGCTGCTTGTCAAATTATTTCAATATTCGGAACAAGGTACTTTATGTGAATCATTTTATTCCATTTTAAAATTCGTGAAATCCAAACACCGATCAGTATAAACTAACCAGCATCTCAAAGAATTACTGAGAAGTGCTGTCACCAATTATTCACCAAATTTTAAAGAATCATCAAGAGAATTAAAATAAACGTGTTTAATTTTTAATATTTAAATTCAATACACATATTGTATACTTTCATTTATATGTTTTCAATAAATATAATTTCGGTAAAAAAAAAAAAAATTAATACCTTTTTTGCATATCTTTAAAATACGTATTTAATTGCGACTCGCGAAAAATTCCAAATTTTGAAAAATGGCTCGACTATCAAGAAGCTTGGCTACCCCTGATCATATATGGCAGTACTTTTACTTTCGTTACTTGTACCGCCGGTACAAGTAAAAAGTACGTACTTTTACTTGTACTTTCGATACTTTTTAGGGAAAAAGTACAAGTATTTGTAACGGAAATATCGAATGAAATCGTTACTTTTTTCTAAAACTCGGTAAACTTTTCAAAAAAAAAAAAAAAAAAATTAAATTAAGAAAAAATACTTATGTTTTCTTAAATTTATAAAATTAATGTGCAATATATATGCATTCACAGCTGACTTCGTGTTTAAATACCTTCTGTTTCAACGTATACTGCAATTATTTTTTACTAGCTCAACGATCACAAAGCTATCTGAAACTCCGTGTTTGCTTCGTTTATGTTTGTGCTTTTAAAACACGTTTCTAAAGAGAAATGTACTTTTAAATCGTTACTTTTTTTGTTCAGTACTTGTACTTTTACTTTTTACTCGTTACTTTTTTTAAAAATACTTGTACTTTTACTCGTTACTTTTTAAAAGTAACGTTGCCATATATGCCCCTGATATATTCTATTAAAATACTAACAGGTTCCTTACTTTCAAAGTATCTAGGTGAAAAAGCGGGGATAAACAAGTTGAATATTCTTATTATGAAAAAATAAATATTCGATTACTAGAAACTAGGTATGATGCATTCATTCTAAAAACAAAATTCATGCTGTTTTAAAATCTCCAAATTATTCTGTACCTTGTTCTGACCTCACTAAACATATTTTAATGGTGCTGCCATCTATGTCATAAAAGTATAACTATATGAAACAGATACGTTAATTCCTAGAAAAGTTGAACAAAACCAAAAATAATACAATTTCAATTGACAGTAAAAAAATAGTTAATCAAATAAACATTGAAGTAGATTGTCATTGTAAATGCATAGATTCATTTGTTTGGAATGATAAAGCGGAATCGGATTTAATTTAATAGTAACAGAATTAAGAATTTCAGATAAAAAATTCTGATTATTCATTCTCAAATGAATATATCTATACAGTAAATGAAATTATTTTAAGTCTATCAAAAAGATATAGCAGACTTTTTATGTCTATTACTGTATTTGTAATTAGAATATATTTATGCAAAATAGTACTATGTATTTAAACAGATGGCAGCACTGCTGTCAAATAAGAGCGTCTATTTTCGTCGAAATTTATAAACCGTTTTTAATTTAAATATGCATCAAAGAATTTTTTTTTTTATCTTTGGAATTTTGATTTATTTACATACTCTTGTAATTCCGTTCAATTGTATGAAAAAAAACTGGAAAAATAATTGTAGATTTGGTGGGTTAAAATAATATTTAGACCAAAAATAGTTAAATTAGTGCCTCAGAGGTTATTATTATTAATTACAATCACTCAATACAAATTATTATTAGAGTTAAAATATGACTTTCTTTTTGTTGAAAAAACCATTTCCATTTTAAAGTCTGCATATACCTCAATTATTATTTAAACTCTGAGCATAATCATTAAGGAGGATGGAAAATTGAGAAAAACATACTTTGAGATTTTAAGAAAAATATTTGCATTTGATAAGAGTTTATTGAAAAATATTGCTTAATCGTGGTTACCCCCTCGATCCATTTGGATAGAGTCCTAGAAAGTGGAGATCTGATCATTAAATCAAAAGTTATTCAGGGCGCTTTATTTACCTTTTTTTTAAAATATAGATCGCTGATTCGACTCTACTTGAGTACCAAATTTTTCTTATATGAATCCAAAGATAAATAAAGAAATCAATGGCTATGAGTTTTTAAATTATTAAATATATATAACAAATAGCTTACATCACATTAAAATCAAATTGATATTATAGTAGCCACAACTGGCTAACAGGAGAATTAATGTTCACCGAACTAACGATAGCGTTCTTCACAACAATACGGAGTTGTAGGTAATAATAAAAATATGTAATGAAAAGTTCCCAGAAAGATCCAATAATATTAGTCTGGGAATCGTGATGGCTCAGGGGATAAAGCGTTCGCCTTCCAATGAGGTGAACCGGTTTCGAATCCTAGCGATGGCTGGTCGATACGAATGCCGCATTCGGCTTTGCACCGGCCACAGTGGTGACGTAAATTATCCTCAGTGATAGACGGATCATAAGTTAGATCCCTGCCATCAGGCTAACCGTGGGAGGTTTTGATGGTTTTTCCTCTCCAGGCAACGCAAATGCGGGTTTGTTCCATAAAAAAGTCCTCCACAAAGGCAAATTTCTCCCAATACTCTATCCCTCTTGTCTTCTGGATTGGTTTCAAAATTGCAAGGCTACGGAGTTAATCGTAACATTGATTAGTTCTCGTAAACAGAAATAGGGTTGGCTGTTCAACGACGGTTATAAAATATTAGTTTAGCGACAAAATTTTTAAAAAAAATCAAAGAAACCTATTGCATTTCATCTGGAGTAAATTGTAAGTAACATATTTTATGAACAGTCTTTAATGGCAGACTTTAGAGCATTCTTAATGCTGACACTATGTTTATGCGCCCTAAAATCATTCCCCAATCAGGTTTTGAAAGTTCTAAAGAATATTTTTGAAACTGAACATCTCAGAGGGTTGGTGTTATAAGTTTGTCCTGGAAAAAAAAAGACCGAAATTCTCAGAAGACAATTTTACGGGAGCTTGCTGTTGTTGTTAATTTACGTCGCACTTGAGCTGCACAATGGGCTATTGGCGACGGTCTGGGAAACATTCCTGAGGATGATCCGAAGACACGCCATCACACTTTTGATCCTCTGCGGAGGGGATGGCACCCCCAGTTTGGGCATCCCGACGACCTGCAAGCGAAGTCGAGCACTTTACGCTAGAACAGTTTAACGAGGGCCCATACCGCACACCCTCGGTCCCTACGCAGGCTAATCCAAGTGGTCACCCACCCGCACACTGACTGCAGCCAGTGATGCTTGACTTCGGTGATCTTCTGGGAACCGTGTCTTAACGATCAGTCCACTGCGGGGCCAATTTTACGGGAGCACAAATTCAAAAAAGTGTACATATCTACATGTCTTTTAACATTTATAACTGGAGTTACTTTTTGTGAAAAATTCCGTACTTTCTCCGAAAATAGCAATATTAATATGGATAGTCACTACTTTTGGTATCACTGTATGTGTTTTCAATAATAGGGAGATTTTGCAAAATTTGAAGTGAGGTTAATTTAAGTTTAAAAATTAAAATGAGAGTTCAGACAAACCTGAAATTCCAAATACTGAAAAGAAAAATTTTAAAATATCATCTCATAATTAATTTTCATTCGTATAACTTATCTCAAATTTTTTTTGCATTTAAATATTATGAAGTATTTTTTCACCAATTGAAACTACTTTTTCTTTCTTCTAAATTTGTAATTTGCGACGAAAATTTTCTTCAGCGGTCTGGCTTTCTCTTAAGTATGACTAGAAACAAAAGGTATAAAAATTTCCCCGTTGAATCAAAATCAGCTCTCTCGAATAGATCTGCAAAATTTCGCTTTAAACGGAGTGAGAAGTGGCCGCAGTGCTTCAGTCAAACGGGCCGTTAAGAAGAGGGTATTTCTCGTCGTATTTACAAGCCTATAATCATTTCATTCGAATCCCCTGCATTTACTGATGGATACCCCGTGTCACGACATTCGACTTGTTAATTCCTTCCTCTGTCGACGCCATCTATCTGTCTTCTCACACATGGATGGTTCAATCCAATGTTGCTATATTGGGCTACAAGTAGCGGAATGGGCAACTTTTAAAAGTCACTGCTACTCAAAATCGATTTTTTTGGCTACTTGTTGGGCTACTCATTATTTTTCGAACGCTACAAATCTTAAAAATGCGCTATTTTTTGTTCTTGCAGAAATATTTTTTCTAAAAAAATTTTTCCGTTCCATAATAAAATGATTCTGAAATCTGCAGTTTCTTTACCTATTTTTAAAAAGGACATTTTTTTAAATTTTTTTTTTTGTTGTTCAAAACGCATGTACTTTAGTTTCGTGTTCTTCATTTGTTTTGCTGCTAGGAGTCTATAAACGTTCCATATGCATGTTTCAAATCGTCGACTCGTGAAATCGCAAAGATGTTCTATGTAAAATCCATATGCATGTTTCAAATCGTCGACTCGTGAAATCGAAAAGATGTTCTATGTAAAATCCATGTGCATGTTTCAAATCGTCGACTCGTGAAATCGAAAAGATGTTCTATGTAAAATCCATATGCATGTTTCAAATCGTCGACTCGTGAAATCGCAAAGATGTTCTACGTAAAATCCATATGCATGTTTCAAATCGTCGACTCGTGAAATCGCAAAGATGTTCTATGTAAAATCCATGTGCATGTTTCAAATCGTCGACTCGTGAAATCGAAAAGATGTTCTATGTAAAATCCATATGCATGTTTCAAATCGTCGACTCGTGAAATCGCAAAGATGTTCTACGTAAAATCCATATGCATGTTTCAAATCGTCGACTCGTGAAATCGCAAAGATGTTCTATGTAAAATCCATGTGCATGTTTCAAATCGTCGACTCGTGAAATCGAAAAGATGTTCTATGTAAAATCCATATGCATGTTTCAAATCGTCGACTCGTGAAATCGCAAAGATGTTCTACGTAAAATCTTAATTATCAGGTGATACTATACGGCTTTATTGTCTTTACGCGGCTGAAACTCGTTGCACTTGTTTACGTTCGTGTATCAATTGTTTAACAGTATAATGCAATACGTTAAAAATAAATACAAATAGGAAGTATATAAAAAATCTCCTGATTAAAACCCCATTACATGTATGTTTACATATAAAAGTATTGCCTATAAACTCGTGCAAAACATGTCATTATTAAAAAACTACAGTGCGTCTAATAATTTGATCTAATTATTACAATATACTAATATAATACATGATGTAATAAATATTCTATATGTATATCATATATCATCTAATATATACAATCGTCGAATTTATATTCTATATCGTCAAATTTAACCCATTGATACTGGACCATAAACAAGTGCAAACAATCGCGTAAAAACAATAAAGCTGTATAGTATCACCTGATAATTAAGATTTTAAAATAGAATCTTATAGTGCGTCTCGTGATTTGTCTATTGACTATAGTACAGTCACGTGATTTAATAATATGGCCACTATATATGAGAAAATGCACGGGGAGTATGATGGATTTTTTTTTTAACTCAAGCCATTATCTATCGTTAATTTTCTGGAAAAATAAATCACGTGACTCGCTTTGAAATTCAAAAAAATGAAGTCCAGCAACATTAACAGGATTATCTATGGACATTAAATTTGACCTGCTGAACGAGGATAGTTGTCGCGAATGACATTGAATTTCCAAAAAATATCTTTAAATGTTTTCTAGTGAATTCCTTTTACTTTTTGCTTCCAAATATCACCATATTATTCACCAGTTGTATGAAAGGTAGGAAAATTCATTTGTCTCTCCAGAGCTTAGATTTGCTCTTTTTTTTTTCTTCTTTTCTTTTTTAATATCCGTCGTCGAACAGCCGACCCAATTTTATGGGTTTGCGACTACTAATGTTCAACTCCGTAGCCTTGTCATTTTGAACCCAATCCAGAAGAGAAGGAAACTCCTGTATCAAGTATTGGGAGAAATTTGCCTTCGTGGAGGACTTTTTGATGGAGCTAACCCGCATTTGCGTTACATGGGGAGGAAGACCACGAGAACCTCCCAAGGTTAGTCTGACAGCAAAGGGCCTCTAACCCATGATCCGTCTACCACTAAGGATATTTCACGTCAGCACTGTGGTCGGTAAGAACTGGATGCGAAATTCGTATCGACTGGGATTCGAACCCGGCTCGCCTCATTGGAAGGCGAACGTTCTATCCCCTGACCCATCACGGCTCAGATTTGCTGTTTGTAAATGATGAATTTTTCTTTTTTTTTTATAAAACTAGAGGTCTCCGCCCCCTGCTCGCTGACGCTCGCCAACCCCCGGAGAATTGCTTCGCAATTCTTGCTTGGTTTGCTTCGCAAAACCAAGAATGCTTTGATTTCATATATTTCAATATTAAACTGAATATTAACTGTTATCATCGAAAAGAATTAATTTTCTTAAATGCAGAATAAGCAGTGTGTCAATATCAATGTCACTTTTTTTCGTTGACTACAGTTCCTTCTATGTCCTATTTGTTCTTTAAATGAGCCAAAATTGTCAGAAATTAACATCAATGTGCAGATATAATCTTAATATGAAACTTGTTTAAAAAAAATGATAATCACAATAATACAGACTTTGTCCCAAAGAAATGAATATATTTTTAACACATTTAATTCAATATATATATATATATATATATATATATATGCAAACACTATAATATTTTTCAATAAGCAATATTGTTAAGAACAGGGTAATTTTTAAAAAAATATTTTAATAATATTCAGCAAAATAACTATAAATGAAAACATTAATTTTGCGGAATTAAAATAAACAATGCACCAATAGCATTTTCTTTACGCTAAATACATTTATAAATTTGACATTATATATATATGTTATAATATTTCTCTATATACAATATTGTTAATGACAGGATCATCTTTAATAAATATTTTAATGTTCTCCTTCGTTGTGCATCTTGACAATGCCACATATAATTGACCATGAGAAAAAATAGGCCGTTCAATATATAGCCCAACTTTATCGAAGGTTTGGCCCTGGGCCTTATTAATTGTTAAGGCATAAGCTAATCTAACAGGAAATTGTCGTCGATAAAGCACAAATGGTAAGGAAGAATTACTTGATAATGTATTTAATTCTATTCTTGGAAGATTGACAATACTACCATTTTTATTACCAGTAGCAATTTGGCAAGTCAATACTCTTTTCCCTATTTTAAGAACAGTCAATCGAGTTCCATTGCAAAGGCCATCAACAATAGATATGTTCCTGATCAGCATTACAATGCATCCAACTTTTAATTTGAGCTGATGAGGTGGCAGTCCCGGGAGATTTATGGAGTTTAAATATTCAATAGAATACCTTAAAGTAGCTTCTTCTTCTCTCCCGTCTGATTTATCTACTCCATATAGTGTGGCCTTATCAATACTATAACTTATAACCTCTTCACCTGGCACACGTGATAAAATATTTTCATTAACTTTGTTAACTTCATCATTTTGCGGTGATAATATGATGTGATTAATGAAGTTAGTATTAAGACAATCGATTTTTTCAAAAAACCAAGAAATGATATCTTTACAATAAAGATCAGGAGTGCTTGCATCAAGATGTAAAAGTTCTCCATTGCCAATTGTCAACAACCAATTGGCAAATTCTTGGTTACCAGCTTTAACTCTCATATTAATTGTCAAATGAAGGATTTCAAAAAATGGCCAAAGAAAAGAGTATTTTATAGTTTCATTAATAACCTGCATATGTGTAGCTTTTTTAACGACAGGTAACACTTGTCGAAAATCTCCACCTAAAATTATTATCTTACCACCAAATGGTATCTCATTAGCTAGAAGATCACGAAAAGTTCTATCGATCATTTCTATTGCTTTTCTGGGAATCATACTTGCTTCGTCCCATATAATAACGTCAACATTTTTTAAGCGAATCTTATCACATTTTTTTAAAATACAAATCCCATCGTCACTTAGATCAATAGAATGTAAGGTTCGCATAAGTCTAATTTTATTATAGCAGAGAATAGTTTAACTTTCATAAAAATAGGTGGCAACATTCAGAGATGTAAATAGAACGCTTCGCAAACGCATATATTTCGCTGTTATTATTTTTCATTAAATACTTTTATAAAATATCTCTTCGCTTATTTACTGTATTGCATATTAATTAAATTCCTTGTCATTCAACTTTATCTTATATGCCGGAACCAGATTAAACTTACGAATTAACGTTTTAGAAAACAAATAATCAGATTAATCAATATATCAATACGAAATAAGTTGAGATGTTGTAAAACTGAAGAATGAAATTCTAACTATTTTGTGATTGGTTGCATCTCTGAAAAAGAAAATTCAGACTTGTAAATCGCTTTTTTAAGCTTGCCGTTTTCAGACATGTGATTGGCTGTTGTGAACGGCGGTTATTCTTCATTATTAACTGCAAAATCGTGCTTTAAAACTAAAATAAATAAAAATTTAAAATTATGTAAAAGATTTGAATGCCCTAAATGTCTTCCCTGAAAGATTCTGAATGAATTGATTCCTTAATCTTAGATTTTCATCACGTAGTTAAAAAGTTTTTCAGGGGACAAAATTAACTGCAAAAACTTTTTTTTAGAATAGAGAGATAAGGTAGCTATAATATGGGTTACTATGGTTCTACAAATATTATATTCCGCCTCACTTAGTCAAATATGTAATAAATCATTGAAATGTAATAAATAAACAAAATTAGTTTGACGAAATTTTTAGCGCAATGCATTGGAATTTTTTTTCTTATTTTATACATATTTATAAAATATAAAAACTTCTATTAATCTTTTTATGTTAGTTCTTTTTTATAAAACTTCGTTCTAATTAATTATTCCAAATCGAAACACTTTCTCATACTTTTAAAAAGTCACATCCTGCTCTTAAATCTATTTTTTGCTTAAGTATGCATAATTAAAAGTAAAGACATTTTTTACCCTTTACCCATTGTGGGAATCACACGACCTATTTAACAAACCAATTGCAATTACTAAGCTATCCCTTTGTACCTAAAATATAACAAAATAGAGGAAAATTCATTTTGCACAGAGTTTTTGAGTGCGAATTTGAGCTCCGCCATTGATAAGAAAATGATTTGAATATACTTATGTGAAGCTAATAAAATATTTTTTGGCCTTCCAACTGCTATCTGCGTGGTCCAACAACACTCGACCATTACTGCCCCTCTTTCATATATATATATATAAAACGTATTTTTTTTTGGGGGGGGGATACGAAATGCTCGAGACCGCTACTTTTTAATCTTAAGTTTTGGCAATACTGGTTAAGTCCATCTAGCAGGTGCTAAGGGCAGGTTAGCTCCTGGTTGTGTCGTTGGATTTTTGTGACATAATAAAAAATATACAATGTTTTCACTTAAGTGCTTAACATTAAGTTATAAAAAACTAAAGATATAACTGCATTTATACGTGGATTTACCCCTTAATGGTTGCATAATATTAAAGAAAACGATCATAAAAGGAAAACGATTATAAAATTAAGGGTATTTTATTTTAGTTTATAAACGTCATTGAGCAGCCGACCCAATTTTTGGGTTTACGACTGCTAATATTCAACGCTGTAAGACTTGTCATTTTGAACCCAATCCAGAAGACAAGGGAGCTCCTGGATCAAGTATTGGGTGAAACTTTGCCCTCGTGGAGAACTTTTTGGATGGACCTAACCCGCATATGTGTTACATTGAGAAGAAAACCATTAAAACTTCCCGCGGTTAGCCTCAGGGCAAGGGGACTCAACTCATGATCCGTCTACCGCTGAGGATGTTTCACGTCAGCACTGTGGTTGGTGCAAGCCGGATGCGGAATTTATATCGACCCACCCTCGCTGGGATTCGAACCCGGTTCTCCTCATTGGAAGGCGAATTCCCCTGAGCCACCACGACTCATTTTTATTTGAATTTGAAATATTATTTTTAAGAATTACCCATGAATTACCTATGATAATCTATACATTTTCATTTCTAAGTTAATCGCCAATCACAAATATACATATTTGATAAGCATCTAGTTTAAAATTGGCTAAACACATTACAAATTGTCTGGTACTGACATCTGGTGTTATAGATTAAGAAATAAGAATGTATAAGAAACAAATTATATTAATCTTTATAAAGCGTTAGTTTTGAACACAGCACCCCGGAAATATTACGGTAACGAGAAATAAAAGACGAAACTTCGACCCTTCATTATAAGGAAGGGAATAATGAAAGATAAGAAAAACATGATTTTCTTACTTTTTAAATCAAATTGGTGATTACGTCTCTTAGGCGTCATGTAGTTTAGACTCAATATTGAAAATACGAATTTCATGGTTGAAATCTATTCCACAGATTAAACGTTTCTTAATATTTTTTGAATGGCAATACCGATTGACATGGTGTTTTCCTTTTTGTTACAGATTGCTCAAATATTTTTAGATCATTTTGTGATATTTTTCATTCCACTTTGTTGAGTTGTTCGCATGAATATTTAAAAACGTGTCATTTCATTGTTTGAACATTGCGCAGTAATGGAAACAGCACCGTAACAAAATATTAATGTTTGTAGTTTCGGATCATGTACAGGCATTAACATGCTCTGAAGCAATATTTGCCAATACCACACGTAAATCACCAAAATTTCAACAACGGTAATTGCAAGTTTGCTGCGTTCTGATTTAGGAAATCAGTTTTAACTTATAAGATTGAATAAAGCGCGACTTTTATTGATTTTAAAATGCCATGCCAAAATGATTTCTTTTAGTAGCACGTGTAAAAATTTCTAATGAGTATCTTTTAAAACATTTTGCAAGATCACAGAAAGGACAGAAAATAAAGCTGTGCACAATTTAAAGAAAAAAATGTAATGTATATTTTTACTGAGAACATTTTTGTGGAAACAATAAAAATCATATTAAATTAAATTTTCACCATGCAGAACATAGAAATGGAACATTATAAACTTGCTGCTAAAGATATCAAATCACTTATGAAGTTCAATTAATCTAAATGCGGCTCTTTTAAATGAATGTTTTAACTAATTTTCTTCACGCCACTCTAAAATATTTGATGAATGATATTTTAATATATTTTTCATTTCGAGGATTCTTCACGGAAACAAAACTAAGCAAAAATACCAGGTTTAAGGAATTATTTCCATTAATTTTGCAGTTCTCTAATCCTTCGAAAATTTATAACTTGTTATTTGGCGTAAAATTACTTGTATTAATGCCAAATGCCGTATCTTGTTCTCCCGGGACTTCAACGTCGGAGTGTTCTAAAGCCCATCTTGAGACGCTAGCTAAACTGTCGCCGAATGACTCTTTCAATCGCTTTAAATTATTACTAATGACTATGGATTACCTTTAATCCTGACGTCGCAGCTTAGAGACTTCTGGGAAAAGTGTCCGAAGTTATGAGGTGTTGAAAAGTTCGCCTCAATTGCTCAAAACCAGCCAAATGGCGCTCTCTTCAAGACATGGAATCGATACGCTTTTCATCATTATCTAAATTAGAAATCGGGTGCTAATGTTTGTGTAAAGAGTGATTTGCATATTAATTCATTTGTTGCTTATAGTGCGATGAACGTATTCGTAATTGGGAAAAAATATGGCGTTATGAATATGGTTATGAATACATTATAAATAGGGTTATGATGAATATATTACGATTAAAACATTATGAATATGGTTTATGAATACATTTTCTGAACTGCTTAAATTTCTACCTGTAAACTGTGCTAATCCTATTACACAGGAATCAGAATTTTTCATGTATATTCTGATAATTATTTGAAACTGGGGAGTTTCTCCCCTGCTCGCTGATTTCACCAGCCCCTGGAGCAGCTTTATCAGTTCCTTTTCCATCTCTTCTCTCGTACGTTGTATGCCTAGATAGCAGAATAAGGTTTATTTTAACTCAGCAAAAACGTTTTAATCCCAGAAAGTATGTAACCTTTCAGCAACCTTGTGTCAAAATGTTTTTTCTCATTGGAGCAAAGATGTTTGTACTAAAAACCTTTTTTTCAGTAAAACAAAAATATTGTAGTTTCAAACCTTTCATTCTAAAGGAATTAAAAAAAATTTTTCAAAGCTTTTTTTAAAAGTATTGTCACTTAGTCTCTCACCGATCTCGTTTTAAGGTTAGAAGGTTTACACGTAAACCGTATTAGAAACCTTTTTAGGTTTACATTAAATTGTTTTTGTTGAGTGAAAATAAACCTTATTTTGCTACCTGGAAATATTTCTCAAAAGATTTTATTACATGACATTTATAAGATATTATTAGTAGAATAAAATACAACACATTACGACACTTTTTTGAGATTCATATTGTTCCAGAGAAACAACATGTTAAACACTCAAAAACTTAAATAGCTTTTTTTTTGAAAGAAAAAAAAACAATAATTTTTATCATTTATAAGAATTACTTTTGGAATTAAATACCTAACAGGATACATTCTTAAAAGCCAATTTTTGAAATAAAACGATTTTAAATTTGTATATAAATTAGAGATTATTTTTTTGTTTTTACAGACATTTATTTTTTCTCTTATCCACACATTTTGGAATAAAATTCCTCACATCAATGAGATTCGTATTATTTTATGAAAAGAATTTGAAACTCTCGCTAAAATTATAATCGTTTAGTTTTTATCGTTTTTACTGTTTTCTCGCTTTAAATACAATACTTCTACACACACCAAAATTATTTTGTAAATTACAAAATGTTCTAGAACAATTGTTGGTAACTTGTGTTTATTTTGCAATATTGCTGTTGCGAAAGTATTGAAATACTTTTTTAAATCACAAAATGTTCTACCACAATTGTTAGTAACTTGTGTTTATTTTGCAATATTGCTGCTGTAAAAGTATTGCAATACTTTTTTAAATCACAAAATGTTCTACCACAATTGTTGGTAACTTGTGTTTAGTTTGAAATATTGCTGTTCTAAAAGTATTGCAATACTTTTTTAAATCACAAAATGTTCTACCACAATTGTTGGTAACTTGTGTTTATTTTGCAATATTGCTGTTGTAAAAGTATTGCAATACTTTTTTAAATCACAAAATGTTCTACCACAATTGTTGGTAACTTGTGTTTATTTTGCAATATTGCTGTTGTAAAAGTATTGAAATACTTTTTTAAATCACAAAATGTTCTACCACAATTGTTGGTTACTTGTGCTTATTTTGCAATATTGCTGTTGTAAAAGTATTGCAATACTTTTCAAATTACAAAATGTTCTACAACAATTTTTAGTTACTTGTGTTTATTTTGCAATTGCTGAAAATACGCCTATTTTTTCTTTGCTTCAACATTCGGCGGTGACAACCGAACAAATCATTACAAAAAAAAAAAAAAAAAAAGAGTTAACTAATTTATATGAATGAAAGAGACTAGCAAAAGGCATCTTTCTGATGGTAACGAAGTGTAACCGACAGTTTGAGGGGATGAAAAAACATAGTTTTTGATTCTAAATGACAAAAATCTGAAGTCAAAGCGTAACACTTGGCACAACGCCTACAGTTCTGCAAGAGAGAAAGAAACACCTGACTCAAACATAATTTTTTTTCTTTTTGTGTGTGTCTCTTACCTACTTCATGCAAGAACTTAATCCTCATAAACAGCTCAAAACGTCAGCAGACTCTTACGTTTTAAATAAATAGATCTTTTAATACTTTGTTTCGTTATTTCTCGTTGAAAAGTCCACGTAAATATATGTATGTTATTTACTCTGTTTTATTTTATTTTTACATCGGCGTTGAGCAGCCGGTTTATATTAAATGTACGGCAGTTGCAGTTTTTAACCCGACCCAGAAAATAAAGGAACCTGGGTCAAGCATTGCTGTGAAATTTCTTGCATGAAACTAAACCACATTTGTGCTTCATGGTAACAAAAAAAAAAAAAACCCTGAAATGGAGAATATCTTGCAAAACGCAGCAGAGTTGTATACGAGAGAGCTAGAATCTTACCGAACTCAGCTCAGTCAACGCACATAAGGACTCGCAAATATTTCATCTGACATGTGACACGATCATACATTACGAACCGACTGTACACCGAAATGGATTGTTGTTAAATGAATTGTGAAAATGTTAAAAAGAAAAATGTTAAAACCGCGCTTTTTGCATAATTCGTGACAAAAATCGGTATGGTAAAGAAAATATATATCTCATTTTTGAATAGGAAAAATTGACTACTTTTTAAAAACACACAATGAAGTAAGCACCTTTAAGGGCTTTTAAGAAACAAAAAAATCGAAAATAAGCATCTTTAAGCACTTTTTAAAAACGCCACGCACCATATCTAAGACAAAGGAAAATTTTTGAATCGACTAGAAAGTCTGCAAACGTATCATGCTGAAAACTCGTGAAGACCATAAAATCGACTTTTTTTTTTATTGTGTCTGCATTTCTTTGATTGTTTGTAAGCAGCCGACCCAATTTTTGAGTTCACGACTGCCAATGTTTAACTACGTAACCTCGTAACTTTGCACCCAATCCAGAAGACCAGAGAACTGCTGGATCAAGTCAAGTATTTGGGGGAATTTGCTTTCGTGAAGTACTTTTCGATGGAACTAACCCGAATTTTTGCACTGCATGGAGAGAAAAACCACGAAAACCTCCTACGGTTAGCTTGGGAGCAAGGGACTTTAAACCATGATCCGTCTACCACTGAGGATACTTCACGTCTGCACTGTGGTCGGTGCGACCCGGATGCGAAATTCGTATCGAGCAGCCATCGCTGGGACTCGAACCCGGTTCACCACATTGGAAGGCGAACGCTCTCTTTTCTGAGCCATTACGGCTCATGCTTAGTGTTTAAAAATGTAAGGAAAAACAAATACGTTTAGTTGTTATAGTCTTATTAAGCATTTTGAGTTGAGCCCTCAAAAAATAACTCACCTTTACCAAAACTGACTGAAGTCGGGACGCGTAATTGTTCTGCAGCTTGGCCACCCTGCACGAAGTTCATCACATATTAAGCTGCGGGATTAATAAATTATTTTGATCCTGTAATGAAATCTCTGAATGGTAAGTAAATGAATGACTGAAACACTAATTAACTGAAATTAATCACAAGGGAATTTTGAAGTTCTTAATTTATACCGAAAAATTAAATAACTGAATTTATGTGAAATCCATGAAGCATAAATTTTTGCTTATAAAATAATCTATATTTGATCTTAGCTAAAATTCAAGTGTTTTTTTCCCCGACTTCAATAGGGATCCTTATTTTTTTTAAAGAGTTTTCCTCCTTTTCTTTTTATTTTACTCATTGACAAAATGGGTGTTATTTGGGGTTTGATGGTGTGCGAACCTTATTTGGACGTCATCACACTTTTCAACTGTGATCAAGAATAATAGTAAACAGTGTGTCGGCCAGATGGCCGACACACTGTTTACTATTAATCTTGATGGTTAAAGAGTTTTCTACTCTTGATGGCCAGGTGGCCGAGCGGTTAGCGTGCCTGATTGCGGGTTCGTATCCCGCTCAGGGCATGGATGTTTATCTCTATGTGTTGTCCTCTGTTGTGTGTGATGTGAGAATGTTGCGCACCCTATTAACGGGTATTTGGGGCAGTGTCGCGTGGGTAATGTTGCTCGCCTCCGTGACTTAGATTCACAGGTGCCCACTGGGTAACGTTAAATGAGCCACACTTCCGGCATCTTCCCAGGTAAAGGACTTAAAAGTTCAGTACTTGCCATTAGGAAAAGAAAAAAACAGTGCGCATGCGTTGCTATGGCGATCGCTGCTGTTTGATAATTGTTTTAGAATTCTTTTTTTCACTTTTAATTTTGTTATGCATTCAGTGGATGAGTTTTTATTTGAAATAGGGGACCAGAGAGATCCTATAAATACTTCCTGAGTTGTGAATAAAAGAGAATTTCACCATTTGAACGATATTTTTGTTTTCATTGTTTTAATTAAGAATCAGAAATTCTAACCTACAGATCTAACTGGATCGTTTTCAATTCTTCTTTCAGGTGAATATCACAAATAACGAGGGTAATTAAAAGAAAAAAAATTTAGACAACAACCATTTTGCCAAGGGGCAACCTGTGATTGCAATTTTTTTTTTCTAGTTTTGTTCTTTATAGGCACCGAATATGAACCGTTAGTTCTAAAATGTTAGTTCGTTTTTCATCAGACGATTTTTATTTTAGTTATTTATTTTTGATAGGTTACAGTAATGCATAGAACATCTTTTCACCTATCTCGCATTAGCGACTAAAACTTGAAACATGCGATATCTGTGATGACGTCTTGTCTCTCTACCGGTCATAATTATTCTCTCCTAATAGTTGATTATCTGCTTCCAGATTTTCCTCGCTTTGTCACTTATCTGTTCTCGATGTATCTATTATTCCTTACCTATTCTTGTCGTAACAGTTTTAATTATCTGTTTTAGATGTTTCTGTGCTTCGTTAATCCATCGTTACACTACGCAGGGCCCGATCCAAGCATTCGCCAAATACGATAAAATCGTAAATTTGGCGAATAAAATTATGTTTTGGTGAAAGTATTGGCAAATATTTTTTTCCTCTGTGAAGAAAAATATATATTTCATTCGACCCTCAAAATTACGTCAAAATTAAATCTGCTAAACAAATCAGTATATTTTATTCGATTACAGTAATTTTCGGTAGATACGCCGGATAACCTATTCGAATCGGGTCCAAATAATATAAGCCTGAAACAAACTGCAGTAAAATAGTTTTCTATGGGAAAAAAATTAATCATAGAAAAGGGGTAAGGTTTGCATTTGGCAAAGACTATCGAAAATTGGCGAATACTTTTGATATTTGGCTTATTTACTGGCTGATAGTTTGAAATCATTTGCACGGGCCCTGACTACGGAATGACTGAAAGTATAAAATTAGATAAAATTCTTTTTTGAAATCTATGCAATCAATTCATAGCCAACTTGATATAAAAAATAATTGAATTGAAGGGCAAAAAAAAAAAAAGTACTTATGATGTTTTACGAATTGAAGTAAGGATATTGTTCGAATTTATATTTTTTAAAATCACTTTAACATTTTGCGTTCTATATAAGAAGACATGCCTAAAAAAGGTGCATTTGTAACATATCCCGCCACCCCGAGATCCGGAACTTTGCACAGTAGTTACTGGTGTTTAAAAAAATGAGATACACCTTGTACTGTGGTAGTAGTTACCTAATGTACGGTGGTAACATGCTTTTTTTACTACCAACCGCCGAAACGAAATAGTACCAAAATTTATATAAATCGCAGGATGGTTTTGTTTCATAATTTTAGAACTTTATTTTAGAAAGAGTACCACCATTTTTATATAAATCTGACCAAATCGCACTAGCATCCCAGAAAGCATGTAACCTTGCGTCAGAATTTTCTTTTTACTGTCACGCAATCGTTTATACTAAAAACATTTTTTCAAACAAAGCAAAAATATGGCAGTTTCAAACCTTTCATCCTAAAAGGATTAAAAATTATTTTTTAAAGCTTTTTTTAAAAAGTATAGTCACTTAGGTTAAATGGTCACTTAGGGTCCAGTGGATTTTTAGAATCGTTTTCTAATTTTAAATTTAAAACTGTAATATAGGAACAAAATAAATACCCCAGTTTTTCTTTTCGAGTTAGAAAATGTACAACACTAGTTTAAAATTATTCTCCTGTCTTTAACACCAAAAGAGGTAAATTGAATTTTTTTATCGTAAAATTTAGCATGTTCGAAATTATTAATCCCATTGCACATAATTTTATGAACATAAAATATCGATTACTATTGGAGCAAAAGTCTTCAATCGATGCCAAGTCTATCGATGCTTACAAAAAAATGTAAGGTTTTTAAATTTTCAAATTTGATATTCTAGTCAACTTGAGAACATTATTTCAATAAAAAAAAAGAAGAAAAAACATGCATATCAAGCGCTTTGACAGCGAAACAAGAACAGAGCAAACGATTACGAATGCATTTTTAGCGCTAAGCATGATGGGAAAGTGAATACCCAAACTTTTTTCATTCAAACTGGAAAAAAGAAAAATGCAAAATACGTTGAAACGCATCGTCACAATTTTAAAGGAAAATCAACTACTGCTCTAATGGTTGGATTCATAAAGTACAGTAACGACTTATTTATGTAGATCCTTTTGCTTTTTTTTTCATCAAAATATTTCACGCAGTAAAAATGTTTTTAATATTTCTCTCCTATTTTTTTGTTGTATTGTATTCAGAATTCGCTGTTAACTTTTTTTTAAAAATATTATTTGAAATTTACTTTAAAAATTACGTTAGTTCAATGAAATGCATTAAATTGACCCAGAAAATAAGGAACCCAGAAAACATGTAACATTACGGTAACCTTGTATCGGAATTTTCTTTTTACTGATATTACAGCGAATGTAATATCAGTAAAAAGAAAATTCCGACAAGGAATTTTCTTTTACTGATATAAAAATCAGTAAAATTAAGTCTTTATACTTTTCTTTATACTTTTTAAAAAAAGCTTCAATAATGAAGGATTTTAGTACTAAACATTTAATAAAATATTAGTACTAAAAACCTTTTTTCAATAAAGCAAAAATATTGCAGTTTCAAACCTTTCATCCTAAAAAGGATTGAAAATTATTTTTTGAAGCTTTTTTTGAAAAGTATTGACAACTTAGGTGCATTATGACTAGAGCCCGGATTTTGATGACCTAAAAAAATCTCAACTAATGCCCTTAAAAAGTGCAAAAAATGCCCTTAAAAATGCAAAAATTGCGCAAAAAATGCCTTAAATAAAGTAAAAATATTGCATTAAAAAAATGTTTTGCTCTTTAAAATTATTATGAGTCATTTAAAAAATATAAAGCAATGCAATACTTGTTCTACGTTCACTAAAGTTTGAAAAATATGTTTTATATCCTAAAATAACAAAAAAAGGAAAATATATTGACACCAAAATATTTTTCTTTTGTATAGAAACTTTGATGGATATAACACCAAAATATTAGTAACATAATATTACTAAATATCAGAATTGCATTGGATTATTAAATGTTTTTTGATAATTTGAAATGTAAACGAGCGTTTGTCTGAAAGTAAATTTTCATTCCTGCAGAAGCTTCTTTCAACGTCTACTGATGTTATAGGTGTGTACTTGAAAAGGACGGTCTCACTTACTGACAATTCTTTTTCAATTTGAAAAGATTTTGCTTCACCTGTTAATATCCTATAGATTTTCTTCATTGTTTGAAAAAAATTAACAGAAAACTTTAAAAAATGCATTAAAATGCAAAATACGCCCAAAAATTTAAAGAAAAATGCCCTATAAATCTAAAAAAATGCTTTAAAAGACCAAAAATGTCCAAAAATGCAAAAAATGCAAAAAAATGCAAATGTCATCAAAATCCGGGCCTTAGTGATAGCCATACACTTTGACGTCATGCTGCGCAATTTTATATTGGCTTTAACTGTAAATCCCATTTGGAATTATTATGATTGATTTTAATTTTTATAAATCTCATTGGGGATGCTGAACTAGTTGTTCTTGCACGGACGCATTTTGCGTTCATTTATTTACTTCGTATTTTTTTACTTTCCTACGTGGTTTAAAATACTTGATTTATTGTTTGAAATTTACACGTCATCGATAGTGTGATGTTTCTAAAGTGTATCAATCTTTATAGTTAACGGCAGCATATTACAATAAACAACCGAAATTTGGTAAATCCTAGGTTTCACCTGTAAAACAAGTAATTAGATAATTTTCTTCTACGGAAGATTGTTTTGATAGAATTATCCCACAGTTACATCTCTCACTGTTAACCCGATTTGAAAGGTTCTTTTACACCAGGATAGGTCTGCTACACCTGGTGGTCGACGTGAACTGGGAAGAGCTATTTTATTTTATTTTGCAACCGTCGTTGAGCAGCCGACCCAACTTTATGGGTTTACGACTACTAATGTTCAACTTCGTAGCCTTGTCATTTTGAACCCAATCCAGAAGACAAGTGAACTCCTGGATCGAGTATTGGGAGAAATTTGCCTTCGTGGAAGACTTTTTGATTTAGCTAACCCGCATTTGCGTTATATGAAGAGGGAGACCACGAGAACCTCCCACGGTTAGGCTGACGGCAAGGGGACTCTAACCCATGATCCGTCTAACATTGAGGATATTTCACGTCAGCACTGTGGTCGGTGCAAGCCGGATGCGGAATTTGTATCGACTGGGATTCGAACCCGGTTTGCCGCACTGTAAGGCGAACGCTCTATCCCCTGAGCCATCGCAGCTCTGGGAAGCGCTATTGAGCAGAATTAGGAATCGATTAAATATTATGAGTTACAAATCATGATTGGAATCGTAATCGTAAGTGGTTACTAGCATTAATTACGCCAGAAAAATGTTAATAGAAATCAATTATCTCTTCTGTAATCGATGAAGGAAAATAAATTCTTATAATGTGCAATGTAATCTTAAGGCCATATCACACTTAAAGAAATTCGTCCAACTCAACCTTCAACTCAACCTCAACTTCAACTCCGAAGACAACTCCGTCCGAAAACATAGGTGTGCTATACTTATCCGAGTTGGATAAACTGTTGGATCAACTCTTTCACATCTCCTCGAAAAAGTTGATTCAACTTCACAATTCAACCAATCAGGTGGCAGCAACCGCATGGGATTATGGGATAGCACAAGTCAAAACAATATGGCGGCAAAGTTTATGTGAAAAAGCAGCGAATCTAATTTGTTATATATTAATTCAGGTGAGTTTTTAATTGAGTATTGATTTTAAAGTTATTTTATAAGAAGTATAAATCTGTTTCTATCCATTAAAGAAGTTTATGTTATAAATGTGTTATGTTTTTAACCGTGAATTAAAAGTATGATTTTTTACGCCAAATTCGCCAATCTGAAGTAAATTTTGCTAGTACATAAAAGTAGTTTTGTTTTATATTTTGACATTACTTTAAATGATAAACAAATTTTATGAATTGCATTTAATCTTTTTCGTACGAAACTGTATATTTATTAGTATTCGCCGAATTCAAATATAGTTTTTTTTTTACAATTACTTTGCTCTTTCTATAGTTCCGATAAGATTATACCAGCAATTATTCTAGAGTTGGTACTGAATTCAGTGATTTTGAATATTTTTTTACAAAGGAAAAAATTGCGTTATAAAAAGTAAACTTATTCATACCTAAACAATATGCTGACAGAATTAATTTCTTTGTATTATTTTATTTTTAAATTGTATATTTGTCAGTATTCGCGGAATAAAAATTTTTTTTTCCAATTGCTTTGCACTTTCTATTGACAAGTGGGCCCACCTTGAAAAAACCCACTTGGGACGCTAAGTGGGTTTTATTAAAAAAAATTTTTTTATTAAAACTTATTGATTCACATTTAATCTTATGTAATTTATTGTGTAGCATAAGTTTGTCAAATAGATCTGCATGCTTTATATGATTAAGTTTTTAATATTTATAAAGTTGAAGAAACTAGCATCTGTAATTTTGTATTACTATTAAAAACTTAAAGAGGGTTTTTTCAAAAAGTAATATTTAATGAAATTAGATTAGATGGAAATTTAAATAACATAGACTGTAAGGATCAATTTTTCAGATGCAGTTGCATTCTTTATATTATTAATAAGCAGGTTTTGAATAAATTATGAAGGAAGTTGAAAATATTTTTTTACCCGTTAAAGCACCTAACAGGTTTTTTCAATGTAATTTTTTTAATAAAAAAGTATTAACACACGTTTAACTTTAAATATACTAATATGTAGGTACTTCTTATATCTGCTTTTTTCATAATTTAATAGATTAATTTATTTTTTGAAATTAAAGATAAAGTTAAAATTATTTATCTAAAAAAGAAGTCTTCTTCTTAAGGTTAAATATTTGAAAAAATGGGACAAGTAACTGATACTCCTTGTAATTATACATAATTTTAATTTCACTTTCTATTAATCTTATTATAAAAACATGGAAAACCATTAAAAATTTATTTCAGTTTTTACTGATAATAAAAAACTTACTCATATCATAACAATATGCTGACAGAATTAATTGGTTGGTAATTTTTAATGACTGTTCCTTATTGTCTGTTGCCTTAAATACATTTGCTTCACCTTTCTTAATAAATTTTTTTACTTGTATTGCAGCAAAGATGAGTCAAAATTTTGAACAAGCTCCCGTTGGAGAAACTTTTAAATGGAGCATCGAAATGGAGAGCACATTTATTGAACTCTTGAAGAAAAAAGAGAACATTTGGAATGTAACATACCGCCACCACAGGAAATATCATTTAAGAGCTCATAAAAAATTAATCGAAACTGCTTTTGGAATAAATTGTTCACTTTTATCAGTTCTTGTTTTTCCTAATTTTTGAATAGTTTGTGTTTATTCATGTTGAACCTTTAACAAAATAGTGCCGTTTAATAGCTTTCTTTTTTTTAAAATTCAGTTTCACATAAACTTTTAATTTTCTACAAATAGCACAATTTTTTTCAAATTAGAGTATTTCACTAAACATATATAATAATACTTATCGAACTCTTAAAAAACTATTTTAATAATTTTTCAAGAACTTAAAGTCAACATTAAAAAAATTTATTGCATTAATTTGGTGCAAAAAATTATCAAACTCCTAAATTTTGTTATAACTGTTTATTTTTACTCTTATATTAGATTTTGTTTTCTCCGTTGTAAAATATACATAGTAAATGTAAGTTGCAAAAAGCTATATTATGTTATTAAATATATGAAAAACTTAAAGGTAATTTATTTGAATAATTTAAAATAAGTACTATATGACTAAAGGTAAAGAATAATCTAAAAATATATTTATTAACTAAAGATAAAAATCCATTGCTACTTATGTGTTTAATTTATGATAATAAGTGAAATTAATACAGCATGCAACGAATATATTTATAACAAAATGGTGATTTTTTTTCCTAATTTACTTTTCCAATATTAAAACTAATTATATATTTTTAACTTCTATGTCAAAGATTGCACAAATGAAAACAAACAGTTCTCTCAATAAATTTTCCTAACAGCCTAATCTCTGTCTTCGTAAGCGTCCATGCTTTACTCCAAAGTGTCCTTCTCTTATCTTTATTTTTCTTTACCAAACTGTAAATGATCAAACTTGAAATTGCTGAGGAAGGATCCATTGCCGTCGATTAAATTAAATTTAATTACCACACGCGCTGAGTCTTTCGATGAAAATTTTTATCCGTCTATGTATAAAGCGCTAAATCGCCTAAAAAGAAAGAAATCACTCGTTTATCAATGATCAACTCCTTTCAACCGCATGGCAACCATAGTTCAACTGCTTCAGGTAGTAGTTGAACAGAAAGTTGAAGTTGAGGTTGAGTTGAAGGTTGAGTTGGACGAATTTCCTTAAGTGTGATATGGCCTTTAAACAAAGTCAATATTTATTATTATTTTTTAAATCAAGGCACATCGCATTAAATTTATAGTTTTGTCTGATATACCATGCACCTTTATTACTTTTCATTCTCTCTATAAATAATTACCTTGTCCAAATTTTCAATCGTTAATAAAATACTTTTTATTCCGCCCATTCAAGTTCAAATACGTTTTTCTTAAATTTTTTCAAATTTCAATTCATTAATTAAATTTAGTTAATTAATTTCAGTTTTATATGGGAGTAAAAAAATTGTAATTATTTAATAAAGTGTAACTGAAATAATTTTTTGTTCTTGTTGACGAAGTAGGAATAGACTTAAATTAAAATAAATTTTATTTTTAAAAAATTAAGTAACTAAATGTTTTTCAAAAAACTTCACAAATCATTTAGTAATCGTTTTAAGATGAAAGATTTGAAATTGATTTGACAGTTGAAAAAGACTTTTACAGCAAACTTTTTCGTGACAATTTAAAAAAAATAATAAAAAAAAAAAAATTCCCGCACAATGATACTGCAAGGTTACATGCTTTCTAAAAATATTCAAAGCCAGCAAGAACATTTTATTAAAAAGATGTGTTTTCAAAACTGTGTCTAACACGTCTTTCCACTAAGCTTTTCAATTATCTGCAGCTGACAACCGAATTCGAGATAATCCGTTACACCTTATTGAGTTTATTATAAGAATATTCCCTTCAGAAAATTAATAGGTAGACAAAAACAATCCGAACTGAAACGCTTTTAATCCGATTAAATCATATAAACACATCAAATAATGTATTCAAAAGCTACAAGATTAGCGGCAATTAAAACACTGAGTTATAATTGGAATTATTTCTTTATTTAAGAATTAATAAGTATTTCATATCTAAATAAAAACCTCTAGTAACCATCCTTCAATAATTATTCAATTAATATTTATCATTTTTTTTTAATATTTCAATTAGGCTATTGCCTCAACACCTGCAACTGATGCAATATTTAATTAACTTAGAATACATTTCAACAAAAACCGATGAAATCAAAACAGCGTGGATGGCGAATTTATTCCTATTTTTCCTTTTAATATCTTCCCACATTTTCAATTAAATAAACTCGCGTAACATAGTTTCAATTTTTGTCCAAAAGTAGATTACAAGCCCTTATTTATTCTTTTATTTGCGAACGCTCAACTGTAGCGTTGGGATTAATATCTATTTCAAAAGGAACATAATTGCTTTTACATGGTTTAACACTTTTCCTCATTAATGGTGAGATTTTTGATTTTTTTTATTTCGCACTACTTCTTTTTCGCGAAAGCCATTTTTTTCCCCCTTGGCTCTGTGAATTATAATTGTATTTTAGATTAGCTTCTTATATTCTCTTTTCTTACGCCAAGTTTGTTGTAAGATTTATTTTTTGCAATAACGCTCTCGAGGTGCCTGTAACATCATTTTAGGTTGCTTAAAAGTCAGATGATTTAATTACTTTTTTGTTTTTATTTTACGTTCCATCTTCCATTTAGTTCTTATATTTTAAAGAAGGGCTTCTTCCTCGCATGGACTGAGGGAAATTATTTTTTACCTTTTTTTAAATTCGAAGGTATTTTTCTTTACTATATTGTTTGGATAAAATTATCTTTCAAAAGCTTATTTTTTTATTGGCGTGCATCGAACGAATATTTTTAGACATAACGGTGCATGTTAAAAAGATAAATGCATGGGCGTCTTTGGGGGTGGAGAAATTAAAATACACAATTACAATAGTTCTCAAGCAGTGATCGGAAAAACTACATTATTTTTGTAGTTTAGTACAACTACACCTACTTTGTTACACATGTAGTAAACTACAACTACTACTGGAACTGTTTTTACGCCAAAAGTGGACTAAAAGGGTGACCGTTCGGATAAGGTCTACCCGTACTGGAGTTTATTTTTTTATCTTATTTTTACCTGGATATTTAAACACATAAACAATTGCACGCGTTTGTCTTTTTCAAGAGGATCTAAATCTTAAATATTTCCATTTCCTATCTGGGATGAAACCATTAGGTGAAAAATTTCGAAACAGTTCTTATTTCTTACAACACTTTAGAATGACAAAATTGATATTTATGATTGAAAAATGCCAATTCTCAAACAAAACATCCTTCTCTCTCTCTGCATTAACTCAAAAAGTTAACTCAATTTTAGGCAATAAAAAAAATATTAGAATAAAACTCCTTTGTAGACAACATCACTATACCCTATGACCAAGTTTAGGTTCGGTCAATTCTGTTTATCCAGGTACTATATACTGACGTCACTGCCTCTTTTTGAGTCACGTGAAGTTAAGTTTCGTTTTAAGCTAATTTTGAGTTATGATTTTAAAAATTACGGGTCAATTTCGAGCAAACTGATTTGATTTTTGAGAGTTTTATGCTATAGACTATTCAAAATCATCAAGATTACGCGATTACCCTACGCATGCAGGTTCCTTATTACTTCGCTCTAGGTTTTGCTTATATTTTGATTGGGGGGGGGAAGATGCTGTTTGGTAAATAGCATTTGAAAGAAAAGCTAATTTTTTTTTAAATAAAGGGAGCATGGGACAGGGATAGACTGGTTGGCAGGGCACTGGGCCCATGTCGAAAAGATAGTGGGTTCGTTCCCAGCCGGCCGAAGACTCCCCGTGTAGTAAATGGTGACTGATGCACGTTAAATCTGTCGGGTCACAAAGTCTTGCATGTTCCCATAACAAATAAATACCTCTGGGAGTACTGATCTAGGAGTTTCCTTGTCTTCTGGATTGGGATCAAAATTACAAGGTTACAGAGTTGAACATTGTTAGTCGTAAACCCAGAATTAGGACTGGGCGATATTAGAAATTATATATCGTGATATATCGTCAGTTTTGCATCGCGATATAGCGATGTATCGCGATATAGTATTTTTGAATTTCATTTACTTTAAGGCACAGAAAGTCAGATTTCTATCAAGACTTCATACGCATATTGATTTAAATCAATTTATAAATTTGAAAATATATATGTTTTGCTAAAGAAAGATATTAAATAAATTGACTAAGATGTACAAATCTTACTTAAAATATTTATTTAAAAAATGTGTGTAGATACAGAATGAAATATTTGCACTTCTTTATCGTTTATAAGGTATAAGCAGTCTTAATTTAAGTTCACCCCTAAAACACCCTTAATGAAAAAAAAATTGTTATTAAACAAAAGCTGATTTCAAAATTTCAAAATATATTTTAATTAAAATAAAAGTTAGATTGACTAAAAGCCGAAGTTTAAAATTAAAAATGTTCGAATTTTAAACTAAAAAGTAAACATAAGATTTGTAATAATTTCTTAAAATTTTCGTTCTCTGAAAGATTTCTCAGTTTAAAAGTAAAAAGGGAATTTTATAAAGATATCTAGCTGAAATTATTGAAAGAAAATTTAAAAAATTAAAAAAAAAGTTTGTTAAGAAATTCATTATACACTTAAAACAAAGTGTTAAAAATATTTTTTTTTTTAAAAAAGAAACTTTTTTTAACAAATCAATATTTGCTTGTACTATTATGCGTAAATAATTACAGAATTATTAAGTTCGATCGTAATGTTCAAATTCTTAATGAAGAAGTAAACACAAGTTTTGTTATATTTTCTAAAGATGATCACGCAAATAACAAAAGATTTCTTAGTTTAAAAATAAAAAAATAAATAAAAGTGAAATTTATCAATATATTTACCTAACAGCATAGGAACAAAATTTAAAAAATAAGTTCGTTAAAAAATTATTTGTATGCTTAAAACAAAGAGCTAAATAAATTTTAGAAAAAAAATGCTTCTTAAACACTATTTTTATTATTATTTCATATAAATAATTAAATTAAATTAAATAATGACCGAATTATAAACGAAAAACAAAGTAAGGCAAAGTTTCTTAATTAAATTCTTAAAAATAAAAACAAAAGAATTGTGATATTCGGTAATATATTTAGCTAATTAACTAATAATATAAAACGAAAATTAAAAAAAAATAATGATTTTACTCTCTAATAAAACGAAGTAGTAATTGATAAAAATAAAAAAAGAAATGAATAAAATTCGCAAACTTTTCAAATTCTTTTGAACAAATAAAGTTTATTGACTTATGTCCAAAAAATAAGTTTTGTTTTAACTTTATTTCTAAAAATAAAAACAACGCAAGATTTATAAATTTAAAATCAGTAATAGAAGCCCATTAAATAATTAGAAGTTTTATCCGAAAAGTTTTTAATAAATTTAAAAAAAGTAAAAAAAAAACCTAACAAATTTATTTACTTTGTAATTTAATTCCTTATGGGTGCCTTAAATTAGATTTCCGATAATTTTCACATTTAAAAATATAAAAAAAGTTTTGTCAGAAAATAAATAAAAAACTTACCTAATTAATGAAGAAACTTTTCTTTATAAATTCTTTTCAATAATAGATTGCGTTCAGAACAAGGTTACGACGGCGATCACGAAGTTAATCCCATTGAAAATAATCTACAAGAAACGATTTCAAATCGCGAAGGTGCGAAAACGAACATGTGATATAACGATATAAGGTCTCAAAAGTGATTCTGATTCTACCGCTCATCAGTCAAGGCCGTCTCAACATAACGAAACAATATCGTCTTCCACAGCGCGAGTTGGCATCGGAACGTAAGAGAAAGTCCTTGCGTGTATCGCTATATCGTTATATCGTCTTCTTCACTCGACGGCTTAAATCACATTTCTGATGTATCGCTTGGAATGAAAGTTGCTGTATCGGTTTGCCGATATAGGCGTTAAATCGATATGTCGCGATATATCGATTTATAGCCCAGTCCTACCCAGAATTGAATCGGCTGTTCAACGACGGTTATAAAATAAAAATAAAATATAAAATAAATAAAGGGAGCATTTTAGGACAGCACATTCTAGTACTGTCATTTTTAATAAATTACCAATTTCAGAGTATTTAATAGCTGTCTTCATTTTACATGAATATTTAAATGAAATCAAGGCTTAGTGGAAAAAAATCACCTTTATTCAATTTAATAAATTTTGAAACTCGATCAAAAGTAAGAAAGGTTTTTACAATATTCCTTTTCTAGTGAAACCATTCATTAACTTTTCGAATCGAAATCAAATTTTTCATAATCCACTCATAAAAACTTTGTAACTCCAACCGGAGGGAAGCACAAAACAATATTTTTTTCTTGTAAATAGAGAAAAAAGAAGAAAAAAACAATAAGCCATAAAAATAGTAACTGAACCTTTAATTCTTCAAAAAAGGAAAGCAACAATAAACTCCAACAAAACTTCGCTTTTTAAAGTTTTTTAACCTCTAGATACCCTTTTGCACTAAGAAGTCATGTCTATAACATAAAATCTGTACTATATATATATATATATATATATATATATATATATATATATATATATATATATATATATATATATATATATATATATATATATATATATATATATAACAATAAAGAACCACAACTGAAAATAAAGGTGAAAGGTAAAGAAAAGAAATTCGAAAAGTGGAACAATTGGGTGGAAAAAAGAGTTGAAAGTGGCCTCATGGGATCGGCAAGCTTTGGCAACGGTTCCGCAAGTTTTAACTTGAGATTTTTCCTTTCTTATTTTTCCCGCCACGGCTACCAGAACAATCCTCAGAGACTGCAAATATGATTTATGGCAGCCATTTTGTTTTTGATGTTGTTACAGGGGAGTTTAAGATTTAGGCCTCCAAGTGATCGGAATCTCGGATTTGTTGGACTGCGACCGGAAATTCTTTTTTATTCTTTTGATTCTTTCCCATCGGTCAGAGACGTTTGTTTTTAAAAGAAGCTTCATTTTTAAGTCATTGGGCTTAGAAGCATCGATTTGCTTTTCTTTGCCATCTGCACACCTAAATTCGAACGACACTATTGCATGCATTTATTGAAGAAATAAACGGCCAGAGATATAACATTTTCTGCAGAAATAAGACTTTAGCATCATTTTATTTAATAACTGTTGTTGAACAGTTAAACCAATTTACAGTCTCTGGCCAATTTATTAGATGCACTACAAGATTCTACGTAAAATCTTAATTATAAGGTGATACAGTACAGCTTTATTGCTTAACGCGACTGATACCGGTTTGCACTTCTTTATGTTCGTGCATCAATTGGTAAACATTTTTATGCAATATGCTAAAAATAAATACAAATAGGATGTATATAAGGAATCTCCTGAATATAAACTCTTTACATGTATGCGTAAATATAAATGTATCGCATATAAACTCATGCAAATCACCAAAGCCAATTACAATCGCCAAGGCTTCAAATTGATTTTAAACTGGAAAACAAAACAAAAAAATTTAGATATTTGTCTATGAGTAATACCTTTCGAATTGGGGTGGTTGTAAACTGGTTGTTAGGGCACTAAGCCCGGATCCAAGCGGTCGTGGATTCGATCCACACCGACCGAAGACTCCCTGTCTAGTAAATGTTGACTGATGCACGTTAAATCTGTCGAGTCACAAAGTCCCACATGTTCTCATAACAAATCCTTACCTCTGGGGATACTGATCCAGGAGTTTCCTTGTCTTCTGGATTGGTTCAAAACTACAAGGCTATGGAGTTGACAACTCACAATTGGATGGGCTTTTCCACGAAGGTTATAAAAAAATAAAATACCCTTCGAGTTGGTTCCTTTTTGGGATGTTTTTTCTAGTTTCTTGCGGGCCGCTGCCCGGAAGTTGACAAGACCTGACGATCATTCCATCACAGATCCTCTTTTTATTTCTCACTTAGATCAAAAGAATCGGTTGTTATTAATTTAGACAGGTTAGTATAAAAAAAATAACTGGATTTATCACCTTAACCGTAACACACATACAAAAAGGCGCATCCATGTCCCATTGCTATATAAATCGTTTCATAACATTGCCAAAATTGATTGGATATTATTAATAATAACCGGTTAAAGTGAATGATATGCGAAATTTCTCACTTTGACCTAAAGAAGCTGTCATTATTACTATTGACCAGTTAGTATCAATAATAACCGGATTTACTTCCTTAACCGTAACATATATATATATTATAATATATTCAAATTTTATAACACCGAAATAATAATGTTTTTCACTGAAAAATAGCTCAATGTATGCGCATTTATCAGATCTCATCACCGTTAAAACAAACACACATTGAGATGTTTTTGTTGTCTGGGCTGTTCTTCTAAAAGTCATGGCTCGAATTGAAATATGACCCTTTATACATTTATTGCAACTAATCGCTGATTTGAAACATAATAAATACCAATCAAGCCTTAAAATTCTTATTGTACGTATATTTCGAAAAGATACAACTCGGTGGTCTTACTTAACTGTTCTTAAAAATAACTTGTAGAAACAAAATGGCGTATTCATCCACTGCAAAGCTTTGCATCTATCGATTTATGTTGAAATATATAACGTATATATCTTTAACATTTGTTGCAACAATTGAATCCCACTGTTCCCATAACATCTAATTATCTTAAACATTTGTTGCAACAATTGAATTCCAATGTTCCATATAACATCTAACAATCATAAACATTTGTTGCAACAATTGAATTCCAATGATCCATATAACATCTAAGTATCTTAAACATTTGTTGCAACAATTGAATTCCAAAGATCCATATAACATCTAAGTGTCTTAAACATTTGTTGCAACAATTGAATTCCAATGTTCCATATAACATCAAACAATCATAAATATTTGTTGCAACAATTGAATCCCAATGATCCATATTAGCATACCAGGACTTATGTAGTTAAAATAATTGGTTTATGCTAAAACGTACGTCGCAACAAAAGAATCACTATGAGATAGATAAAAATATACAGATCATATATAGATAATCATATACATTAGTTGTGACTTTCTTTAGACCCTTAGAATGTAGAGGACAAATAATTTATCAGACTGAAAAGAATTCAACAATTTTATCTAACATCAAAATTTAAAAAAATCGAATGATGGCGTAGCAGTTTTCTATTGTTTTCTTTGCAAGAAAATCACGTGCCAGGATCCAGTTTTTTTCCCATTCATTTCCAGGTTGTCATCAGCATAAAACTAAAAGTTATAAAGGTATTGTTTTTCCATAAATATTTTTGTATTCCTAATTTAAAGTTATTTTCCTCTACTACTATTATGACGCTTTTAATTAGAAAATTTAAAACTAAGAAAATTGTTTTTTATTTTTTTATTATTATTATAATGTAATGCTCCGCTACATTTTAATATAAAATGAGTTAGAAAGGTGATATAATCTTATTAACAGTTTTATTATTATTATTTTTATGCAAATAACATTGATATACCGTTATAAATTACAGTTAAAGGGATCTGTTAAAATATTTATAACTTAACGATCAGCTTCATGCACAATGAAATGCAGGCAAAAATAGTATTTAATATATCCTCCAGTTTGGTAAGCGAAAATGCTATAATACGCTTGTGAACGTAACAAATTTGTTAGAACAATATAATGCTATAACAAATATAAATTTTATTTTAAAAAATAATTACTCAGAGAAATTACCTCTGTTCACCAATCGATCTAAATATTTGGACGTGGGAAGTGAAGGCATAAGGGTAAGCAAACGGAATTCCTTTTAGTACATGTATGACGCGAACAGGGGGCTAAGCCTCCTAGTCCATATATATATATATATAGGAACATAATTCATGAACGTGCAAATATTTCCCTTTAAAATCTTATAATAACAATAATTAGAGCTCAGGGGATAGAGTGTTCGCCTTCTAATGAGGTGAACCGGGTTCGAATCCCGGCGATGACTGATCGATACGAAATCCGCTTCCGGCTTGCACTGACCACAGTGTTGACGTAAACTATTCTCAGTGGTAGACGGATCAGGGATTAGAGTCCCTTTGCCGTGAGGTAAGCCATGTGAGGATTTTGTGGTTTTCCTCTCCGTTTAACGCAAATGAGGGTTAGTTCCATCAAAAAGTTCTACAAAGACAAATTTTTCCCAATACTTGATGCAGGAGTTTTCTGGATTGGGATTGGGTTTAAAATAAATTGGGATTGGTTTTAAATTGGGATTTCTTCTGGATTGGGTTTAAAATTACTAGGTTACGGAGTTTAATATTAGTAGTGGTAAATACTATATTGGGTCGGCTGTTTAACGACGGTTATCAAAAAAAAAAAAAAAAAAAAAAAAAAAAAAAAAAAAGAGAAAATAACAATACTTAAAAAAAAATCACTTTAGTATTTCTTTAACTGTTAATTGAATCACAGTGCCTTGCTTGTAAAAAAGTATTTTGAATTTAGAGTGATTGCTTAACTCACTCATTTAACACTAGATTGCCCAAGGAAGTCATTTTGACTACTTTTTAATTTCAATTAGAAAAACAATGATGACACAATTTCCTCGAATTTTGTGACTTTTTTGTATACCATATAATTTTTTTTATTGTTAATAATTACTAATAGCTTGTTATATAACTGTAAATAACATAAAAAAATATTAAAAATTAATTTAAAAAAAATTTCTCTACACACTAGTTATTCCTTCACGATGCAGTTACTTTGACTGCTTTTGGACATTATAGGTATATACTAAATTCCAGTCTTTCTAGTGTTAAAGCACTCTAGTCAAAAAGGTGCAAGATTGTTCGATGATATCTCAATCAGAAGTATATGCAAATTTCATTTTTCGGCTGGAAGTGAGGGGAATATACAAGAGGGAATACAATTCATTAAAAGGGAAATGACATTGAGAAGTTTTATTGAACTGATAGCGTATAAGCCTTTTTGCACAAATAGAAGTAGCCATCAAATGAAGGCAGCATTGGAAGTGGTACCAGCGGAATTGGCGGGAATCCACCCAATCAATTTTTACGAGAGTGGAAGGGTATTCGGTGTCTGCACCTACAATTCCCGAACGTGTATTTTTAAAATTGAGCTGAAAATTTCGCCTTGTCATTCAAAATAAAAGTGGATATTTCTTGAAAACGTGCATCAAGCCTAATGAGCCTAAGGAGACCCATTTGAACAAGCTTCTCGTTTCCGTCCGTTGTTTCATTTTAGGTCAATGTGTTGTGAACGAAGAAAAGTAGGATTTTTAAGTTTGTAAATAATGCATTTTTTGATGAGATTAGTTTATTTTAAACTGTCCGCCACTCTAAAGGTTTTCACAAATAAAGTTTTTTAAAACATAGCAGGAAATCTGAAGATTAGTGGACAATTAAAGTGTTCCTGTCCCGCAATTTTGTCTTCATATCCAGTTCTGCTGCAGATATGTTATAGCTCTTGAGGATGTTTGAAATTATATAGCTACAACGCTTAAGAAGAAAAAAAACTAAAATGCTAAATACATGAAAAGAACACGAAAACGAATTAATTTTTTATGGTATCAATTTCTATTTCTATATCGCTACAAAAATTATCGTCTTCGCTTAAGAAAAAAAAATAGAGCGTGAAAAAAGAAGAAGAAAAACTTATTATAACAATTATGAACATCGACAAACATATCAAAGCGAAGCGTTCTATTTACGTATCGAATATGTTGCCACATTTTTAACACAAAAGTTAAACTTTTCTCCCCTTTGATAAATGTAAACTAATGCGAACCTTACAATTAAATTATTAATTCCCTCGTATATTATTGGTTTAAGTTGTCGAAAATTAATATTTCAATTGTAAGGTTCGCATTAGCATACATTTATAAGAGTGGAGAAAAGTATATACATTTTTTAATCGTTTTTTGAATATGGCTCTTTGAAGACGAAAAAGCATAGGTTTTCTTACAAAATGACTGATAACTAAAAAACTAATCCAAGTTTTTGAAAAAGAATAAAAATACTTCTTCATTATGTCAAAACACAATTATGTGCCGAGTTTCGTGCCTGGACGAGGCTTCTGGGGCGATATATTGTGATTACAGCCACACACACAGCCGCGTTTATTGTTATGTATAGATTTGTAAAGCACGAATTTGTTGTTAAGATTCTGATTGGCACATTCATTCCAGAGAGCATGTAACCTTACGGCCAACTTGTGTCGGGATTTTCTTTCTAATGGCACAAAAATGTTTGGACTAAAAACCTTTCTTTCACTTATAATATTGCAGTTAGCACTTATTTCATTTAGAATATTGCAGTTAGCACTTATTTCGCTTATAATATTGCAGTTAGCACTTATTTCACTTATAATATTGCAGTTAGCACTTATTTCACTTATAATATTGCAGTATTAATAGCAAAAATATTGCAGTTTCAAACCTTTCATCCTAAAAGGATTAAAAATTATTTAGTAAAGCTTTTTTAAAAAATATTGTCACCTAGGTCCATCATGACGTTTTATATGACGTCACACTAGAAATAAGATCAAATGGCATTGTCCATTCAAATTGCAAGACAAGGTGGATTTTAGCTAAGCATACAAGACTTTGCGAAAAGAAACCTTATAATTACCTGGATTTAAGATTATTTTCACCTTAAGACTACCTCTATTCCAGGATCATTTTTTCACGCTTGGAAAACCCTAAGACAACATCGATTTTAGGTTTTTATATAGAAGATTTTTCCCCCCAAGGTTATGGATTAGGGTATGTGCGTTGAATAGAGCAGATTGTCACAGATGTCATTTTAAGGTTAGAAGGTTGTTTACACGTAAACCGTATAACAAATCTTTTCAGGTTGACATTCAAAGGTCTTGCTGAGTTAAAATAAACCTTATTTTGCTATCTGGGATCTTTCTATCAAATGTTTTGTCTAGTGGCATTTAAGTGCAACCGTTTCTATTTTCAACTCAATATTATGATGCTTGAATTCTACCTTTTCTGAAAAATTAAACTCAGTATTTCAAAAATTTAAATCAAAAAGTGATTTAAATTCAGTATTTTATAAATTTTTTAATTCTGATATTTTAGCATGGGAAATTTGGAAAAATGTACTTTAAAGTGAAAAGTTTATTTTAATTCATTATTTCATGTTAATATTAGTTCTTTATTTTTCTCATTCTGACTTGTAATTGATTTAATGTTCTGATCGGCACGTGGAAAGTTGCTTTCGATTTTGTGAGTTCTATATCAGCCATAAGTTTTAATTTATTATCTTACTTTTCCTTCCTTCTCTATTTTGTTTGTTTGATGTTAATACAGTTATTTTTTTCAAAAATTAATTTATTAATTGAATGTAATTAATTATTTTTAGTTTTATTGGAGATTTTTAGTCAACTTTCGGGAAAAAATCACTATTAAGTCAATTTCAAAATGATCCCAAAGTTACGTCAGTAATGAGTAAATAAATAAAATATAAATAGAAATAAATAAAAAGTAAATTTTTAAAAAAAATATTGATAAATAAGTAAAATCTAACTGAAAGGCAAGTTTTATATTAAATAGCTGAACTTGATTAAATCGTGCCTCATCTAAAGATTTACAGCAATTAGTCACGTTATTGAGTAAGTTAAATGGGTAAAAAGATCTGTATCAAGTACAGCAGGCTTTATCTTCCATCTTTCTTTTTTTTTAAAAAGAATCCTTAATTAAAATGAAATAAGCCATGCAACACCTTGAAGTGTTACAAATTAATTGTTTAAAAGCTCTAACCTTTCAGACCGGTTATAATTTATTATTTTTTTATGAATTTCAACGGATATGGGTAAAAGTTCCTTTTCTGTGACCTTTATTGTTTTCCATTCATTGTTTTGGTTCTTACTTAAAGCAATTATTATTCATTTGTTATTATTGTATATGCATGTGCATTTGGGATATGCATTTGTTATTATTGTTTGTGACCGATAGATCAGATTAGAACAAAAGCAATACTAAATTTTGTTTACATGTCAATATGTTAGGAGTTTATGTCTTTTTCCTCCCCTTAAGTTGCAAATTTAAATAACCTTTAGTCCGACTGATCACGTGGTAACGATAAAAGCTGAATGATTGTGAGAAACAGTACAAAAATTTCCCATAGTATCTACCGCTAAAAGTACTAAATTTCTGATCTATTTAAAAATGATTTAAGTATTTAATGTTGTTCGTATATTTTGTTAAGGACAGGAACATGAAGATAGAGATCATTATCTTAATCGGGAGAGCTGGAGTCACAAGTAAATAGAGGGATCGAATTTGAAACATAAGTAAATAGAGAGAATGAGCTGTAGACGTAAGTAAATAGAGATACAAATCTGAAGACATAAGTAAATAGAGAGAATGAGCTGTAAACGTCAGTAAATAGAGAGACAAAGTTGAAGATAAAAGTAAATAGAGAGACAGAGCTGGAGACGTAAGTATTGCGTGTTTTGAGGAGAACTCCTCCAGACTAAAAGTCTGGGGCTGTCTGCAGCTATGGTAATAAGCGAGACCATATTCTAAGAGGGGGTGCAATGGAGGAGTGAAGGTGTCGATTGGTTTACTCACGCTGATCTATGCCAAGATCAAGACTAAACTATTCACCCCATGCCCCTATTCGAAGTTACTTTTTCTCGTAACCATGGTACCCGCCACGACGCGAGACTGATGCCTGGAGGAGTTCTCCTGAAAGCAGCACTATAAATAGAGAGACAGAGCTGGAGACGTAAGTAAATAGAGAGACAAAGCTGAAGATATATGTAGATAGAGATACTGAGCTTGAGACGCAAGTAAGTAGAGAGATAGAGCTGGCGACATAAGTAAATAGAGAGCTGGAGAAATAGTTGGGTACTTGACCTGCATATATTATGCTGTTCCATTAGAATGGAAGTTTTTAAAATGTAATAAAAATATGAATAGATTTTATTAAAATAAATTCTACCTTCATGCAAGCATAACTGTCTTTGATCACAAAACATTAGGGTCGAGATAGCCTGGTTGGAAGTGTTCAGCCTGCCGAAGACTCCCCGTGAAGAAAAATTGTGACTTTTTCACGATAAATCTGTCGGGGGACAAAATCCTCTGTTCTCCTAACAAATTGTATCTCTAGGGGTATTGAATTGGAGATGATCGTTCCCTGGTTCAGTTCAAAATTACGATCTGAGAATGAAGGAATGGATGTATGAATATGTCCTCCCTATAAACGGGTGTGGTGTATTTGTGTGGCAGAAGTCGAATTCCTGGCCATAGATGGAGTCACTTTAAGATAAGAACAATCAAATCCCTTGCCTTAATGGCCTACAACAACTACAGCACAAGACATTCGGGGCATTTTTTCGCAGCTATATATAGTTTCACAGAGCACAGTGACAATAATTTGTATGATAAATAATAAATCGGATAAGTATGCAATTTCCAGGAAACACGTGATTTTCACTCCCCCTCTCCATCTCAAATTAAAAGACACGCGAAAGCAACTTTCACAAATATGGGGTATTCAAAATCAGACAAAATAACACTTTTAATGTAAATTCGCAGAGGATAACATTCGATAAAACTTTTCCATACTTTCAACGCAATAATCACTATTAGAAACACAAAACAAAAATTAAATGGTAAGAGAGACATCAAGTTAGGATTAAACAAGATGCATATTAAAGGTAAGGATAGATTCACGTAAAGGGTTTAACATCAACAAACCGGCAAAAAAAGGGTAAATTACCACCAGAGTTCTGATGAGTCGCTGATCTCTCTCAACAATGTTGACACTCACAACTCGGTACGTTCGTAAAACTTCTCAAAATCAATCCTCCCAGGGGGAAGATGTTAGTTAAAATAGATTGAGTGGATTTTAACTAGAAGTATTTCCCGTGCAAAACTTGACTTTTCAAATGGTGCGGAGAATCATTATAACCAGCTTATGGAAAGTATTTGCGAGCGGAAGGGGAAGGAAGAAAAACAATTTTGACGGAACGCAGGTTTAATTTCGAGGCAATGAGGTGGCAACAGCAATTCGTCGTTTCCGAAAATCTGCAAGCATTTTTAAAATGGCTCCCAAGTGGCCCTAGAACGGTCGCCGTTAAGCCTCGAATCGGTGGACTTCCATCATTGCCTTATTGCCGTCTCATTGATACAACTACATTTATATGGAAAGATAAAATGGACGCGTGTTTAGGCAGTGCCGTTTATTCGGAATCCTTTTTAACAGAAACGACGGGAAGTTTCGAACATTTAGGGGAAAAAATGGTGCATTTTGAAAAAGATCTTGTCAGCTCCACAGCCTAGTTGAACGTTTAAGCTAATAGGTTTATTTTATCATGAGCAAGTAATATGATTTTTTTTAAAGTCAACTCCTACCTAAGTCAACAAAGAAAAATTTTATTTTATTTATTTTTTATTAAATAATTAAAAAATTTTCTTCCATGAATTAATGAATGAATTAATATTTGAAAAAACTGTATTAACATCATCCACTACAAATTTAAAAAAAAAAACGTATTTGAATCTGAATGGATGAATAAAAAGTATTTTATTAACAATTGAAAATTTGAACAAGGTATATAAATAAGAGTGTGAACTAATCGTAGAAAATGAAAAAAGAAAAACTCAAGCAATGTGATCTATGACGTTAGCGTCAGCTGATCGTTTATTTACATGATGGCTTGTTAAAGACCAGCTTAGTCTCTCCGCATAATTGAACCACAAGGAAATACATGAGGAGTTTCCACTCTAATGCTCCAACATATAAAAAGACGATAGGTCTTTTTTATTTTTTTAAATCGATTCGTCCCAAAATGGCAATAGTCTGGCCCAAACGGTTTTAGCTCCGCGTTATGGCAAAAAGCTTAATTATCAGTTATGTAGATGAATTTATCGTTTTCGTTTATTATTTTTAATTGAATTTATAATGTTCTTTAAAATCGTTTGGTCAGTTGTTTCATTTTAGCTCAATGAAATTCTTAGATGTTGATTCGTGAAGGATGCCGTTTGTTAATTCAGGACAAAAATAAATTTTGAAAAAGTGAATTATTTGAAATATTTTAATTTTTTGCCATAGTTCTTGCTCTTAAATTAATAGTAGAATTTATTGTATAAGCAACTGAAATAAACAATAGCAAATAAAATTACTGCAGAAATACTTTTGCTTATTATGTAAAATAAAAGATTTGGAGTTGATATGAAAAATTTATATTTTTGCATAAATGCACAATATGGAAAAATTTCGAACGCTATTCGCGATCGCAACGGTTGAACACGCCATCTAGCGGGTAGTATATTTTCTGGCTTTTATTTTTTAAGTTTTTATCTAGTTCTATCAGAAACATTGGCAGAGTAGGTGACAATTTTTTTAGCAGCAAATAAGAATCAAAATTTCCCGAAGAAAAAGGCAGAAGAACTTGAAAAAAAATGACCAGAACATTGGTAAATCTTTCTGAAACAGAACGCTCCCTATATTTGAAGAACAATTTTTCAATAATGTTTACCTTTCTATTATCAACAAACTTGCAACCGATAACTTCCGATTTCGTGATCGCATACTGTTACAGATGTGTGTATTTCGGTAAAATATTTTTTTGTTTTGCTTCAATTCATTACAAATTAAAGTGAAGTCAACATTACTTATTTGAATAAATGGAATTCAGAATGTGCAGAACTGTAATAGCTATAGAATTTTCTTTTTCCTTATAGAATAGTATATATTTCTGAATCTATATATAGTTCGGAAAACAACAATAAAGAATTATCCGAATTACTTGAAATAGTATCCTTTGTGTTGATTGTTAATTATTTTTTGTATTGTTTTCGTGGTAAGTTTTTTTTAGTTTTGAATGAATAATTTCAAGTAGAATCCAGCTATTCTGTTTTTAAGTTACATATTGAAGTTCATATCGAGATCTTATATTTATACCCCCCCCCTTCCATACCTGTTCAAAAATGTTTCGAAATGTCGCTTTCATTTTGAGTGAAACGAAAATAAAATTGTTTTCTTTTAATCACATGGAAGAAAGTATAGTTTTGCGTTTATTATTTTGTTTCATTGCATTATTAACACATTTTTTTCCCTTGTAATGCTTGTATTTTCCGTGAACGAGATCTTTTCCTTATTAATTTAAATAAAAATCATTAAAAAAAGCCACAAAAACAGACAGAATGACTACCGTTATGCAAGAAAGAGGTTGCTTAAAAAACATACTTAATTATGCATTCGGCTTTAAAAATGCTAAAAAGTGAGTCTTTAAGATGTATGATTAATGATATGTAAGCAAATCGTCTCAGATTAATAAGTTCTTTGATGAATGTTCTGAAAAGGGCGAGACGAATAAGATTATCGAACATAGTATGATTTTCAGGGAAGGGGTTACTCATTTAAATATTATTCTAATGGCTCATTTAAATATTTTTCTAATGCAATAAAAATCTTTTGATCCTTGAGCAACGTGCTTTTCGAAGGAATAGATTTTATGCAATATTTTAAGTTTAAATTGTAAAAAAACTATAAGAAATTAACAAATTGTTATAAAACAATTGGATAAACAAGGCCTTTACAGTCAACAGTTTCCATTTTTTCTTTAGTTTATAACTACAGTCGGACTTCTATTTAACGAATTTCCATTTTGCGAATTTTTCTATTTTGGGATTTTTTTCGAGGAACCATGAACATTTTGGAAATTCCTTCGTAAAATATCATCCAAATAGCGAAGTGAATTTTCTATTTAACGAACTTTTCTTTCAGATCCACTTTCTCTATTTCCCAAAATATTTCGGAACATTTCAAACTTGTCAACCTGTGTTTATGGGGGGGGGGGAAGTGACCTTGAATTGATTTTCGCAGTCACTTTTAGAGAAAGCAGTAAAATCTCTTTTCCTTTTTGTTTGCATTTCATACAAGAATTCATTCCCAATATAAATTGACGAGAAAGCATAAAAGAAATTTCTAAAGCATGGAACTATGATGTTACAGATCGTACTATTCCTAACAGTTTTGCTAAAGCTGGATTCTTAGTCGGCGCGGAGGATTTGGAAAGTGCGGAGGACGAGGATGACTTTCCTTTAGAACTATTTAAAAAAATGTGGAGTATAGCTAAGAGATAACCTCGATATTAACGATGATCTACTGATTAATGATTTTATTTTTATTGATTCTGAAGCTGCAATCACAGAAACAATAACTGAATCGGATATTTTGGACAGTGTGAGAAATAAAAACAATACAGCAATAAATTCTGGGGAAGCGGAAGACAGAAATGATGAACAAATCACCAAATCTTCATTCGATGGAATGTTAAAATCATTTGAAACAATTCGATAGTAGATAATAATTTACAAGATAAAGGTGTATCAATTGCTATTTTAATTATGTCTAGTGTTTATGAATTTAAAACCTGTTTCGTGCTGTTTTAGTATTTCATATGGTGATTTTCTATTTAATGAATTTTTCATATAAGGAACTTATTGTCTGGACTTAGTGATTTCGATAAATAGAGAACCGATTGTATATTTAATAATTCAAATTAACAAAAAATATTATGGTGTGTTAGAATTTTTTTTTCTTTTTCTTTGTAGAAAATGTTATGAATTTTCCCGTTTAAGGCGACAAGGGACCTTCAAATTCGATAAAAATGACGAAAAAATCAATTTTTTATTTCTACTCTCATTAAATAATCGATATCGTTTGCTTTCATATAAAAGAAAAAAATTTCGTTTTGGACAATTTTTTCGGAACTAACTGTTATCACCATTTAAAATTTTGTAAACAACCTGCCACGCCCCTTTTTACAGCTGTAGCAGAAGCACGCAAACCGAAACTAATTGTAATTTCTCAAAAATTAATAGTATTTTAATTTTTTTTAATGAATTTTTGCTCACCATAAGTTTACTAACTGTTAACTGCACTGTTTGTAGCGTCACTGATTTGTTTTTGTTTACATTGCGATTTGCTACGTCTACTTTCCTACACTTCTACTAGTATTATTTTGAAATATTATTCCTGAATTGTTTGAGATATGAATGCAAAAGCTTCTAAATTTATAAAAGATATAAATAACAGATATTTCATTCTTACATATACTTGTATCAGAGTAGTATTTCTGCTAAAAGCATATTTACTCACCAAAAAAGTACCCATCGCTTAAATTTTTCGGAAAATTAATATTATACGAACAAAATAAAATAAGCTGCAGGAATATAATAATTCTATTTTTTTTAATGTTTTTCTTAACACAGTTAAATATTTATCAAAGTTTTACAAGACGTGTAATTATTTGTAAATAGTAGTAAAAATATATAATTTTTTTTATAAAAAAAACCTAAAAATGTTGTTTTCTCTTATTCCAATTTTTAAGCATTTTAGAAATTTCGAAAAATTTCAGAGGGCTTAATTTTTATTCAAATCATTAAAAAATTCTTGTGCATGCTAAATATGTATGTATGATTATTTTGTACTATCAAAATAAATAATGCTGCCGTAATTAGAGCAAGTATATTCAAGAATGTTGTTTATGACTACATAAATTTTCAATTTTTTGTGGTATTTTTACATTATTTTTTTTTCTTTAATAAAAGCATTTGATTAGTGAAATTGGTGCATAATAAATTTTGTTACAACGTCTTTAAGCAACTTCAAAAAAAATTTGAACACAATATCTCAAAAATTAAGCCGCCTGGAGCATTTTTAAAAATTATTATTTTAAAATTTAAAATTTTTAATAAAATTTAAAATTTTGACAATTGCTCAACAAAATTTTATATGGTATTTTGTATTGCCTATATCCATTAGCTGACCAATTTTCAGATTGATTGAGTGAAAAATAAAAAATAAAAATTTGAACCTCCCTTGTCGCCTTAAATTGGAAATATATGACAATTTAATGGTTGTGTAAGAAATATGTTACAAAATTACTTTAAAAACAAAGTAAAACTACATATTTTATCCCTCGTGTTTCAACGGAAAATTTTTAAATTTTATTGCGCATGATAGAAATATAAATTGGCGACTCAATGAAATAAAATTTAACAAAATATTGTCTATCATGACAAGTATAAAGACTTGATTTCTTCCCATTAATTCGATGGCACCCAGATTTGGTTCGGTTGGCCCCATTACTTCAAGTTCAGTTTGCTGAAATTTTTTCCATTCGTATTAGTCACGCGTCTAACAGTGATCAGAGATTTGAAATTACTTTTAACATAAGACTTCGTTTAATTCGCGATCGCAACGCTCCAGTATGCCCTCTAGCGGGAACCTGAAAATATCAAGCATTAATTTATTAACTTTTCAAGTTCCATCAAAATCATTGACAGAATCAGACGCCATTCTTTAGCAGCAAATAAGAAGCAAAATTTCCCTAAGGAAAAGGCCGAAAAACTTGAAAAAACTCTCCAGAATATTGGTAAATCTTTCAGAAACCGAACACGCCAAACATTTGAGGAAAAATTCCTCAATTATTTTTAGCTTCTATTATCAACAAACTTGCAACTGATAACTTCCGATTTCGGTTACAGATCTGTGTATTACGGTAAAATAATTTTTTTTGTCTTCAATTCATTATAAATCAAAGTGCAATTAGTTATAAATCAACATTGCTTTCTTTATTCCAATGAATAAATGTGAATTCAGAACTGTAATAGTTATAGAATATTCTTCTTCGTTTTAGAATAGTAGGAGAGAGGGGGGTTATTGTAACAGGGTACGATTGTAACAGAGCAAAAATTTCGAGTGTCTGGTTCTAGATTTGGTTCCTAGGTGGCGCACAAGGTGTATTTACTAAATCTACATGTACATCCCTGCTGGCAACCATTTTTATGTACTTTTGAAAGAGTTACATCACGAAAGATATTTTCACGCTACGTAAGTACTTTTTTTGGTATTAGAATATTATATTGTAACAATGTAATTTTGTTTAAACAAATAAAAATTATTAACCGAATATGTAAGAGGACACCTTAATTAACATTTCAATAAAAAAGAATTAGTTTTGTTAATTAACTAGCAATGTTTTTAACAAATGAAGCTGAAATGGCGTCTTGGGGACGATTGTAACAACAAGTAAAGGGACGATTGTAACAGCTGAAAATAAATAATCTTATGTTTACAAACCATTACTTAATTCTTTAAGAACCACCAATAGTTTCCTATATCATTTATATTATGTTGCATGTGCATTATTTTATTTGTCCCCTTTCACAGCATAAAGTAAAATTTTTAACCCCTTAAAGTTAAAAGTTTAACCCTTTAGGTTTCTGCTGTTTATTATTTTTACTCCTAAAATATCACTACTATTTTGATCAATAAAAAATCTATCACAACTATGATAATATGTGTAATTAACTATGTTTTAGTTGAATTTATGAACTGTTACAATTGACCCCGTAAGTGGGGACAATTGTAACAAGTGCACGACTGTCAAAAATTGTTAATAACTAATATAATAACATTTAAAATAAGGTATTTATTTTTTTTTCTAGTAGAGGATAGTCTACTTTACTCGTCTGTCAATTAATACTAATAATATATTGGATTTTTTGTTAGTTAAAAATAGTTAAGTAAAAAATGTTACAATTGACCCCACTCTCCCCTATACGATTTCTGTATCGATATAATTTGGAAAACAACAATAAAAAATCATTCTTATCACTTGAAATAGTGTCATTTGTGCTGATTATTAATAAATTTTATCGTTTTCTTGGTAAGTATTTTTTAGTTATGAAAGAATAATTTCAACTAGAATTCAGCTATTCTGCTTTTAAGCTACATACTAAAATTAATATCGAGATCTTGATGTGTGGTATGTTATCTAAAAGTAATGAAGGGATAATCTATGTAGATATTATTTGAAAATAAAATTTTCAAACGAATAACATTTCATTTGGAATTCTCCGGATTCATGAAGAAGGTGAGTGTTATGATTTTTTTGAAAAAATTTGCTTCTAAATTTTTTTTTTCTTATTTGATGATAGTTCTCTACAGAATAGTTCTTAATCAGACGTGAAAACCAAAGAATAAAAAAAAAGAAACAGTATGACAGTTTTTTTTTGCCAATTTCAATATGAGAAATTTTTAAAATCGTTTTTTTATCCTAAGAATTCGTTGTTTTACGTTTTTTAGTTTATGATTTTTAGATAAAAATTGTTGTCAAAAAATTTTTTCTGAATAATTAAATGGTATAACATTATGTGTTTATGTATACTTCTTTCATATTCTAATATTTGAAGTAATATGATTCCGAAAAATATGGAATAAAAATTCGGTACTTATGTATTAACGCCACCGCAGCTACAGATTTGGCAGTTTTTAAGTGCCGCCACTCTACACCTAAATTTTTTGTCGACAAATCATAAAATAAAACACTTTATTTAAAATCAAAGTAGTCAATCGGATTTTTCGGTGGGAAATGGGCTGATATGAAGCTTAACATAGATTCAAAAGAATCTATTTTCGTTCACCTGATGATGTCACCATATTAACTCTAATAAATAAGATTCCAAATGAGGTAACATTTACAAAACTTACGTTTACCAAGATAAAGTTTCATGTCATGGGAATTGGGTATAATATGAAAAAAACACAACTACTTCGATTTAGTAGGAACAACATATGACGCAATGCTAAACGAATGGAATTTAGTTGTTGTTTATTTAGTTATTGTTATTAGTAGTTGTTGTTATTTGTTTTAGTTGTTGTTGTTGTTTATTTAGTTGTATTTAGTTTCAATAACTTTTCTTTATAATGCAATAAAATCTGGCGAGCAGCTATTTAAACGATCGAACACTTCGTTTGTTTATTTGTGGCTTGAAGTTAGGCTCGCAGAAAATGCCGCTCATGGGTTAAATTTAGTAGGAACAACACAACCTGTGACGTAGGCTATATTATACCCAATTGGTACATATTCGCTTTTTTTTTGGTAAATTATTTCGTTCCTGAAAAAATAAAATTGCATCTTGTTTTGTTTTTGGACGAATTTTCGTAGACAAATTTTCGCAGCACTAAGAAATGGCGACAAAAAGAATTTTTTTTTATTTCGTAAGCATTTTTCATTTTGCTTTTTTTAGTTTCTAAACAATGATTTTTATTGAAACTTAAAATTTTTTGATATAAATTGTTGTCAAAAAACTTTGTTTACAAAGGTAAATTATATAAAATTATGAGGCTTTATGTTCTACTTTTTGTTCATTTTAATTTTTGAAGTTATATGTTTCTTAAAACTATGGAATGTAAAGTTTAAATAGGCCTTTCATGTTACATCATTAAATTTAGTAAAACTATTTCTCGAGTATTAGGTTTTAACTCTTGAAGAAATATACATATTTTTTTCTGCTTATGTACAAACATTTTTCCCATGTGTTTTGAATGTTCCTTCTCTAAAAAAAAAAAAAAAAAAAAAGAGACAACATTTTGTTTTCGTCAAATCAAATCAAATCAAATTTTTTTCTCTTTTAAATTTAATAAGCCACAATAAAGAAGGAACCTTACAATGCTACACGCTACATTAAAAAAGTCTCCAGAGTAACTGCTCATATAGAAATCGCAGGCATTCGTCCCATACAACAACACCCCCTAGTTCGTTGCGATCGCGAATTTTAAATTGAAACAAGATAAGAAATACAAAAAATATCGAAAAAAATAAGGAAATGTGGTTGTTGAGAATTATCGTCTGCTTAATTTTTAACTTTGATCAAGTTCATAAAATTAAGTTGCTACAGTAACGATTTTGTTTTGCTTTTTTGTTGAGCTCATTCATTCTTTTCTTGTGGAGCTTGGAGTTTATATTTATTTATTTTTGAGCATTTATATATTTATATCTGAGCCATTTTATATCATTGAGTGTTTCAAATTTTATTGATGAAGTTAGTATTTTATATATTTTGTAAATAGAACTGTAAAATAAATCATTATAATCAAGAACACTGACATCTCTAACTAATTCTGATTTGAAGTGCAAAACGGAATAGCGGTTGTTGACCATCATACTAAATTTTCTAAGCATATGATCTTTTTTTTTGTTTGTTTATAAACTGCTTTAGATATTTACTAGTTCATCAACAACTATTCATAATATCATTTATTGTTCTATCCCTTTGATCTGCCTATTTACTGATTCACCTATTCATAACGTTCCCGATTCTATCATTTACTGGTTCACCCATTCAGCAATTCTTCGAATTTTTCATTTACTGATTACCCATTCACTGTTACTTTGATTCAAGGATTTTTCCTGATAAATTTTTATTGATGAAGGAAAATACAGAGTTAATAAGAATTTATTTACATAAATTTATAAATTCCTATAATGCGCGAAGAAATAAAAAGCAAACGATGACATCAAATTTCATCGAGCTTGGACTTTTAACTAACATAGATTAACTGATTCACTTATTCATTAATATACTGGATCATTTACTAATTTCCAGAAAAACTGCTTTTTAATTCACTCAAACGCCAACTTATGTTGTTACCTTTTTTGCTTTCTGTATCAAGAATTAACGGTTGCAAATGTGCAGTGACGTATACGTAGAATGATATGCTTTTGAAAAGTAAGCATTTTTAAAAATAAATAAGCATAATGGGAAAAAAATAAACATACATGGATAGACATGAATATTCATAGCAACGCTTGTACATACATAGTGTTGCGAACTTTTAATAATATGCTTTTAAAAATGAACAGTTTTAAGAATAGCTCGTAAGAAATACAAACTAATAAAGATGAAATAATAAATTAATAAAGAAACCACTATTGGTAGTAATTTTATAAGATTATAAACTTTTTTATTTACTTATATAATGAATCTCTTTTTTATTGATTTTTAAATTCACTAGCACACTGAACCACTATTTCATCGATTAAGTTATTCACATATTTACTGATTCACTTATTCACTAATACGCTGATTCCATGATTCAAACATTTACCAATTAGTTGAATAACTATTTCTTCCAATTAGTAAATACCAATTTTAACTATCGCTTTAGTTGTACTTTTCTCTCCTTATTTTTACTCCATTTTGTTAGTTAAAGCGTTAAAGCACGGAAAATCGCAAAAAAAAGAACAGTTGATATATTTTCTGTAATGTTAAATCTTTTTTTTCGATGCATTAGTGGATAAATAACAGATAAATGTTTGGATCAGCACACTTCATACATATGATGTTCCTTAATTTAAAAATGCAGGCCGTCATTTGTCTACATATCGTAAAATTAGTAACCGTCATTTGTCGAGATATCGTCAAAAATCGAAACTTAGAGCAATAACTTATACAAAAATCGAACTTTGCAGCAATAATTCTAAAAAGTATTCTTCAACTAAAGGAAATAAATTAAAATCCCAGAACCATTTCAAATATTCATGATGCCAGGTTTTAATACTGTGATTTGCACTTGTATAATAAGACGCTAATGTCTGCTTTTTGCTGTTTCTAACATATTTTACAACGCAATAATAAAAACGTCCCACACACTATTTCTACAATAACAAAACGTTCCAAAAATTTTTTTCAAAAATACTAAACATACGAATTCTAACATAATTTCAATATTTTCCTAAGGAAACATTTAATATTCAATAAATTCTGCATGCTTGCTCGAAAGCGTTATGAATTTTGAATCGAACTTATTGAAGGAAGGAAAAAAAATCTTGTTAACTGAAAGGCTATTAAGTAATTTCTTTTAATTACATGTTGTTAATTTCCAAGGTCATTATATAGCCCATCTGATGAAGTTATTGCCGGCATCCAACCACGAGCACGTAGAAGAATTATAGCCCTAAGGTTTTGAAGAATAATCCATATATGTCATTCATAATTCATCAATGACAAACATCGACGTCTGAACCAGATCATGATTCTTAATATGAAATTGATTTTATAAATCTAATCCTGGGCGTAGCTTGACCACAAATCATATTTTTCAACTTCTCGCTTGGCTATCGAACGTTCAGTCGTTGGCCTCGTCCGCCCCGAGCCAACCTTCGATTTTGGGCAATTAATCATTAGATTCTTAAAACAAAATGGTGATGATGCGAAGAATGGGCGATTATGTTGTTCGAGTTGAGCTGAGATGTTTTGGTGATGTCAAATTTGATGGGAGATCGTCAAGGATGTGTTTTTGGTTTATTTCTTTTTGCTGTCGCCCCACGCTAGTGACGTCAAGTAGATGCAAACGATTTTGCAAAAATGTTGCATTCGAAACGACCTTCCGGAAAACAGTATAAAAGCATTAGTTACATCAGAGCAAAGCATAACATAAGCGGTCAGTAAATTTAAGAACTGAAAATGATTTCTAAGGTAAGTTGTTCTGTTTTCTGACTTCAGAGCTTTTGAGCGAAAAACATACACTCGATTTTGACTTTTTATGAAACCCCTGACGTTCAGGAGCTTAACTGTAACTGAGTGTTATTCTTTGCATTTAATTTAGTAGTATTATTTTGAGTGATTATATTTGCTATTTTTTTTAAAATTGAGGATAAAAATCTATTATCTATTCTTTGTTCTCAATCTAATCACCATTATAATGTTAAAGAAATTACTTTATATAAATTTAAAATAACAAAACCGCAAAATATTTACAGCTTCAGGTTAAAAAACAACATCAACCTAAATTTAATTTAGTAGTATTATTTTGATTGGTTACAACTTCGGATTATTTTTGCTATTTTTTTTAAATAGAGGATAAAAATGAAAATACTTACAACTTCAGGTGAAAAAAAAAACTAAAATACGTTACTGGTTATGTGTTTTTTTAAATTACTGATTATATAGAAAGAAAGAAATTACTAACTTAAATAATTAAAGTTAGAAATTAGCGTCGTATTAAGTTAAGAAATTTAAACTAATTAATTTGAATTTAGTGAACCAACCAGAATATTTTTTTAAAAAATTTTAGAATTCCAAATAATTTGAAACAAGACAACATTCAGGAAAACATCATCCAGTTTACAATAACAAACAAACTCATACCTCACTTATTTTAGATATGTATCAACTTGCCTCATGTAACTCTATCAAAATGTGACAGTTTTTTTCTTCAAAATTTAACAGTTCAGTATAAGGTACAAAAATAAATAAAAATTCAAAATAGGACAAAAATAATTTGGAAATGATAATATCTATACTAAATAAATACGATTGCTTTACCGATAACAATATTATAAATATTGAACGCTAAGAATAATAAAATAGTTTCATTACTTGGATAATTAATATTAACAATGCTAGTTAGTCTAAAACTAAAAGTAGAAAAAGATTACGGAAACGAAAAGTAAAGATTGCAATTTAAAAATAGTACAGGGAGCGGCATAAAAGCACTCATAAATCAAACTACGAAAATTCAACATACATTTAAATACCTATATATTAACACTAAAAAAAAGTTGAGAGCAAAAAGAACACTCATTTACATTTTGAATTTTGATGGTAGGTAATGTAATTAAAAAATGACTTAGATTAAAATAAAGTTTCGTATTGTTGTAACATTTATTTTAAGATTTGATTTTGATCAAATTCGATATATTTATTTACTAACTATTTTTGTTGTTGGTTAAAAAAAAATTAATAAAATAACATTACAAATGTTTATACCTAAGATGTTCCAGTAATAATGCGGTAATCTTTTGAGCTAGCATTCCTTCATTTACAACCGAATTAATTTCCTTAAAATGTAGAAAAACAAACAGAGTTACGCATTTTTATATCACCCTGTCTTTGATTACCATTCATAATTTTAAAAGAGAATTTTTAATGTATTTAAAATTGCAGTTTTTGAAAATTTAGATGTTATATTAGAAGATGATTCCAAAAGATCACTCATTTTGGAAATCGTTTGCAAGCAAACAATTTGAAAACTTGTATTTTTGAAATCGTCTGCTTGCTAAAATTATGTTATTTCTTTCGAAACCATATTATTTTGCTCTAAAATGTGGAAAAACAAAACAGTTCCTAGGTTACAATTTTTTTAAAAATTTCTCAATAATTTATGAACTGTTCACAATTTTAACGGGTGATTTTTTTACGTATTGTAAATTTGAGTTTTTTTTTAAAAGTAAGAAGTAACATTAGAAGATGATTCCAAAAGATGTTTCATTTTTAAAATCGTTTGCTTGCAAATATTATATCATTTCCTCCGCAACCATATTATTTTGCTCTAAAATGAGGAAAAACAAAACAATACCTGGATTACAATTTTTATTTATTTCTCAAAGATACCGTTACTACCCTTGCAATAGCATTACTTAGTATTATACTTGACATTATTTTATATTTTGTTATATTATTTTAGAGTGAAATACTTTAATACTTTATTATATTACTTCTTTTTCGTGTTTCAACGAGGTGATTAACATTCTACAAAGGGCGATTTTATTTTTATTATCAAGGTGTTCAGAGTAGTTTTAGATTAAATATTTAACGATATCGTAGATTGTTTAGGTTTTTATTTACTTTGTTTTAATTTTGTTTATTTTATTAACTTTTTTTCGTATTTCAAAGGAATGAATAAGATTTGCTCTACAAATGATTTTTTTTGTTTCATTAAAAAGTACGAAGTAACTTTTGGTTAAATATAAGCAACTTTTGAAGTAACTTTTGGTTAAATATTTAATGATAATGTAGAAAATAACATAGAAGAAAATTTTTAAATAATTTTACATTTCTATATTTTACACATATGTTTAATATCACATAACAGATGATTTTATTTTTAAATAAAATGTAGAAAACAACTGAAATGATTAGTTGGAAACTGGGTTATCATAAGTGGATATCTTATAGACGACTGCATATTATTTTCTTCAAAGTTTTCTTTTTAAACAAACAAATATGGGGAAAAATCGCCTTTTCAAAACATCACTAAAGTTGTTTTTAATAAAAATAGCTGAATAGAGAACAAAAAGTTTTTTTTTCTTTCTAGAAGGTAGTTTTCCAAAGTTTTGGATAAAGGTAATTGTCACAGATCTCGTTTTAAGGTTGGAAGGTTTACACGTAAACCCTATTACAAACCTTTATAGGTTTACATGGGACTCTTTGTCTGACAGTTGAGGTCACAGACAAATTTGTAATTATGAAGGAAGTGCTGCAGATTTGCTCCCTGCTAACGGGATTATTTGGAATATAGATCTATAATTTATATTTTGTTTCAGATTACCATTCTCTGTGCTGTAGTAGTCGCCTGCCAAGCTACTGGCATCGGTCTAGTGAGTACAGGGGTTAGCTCCACAACAAGGCGCCAAGATGTAAGTATTAGCACGATATTCTAATATAACTGCATTCAAATAAATTTTAGATTATATACAAAAAAAAATATTTTTTTACAAAATATTTTAATAATACATTATTGTATTCCTACCATATATGGCAACGTTACTTTTAAAAAGTAACGAGTAAAAGTACAAGTATTTTTAAAAAAAGTAACGAGTAAAAAGTTCTTATTTTAAAAAGTAGCGAGTAAAAAGTAAAAGTACAAGTACTGAACAAAAAAAGTAACGATTTAAAAGTACATTTCTAGGAAATCGAAAATTCCAAGTAACCTAAAATTTTATTGAATAATATTCTTATGTTCTTTAACGTTTTTGCAAAATTGTTGTTATTTGTTTAATTATTTTTAATTTTGAAAGTTATGGATATTAATTTATTTTTAAATTCGGAAGAATATTATAATATAATTTTATAATATAATCGTATAATATAATTTTGAAATCAAATATAATCTTAATATTAAACTTTTTATGGATTAGCACGAAAAAGAAATTTTATCTATTGATTTTAATTTTTAGTTTATTATTTTTATTTATTTAAATTACCATTGATTTAAAATTGTTTTACTCTTTAGAAACGTGTTTTAAAAGCACAGACATAAACAAAGCAAACACGGAGTTTCAGATAGCTCTGTGATCGTTGAGGTAGTAAAAAATAATTGAATATGCAGTATACGTTGAAACAGAAGGTATTTAAACACGAAGTCAGCTGTGAATGCATATATATTGCACATTAATTTTATAAATTTAAGAAAACATAAGTATTTTTTCTTAATTTAATTTTTTTTTTTTTAGAAAGCTTACCGAGTTTTAGAAAAAAGTAACGATTTCATTCGATATTTCTGTTACAAATACTTGTACTTTTTCCCTAAAAAGTAACGAAAGTACAAGTAAAAGTACTAAATTTAAAAAGTAACGAAGTACAAGTAAAAGTACGTACTTTTTACTTGTACCGGCGGTACAAGTAACGAAAGTAAAAGTACTGCCATATATGATTCCTACTATTAGTTCACATTCTCCCTATATCTTGTTCAAATTTCCACCCGTTCATAAAATACTTTTTATTCATACACTCAAATTCAATGTACATTTTTTGAACTTGTAGTGTGTATTAACACTTGATGTTAATACAGTTTTTCCAAATATTAATTCATTCATTAAATAGGGGTGAGCAAAAAACGAAATGGAATTTTCTGATGGGTTAAGCGTTAGTCATTGTTTTAAATTTTACTATAAGAGATTCAGTTTTTCATTTAGTTCAAAATAATTTTTATAGTAATGTTCAGTAATTTTTATATTCGTATATTTTTATATTCGTATTATATTTTTATATTTGTATTGACGTAACTATTTCTTTTTTGACGTTCCGGGTTTGTTGGTATATACTCGGAATTAATATTGTGGTGCCATGCGACTCAAAGAATTCTAATCAATGGTGTGATTTAAGAATTTTAATGGGACATAAAATGTTCAGTTACAAGTCATAAAACATCACAAAATAAAGCATTAATACAATGGGGGAGAAAACAAAACTTAAGTGGGGGGAATTCGAAATCTACATGTTTGTGGTTTGAGGGATGGAGTTAAACTAACTTAAAACTGTTCTATTTGAGTCTCTTTAGTGTTCATAGATGGCGTTGGCAGGGATTTTTGATTGTCCCAATATTTCTTTCTATTTATTATTTATTTTAAAGTATCAGATGAAGATATGAAAAAAAAGTACTTAAGGAAATTATTCTATATTGATGTGCAGTTACTTGATAGTTGGATGTGGATTTACGTAATTTAGTTTACACCAGTAGAAATTCTTCGACCTGAATCTTCAACCGGAAGTTGAAACAACTTCTACAAATACTGCCCCCTACCGTGGAAAGCAAGAAACACGGTCTGGGGAATAAGGAGTATATTTAGAAAACGAATATTAATCAGATTCTATTTATATTTTAGAACAACGGTAACTACGACTTCGGTTACGACATCACGGATGCTGAAGGTGCTTCCAATTTCCGACGTGAAACGGGAGATGCTGACGGAAACAAGCAAGGCTCCTATGGTCTGAGAGATACAGATGGCAGATCCCGCACCGTAGACTACATTGCTGACAAACAAGGCTTCCGGGCTGTGGTCAAAACGAACGAACCAGGAACTGCTTTCAGCGCTCCAGCCGGTGCTGTCATCGATTCTCCTTACGACATGCCGAAAGCTCCAGAACCCATTGCACCAGCCCCAATTCCAGAACAAGCTCCTATTGCTGTTCCAGCTCCTGTTGCTCGTCCTCCACCAGTGGCTCACCCAGCTCCAATCGGAGTCGCTTTCTCACCTGTCGCTCAGAGTCATAGTAGTAGAGTAGACATTGTCCACACTGTACCTGCAGCTCCAGTACACATAGTTCCTATGTCACCCTTCACACACGTTTATCCAGCTCCCTTTATTGTAAATCCAGTCATCAGCCGTTTCGGTTACGGGCACAGTGTGCTTGGAGGAAAAAGCTTCATTATGGGAAAGCACTAAGTGCTGCAGTTGGACATTGTTGTGTTTTAGCTGATTTTTTGGATGCTCAGCTGGATTTGAGCTTTTTTAGAATTCGCTTTTGTTTCAAACGCTTTCACCGAATTATTTTTTTGTTGAAATTTTAACTAATAAAAGTTTTTTTTACACGAAATGGTTGTTGTGTTTATAGATACTAAGGTCTTTCATTAAACGGCGTATTGCATTTTCAAATCTACATATAGAACCCGACTGCCCATTTTGAGAAGAATTCGAAATTACTTTTTTTTTACTTAAGGCAAAAAATAAAAAAAATTCCAATTTTAACATTTTGTTGACTGGCATCCTACAAACTCTACTTTTATTGTTTAAACATTACTAAATGTTCATGGGCTGACTTGTTCACATTAGATAGCTCACGCTAGCTGGTACAGGATTCATCAAAATACCCTATCAGCAAAATAACTTGGGCCCTCATTGGACGAATCTTGACTCAATAAGGGTTCAAAAAGCAGTTATTTTCCCGATATTAGCCCTACATAGAATTGTCCGATTCACCCGATATTTTACAGCCAATATCGACCCTATATAGAATTATCAGATTGACTCGATATTTTATAGCTATTAATCAGCCAATGGCTGAGATTGCCCCTATATAGGACCAATATTTTAATTTTTATTTTATTTTACAATCGTCGTTGAACAGCCGACTCAATTTTTGGGTTTACGACTACTAATGTTCAACTCCGTAGCCTTGTCATTTTGAACCCATCCAGAAGACAAAGAAACTCCTGGATCAGTACCCCCCACAAAGGTATTGATTTGTTATGGGAACATGGAGGACTTTGCGACTCATCTTTGAAGTTCGTTAGTCACCATTTACTGCACGGGGAGTCTTCGGCCGGCTGGGATCGAATCTGGGATCGAATTCACGAACTCTTGGACAGGGTCTCAGTGCCCTACCAACCAGACTAGCCCGGCCCCTATATGGCACCAATATTAAAAAATCCCTATATTAATTCCTCGGTGCATGTTAATATAGGATCCATATTGAGCCAATGTTGAGCCCAACTGGGAGGACTAAGTTAAATTTGTTGCTAGGGGATTAAGAAAAGGTGGTTAATATTCGATCTATGCATGTCATGTTTTTAAAGAGAAAAAATTTAAAAAACTATATTTTTAATATTTGCAAAAGAGTATAATGGACAACACACAACAAAAAGGTTCATATTTTAATTTTTTCATTAAAAAGAAAGGTATACATTTTTAGCAATTACCGTCTATAACAGGGGTGGCGAACCTTTATACACCAACGTGCCATTTTTTCTAAACAATTGTTTAATGAAATCACAGACATGCCGTCAAATAATTTTAACTTCATCAGTGAGACTTCTGTTATTGCAGATTAAATGACAAATAACGTAATATTAGGTTGTAAGATATTAGTTTAAGCAGGACTGTTGATTTTTTTGCTAGTTATTTATTGTTAGCTTGTTTTTTTTATGGTTATTAATTGTTCTTTTAGCATTAATTGTTAATTTTTTTATTAATAATTGTTTATTATTTCGTTTGTTTTTTGTGAATTTCAATTTAATTGTTACATATGCTTCATAGTGTGTGACATTTGTGTAATAACAATTCATAGTGCAATAACAATTGCGATCGGTGGCGTGCCCAAAATATTGTGTCGCGTACCATAAATGGCACGGGTGCCATTCGTTCGCCATCCCTGGTCTATAACAAGGGATTAGTTAGGATAATAGCTAGTCTGGGAACTGTAGGTAATTAACCGGCATACTCTTGCAAGTTATTTTCCACAGTAGTGTTTCTCACATTTAATATTATTAATAATATCTAAACATTCAATAAAATAAATTGTATAAAGAAAACATTTTTTTTAATTTAATAGTTAACATTTGAAAAAATGAAAAAAATAAAGCGAGGAAAAAATTAATACATAATGTTTCTTTCGAAAAATGTTTCTTTCGAATCCCTGTTATTCTCATATTTCCAACTTTCCTAAAATCGCCAGGCATTGTATACAATGTCAGCATTTCGTACACTCCGGAAAAGTTTTGTAAACAGTTTGATATTCGTGTACAAGCTAAAAAGTTTTTTTCTCAAAACTCATTTAAATATCATTTAATTCAATTCCTTACTATTAGTTCACACTCTTCCAATATCTTGTTCAAATTTTCAATCATTCATGAAATATTTTTTATTCATCTCCACTCAAGTTCAAATACATTTTTTTAAGCTTCTAGTGGATGACAGTTGATGTTAATACAGTTGTTTCAAATATTAATTCATTCATTAAATGTAATTTATTCATTTTAGTTTTATAGGGGGCAAGAAATTGTAATTATTGAATAAAAACTAACTAAAATAAATTCTTTCTATGTTGACCTAAGTATAAATTGACTTGAATTTTTTTATTTTTTATAACTTGCTTTTATTCCTTTTTTATTCTTCTTTCCTTTTTATTCTTTTTTAATTATTTTTATTATTTATTTTTATTATCCTTTAAAAATCTTAAATTTAAAAAAAAATTAAGACCATAATAGCTCTTTTATGTATGACTATAACGCAATAGGAAAAAGTAAATGAATATCGAATAATATGAATAAAAAAAAAAGAACAATGTTTGTGTATCACATTTACAATTTTAAAATAAGACATCGTTGTAAGAAAGAGAGGAAGGAAAAAGGTAAAACGATATGCAAGCAAAGGAAAGGATAACATTACATAAAATGAGAAAAGGCATCATCTGAATAAAAAGAACTAAAATAAAATACATAAGAACACTCGTTAAAACGTAAGAAAAATTACTGGTACATTTACCATATGAGTAAGTATATATGGTGTGTTTCCATACGTTTGCCATGTGTATGTGTTACCTTCATATAACTGTTTGGTATTTTACCATGAGATTACCATAAAAGTAAGCCATTTTATGGTAATCTCATGGTAATTTACCATAAAAGTTCCAATACATTTGCCATATGTGTATGGTACATTTCCATAAGGGATTGTCTTGCCATGTAAATACTAGTCAGATACGTATGGTTACCATAGGTTTATAGAGTCTTACTATATAAATGCCATACAAATATTTGTGGTTACCATATGCCTATGGTATCCTGCCATACAAATTTCTATGGTTGTCATAAGCCTATGGTCTACTGCCATACAAATTTCTATGGTTGCATTAGGCTTATGGTGTTGTACCATATAAATACCATACAGATCTCTATGGTTACCATAGCATACCTCCCAACTTTTACGCAAAATTTTATTTTCATATTTAAAGTGGTAGTAAATATATACTATTTTTTCTTTTATAAACTTAATTTTTAAATGATTTTGATCACCACTATTCTTAAAAAAAAATCAAGCACATATATTAATATGCGTTACTATCATTGCTGTCAGCTTAATTTTTTTTAAATACAACGTATTTTTTTTGCTTAAAATTGAAATTTTAATTCCATTGTAATACCACTGGGAAAAATGATAATGGAAGGGATTAAAAGTTGGCAGGTCTGCCATAGGCGTATGGTATTTTGCTGTACAAATTTCGATGGTAACCATAGGTTGCCATAGATTACCTTACGTTTCTCTATGGCAAATTTTCCTAAGCGTCCATAAACTAAAGATAATGCAGAGTCACACGGAAATTGAACAGTGAAGCAAAAATTTCACTGTAGAATTATCAAACAAGAATAAAATGCAAATTACAGGAGACCACGAGACACGTCACAAAGACAAGAGTGTAATAGAGGGGTACCCAAGTCAAAAGTTTTGATGGTACCATCAAAAAATTTGATGGTTTATGCTGGTTTCAGTGGGATTCATGATGGTCCAACATCATTTGATGGTCAACATTCAACATTTTTCATTTTGAGTTCATGGTTCTTGATATGCCAACAAACTTCCATCATTCCATGATGGAAAATGCTACCTTAATACTATGATGGTTAACCATCAAGGGAAGTTTGATTTTCAAGGACCAACAATCCGTGATGGTTCCAATTGTGCATTTCAATGATAGTTTAATGGGAATTCTTGTTGGTTCTCAGGAATGTACCATCCAAACAATTTGGTTTTTTTTATGTTGGATCATAATACATTCATTCTTACACACACTCCAAATTTCTACATTGGGGTGATGGTGGTTCATGATCGTTCCAATATTTGATTTCTAAGAAACTATGATGGCAATTTCTGATGGTTCAACATGAACAAACCATAAAAACAAGTTTCTATTCTTATGTTGGACCATCATCCAACATTGAGGTGATGGTTACTTGTGTTGGTTACTATCAAAAAATATAACGGTTCATGATGGAATTATTGTTGGTTACCATCAAGGTTATGTTGGTCCATCAATGGAAAACCATCAAAAAATTTTACTTGGGTATACAAGGAAGTCAAATTGAGTCAAGTGTTCTGTACATGCTAGAATTATCTGTCACATGAAATGTGAGAGTAATCGGATGGAAGTACCTCAGTACCGTCATTGAACAGTCTACCCTATTTCACGTTTAAGGCTATCAATGCTCAACTCTATAGTCTTGTAATTTTGAATCCAATCCAGAAGACAAGAGTGGTCCTGGTTCAAGTATTGGGAGAAATTTGCTTTAATGGAAGACCTCTTGATGGTTTAACCCGCATTTACGCTACATGGAGAGGAAAAACTACGATTAGCCTGGTGGCAAAGGGACCTTGCCCCATGATCCGTCTACCACTGAGGATATTTTACGTCAGCACTGTGGTCGGGGCAAGCCAGATGCGGAATTCGTATCAACCAGCCATGGCTGGGATTCGAGACCGGGTTATCTTATTAGAAGGCGATTTCTCTATCCCCTGCGCCATCACGGCTCGGGGATTCATCCTTTATTCTGATCCAAATGTAATTCTGACGCCTGGATGCCATACTTTACCTTAATTTAGATTGAAAAGTTCTACGACGGTGCTAGCCGATTCTCGGTTATGAAAAACCTAAATAATTATATCAGACTGGACTCAAAACCACTAAGATACGATTTGAGAACGTACATTTCAAGAAGTCATTAAGATTTTAGAATGATTCAAGAAGAATCAAGAAGTCATCAAGATTAGAATGGGGATTCGAGCTTCGGTCCGAGCCGTGGTAGTACTCCAACCACCACACTAACTGAGCGGCGTTACGAGACTATGTTCAACTAAGATTTTTTTTCTCACATAACCGTGATATTTTTACTTTTAAGTGAAAAAAAAAATCAATAATCCAATATTTCGCCGAATTTTTTTTTGGTTGATTAACTAAGAATCAAACATAAATAAAAGATTAAATTATGTTTTTGCTTCCCTTTTTAAAAAAAATTAAGATTTAATTAGGATGTGGTTTTTCTCCCCCACCTCATTTGAATTCCAAACTAGAGTCAAATGTTCTCTTTTTTTTTTTCTTTTCTAGTTTAAATTAAGAACGCGTTAACAAGAAAGTAATTTAATTACAATCCTTAATTGTATTTACAAGGAAAGAAACGGGAAAATTACAAGTCCCAAATGTTATTAACTTTAATACATTTCTCTCATTTAACAATAAAAGTCATAATGATCGGAAAAAGCAGGAATAACGGATTAATTCAATTTTCAATTCAAATTAGTTTTCAAGAGACACAACATTAACATTTCGGTTCCTTTTTCGGAAGCAGATTACTTGGTTTTGTCAGTTTTTTTCTTTTCCCTTTTAAGAGAATATATGCATTTACTACTCTTCGAATTTTGACATTTTTGCTGTCGTAATTGCGAAATACTGTTAATTACCTTTAATTGTTGTTTCACTAATGAAAATGATGTAATGAATAGGGTAATCTTTGCACATATTTATTGATATTTCAAATTTTTTGATATTTTTTATCGAGCGTTAGCGAACTGGGGCTAAGACCCCTGTTCGCTAACGCTCTCCAGCCCCGATGATTGCTCGACAGTTAAAATTATTCAACTTAAAAGAAACCTATGCACTAAAAAGAACCCTTGCCCCGCTACTTCCCGCGTCCATTTAAAATCTATTAGTGAGTATAACCATTTTTCCAAGTAATCATTTTTTTTAAAAATGACATTTAAAATTAAAAGTACAAAAGTTGTAACAAATTTGATGAGTTCATAATTATAATTTAATTATTTTTGCTTACCAAACGAATGGATGTATATTTTAAATACAATTTCTGCATTCATTACTTTGTGCATGAAGCTAAAATTTAAGTTCTAAATCATTTAACGAATCTCTTCCCGTAATTAATAATAGTATATTTACGTAATTTGCACCAAAAAATAATAACTGTGAAACGATTAATAAGATCAGATACAAATCTAAACATCTTTATCTTAAAATGTAACGTAGAATTACGTTATTTTAATAATGAAATAACAATCATCGTAAACTCTTAATTTAGAAAACAAACAAATTCAATAACGTTATAATAGCAGTACTAGTAAATATCTTTAACCCCTTAACGATAAGTTAATTTTCAAGAAAACGGTCATAAAAGTGCCTATTTTTTTATCACATATCATAAATACACGTATTTGATTAGAGCTGACATCTAGTTTAAAATTGACTAACTATCTACAATTACCTTAAAAATATCCTGGTACTGCCATCTGGTGTGCAAAATGAGAAATAAAATTTTTTCCGAGTAGAAGAAATGAATTAGTTTTATTCTTATTGGCGCGTTACTACTGAACACTACAGCCCGGAAAAGAAATATCACGGGAAGCGAGAACTAGAGGGCGAAACCTCACCCCGTCATTTTCACGGGAGCGAGAAGGAAGGGATTGAACAAGGCACGCAAACATATTTTTGGGAAAACAATTTATGACTTCTATGCTGATGACTACCAAACCAATATGAAAATTAAGTGTGGGAAAACTGCATCCTACCATGAAATTTTGCGGCCAATAAAAATATAATGACAACAATGGACATCATCATTAGATTTATATATATAGTTAAATTACTATTAGATTTCTAGCTTAGCTCTCTAGTCCATATATAAGAATATAATTCATGAACGTTCAAATAATTCCATTTAAAATCCTATAATAACTATAATTAGAGCCGCAGTGGCTCAGGGGATAGAGCGTTCGTCTTCCAATGAGGTGAACCAGGGTTCGATTCCTACGATGGCTGGTCAATACGAATTCCGCATCCGGCTTGCACCGACCATAGAGCTGACATGAAATATCCTCAGTGGTAGACGGATCATGGGTTAGAGTCCTCTTGCAGTCAGGCTAACCATGGGAGGTTCTCGTGATCTTCCCCTCCTTGTAATGCAAATGCGGGTTAATTCCATCAGAAAGTCCTCCACGAAGGCAAATTTCTTCCAATACTTGATCCAGGAGTTTCATTGTCTTCTGGATTGGGTTCAAAATGACAAGGCTACGGAGTTGAACATTAGTAGTCGTAAACCCAAAAATTGGGTCGGCTGTTCAATCATGGGGGTTGGTGAGCGGTAGCGAACAGAAGGCTTAGCCCCCTAGTTTAAAATAACAAGTTCATAAAAATATTCAACCATAAGACGTCGTAATAATAAATTTCATTTCTTACAAATACTTTTAGATATCTTTGTAAGAAGAAAAGTATAAAATAGGTATTTTTTTAAACAAAACTTTTACATTTATTTATTGCGAAGTTTTTAGCCAATAAGAAGTTATAATTTCAAAATAACTTTACTCATTGTGTACACTAAATATTAGAAAATAAGATGTAAATATTAGAAGATAAGAAAATAAATTAGAAAACAAGATGTTGTTCATTTCCAAAACAATAATAAGCATCACGTCGGAGTTTTTACTCATCAAAATTCTGCTTAACGCTTATTTCACAGTATATGTGTTAATATGGAGAAAAAAAATAGTCTTTTGGGAAAGCAACTTCAACTTTTTGAGGAAGCGATGCCAACTTTATTTATCAAAATAAAAATTAAGCTTTCAAGCATATTGTACATTTTGCAAATGCAAATACTTACGAATTCCAACCACACTTGTGAATGCATTAAAAAATAGCAGGTGTGTTATCTTCGCTGCCAGTAAATAAATTTACCAATTTTCCAAAGAACTAACATAATTGAGTTTGATATCACTGATTTTTGAAGTTTTTCTTACAGAGAGTCGAAAATTAAATAACTCGAAATAAAATAAAACTATCCTAGATTTTCCATTCATTTTTATTCGAAAATATTTACATCTGCTCCATAAAAATGCAAATTTTCAATTAGATATCTTGTGCTATTTTATTCAATATCGCGCGGAGAAGACTTTCAAGTCAATAAAAAAATTCCTTTTTCACTGTTTTTTCATCTATTGAAATGTACTGCACGTAAATGTAACATGTAAATGCGAGCGTTATTATATTAGTAATATGTTAACAATAATTAAATATATCTAGACAGTCTCGAGCCAAATTATTTGACGCACTGTGAGATTCTATGTAAAATCTTAATTTTTAGGTAATACTATACAGTTTATTGTTTTTACGCGGCGACTGAAACCGGTTTGCACTTGTTTACGTTCGTGTATCAGTGGGTTAAATTAGACGACATATAATATAAATTCCACGATTGGATAAATTAGACGATATATTATATAAATATAGAATAATTATTATATCAAGCATTATATTAGTATATTAAAGTAATTAGACCAAATTGTCAGACGCGCTGTAGTGTTTTAATAATAGCATGTTTGTATGCAATACTTTTACACTTAAACATACATGTAATGGGTTTTTATTCAGGAGATTTTTTATATACTTCCTATTTGTATTTATTACTAACGCATTGCATTACAACATTAACCAACTGATAAACAGACGTAAACAATTATAAACCGGTTTCATCGTTGTAATCACCTAATAATGAAGATTTTGCAAAGAATCTTATAGCGTGTCTAATAATTTGGCTAGGTACTGTAATATTGCATAAAGTGCTCTAAAAATATTATCAATAATCGACTCTAAATAAATTAATCAAACTGAGTCAAAAGCTGTACAATTCTTTTTTCAAACATTATGACATTCTATAAAAAAATAACTTAATTTTTCACGCTTTTAAGTATAATGTTTTTATCTGAATAACATTTAAAAGTTAGAAAGATCTGTTCAGAGTACTATTTTTATTTTCTATAACGTATTTTCCAAAAGGAAAAGGGTTAAATAAAATGGCGCTCCAATAAAAGAACTCATCATTTTGACTTCCAGACATATTGCCTCCTGATTTGTCAAGTTTATTTGTAAGGAAGAATTTATTTACTCCTGTCAATCAAGAAAGAAGTTTAGTTAAAAAGTTTTCAACTCCGTCAACTTGACATTTAATATTAGGAATAGATCCGACATGATTTACGAACGACCTATTTGCAACGAAAATAATGTGATATGCAGTAATGAGTTTTTAAATTACGATCCAAGACAGTTTTCACTAAAAAAACGATTTTTTTTTCATGGTTAAAAAAATGAAATGCAAATAAGAAACATAAATAGTATCATGGCTAAACGTCAAGAAAAAATATTTCTAAAGTTACATTTGGCAATAATTTTTTTTATTTTATGTTTGTGGGTTAGGGTGTATCATAAAAGAGTGTATCATAAAAGAGTATCATAAACAAGCAATATAAAAAAAAATTTAAGTCAATTCCTACTTAGTTCAACAAAGAAAATTTTTATTTTAGTTTTAATTAATTAAAATTTTAATAATTAAAAATACTGTTAATAATTACTGTTTTTTCTTAAATAATTTAAAAACAATTCTCATTTATAAACCAAAAATTAATTAATTAAATTTAATGAATGAATTAATATTTGATGAAAACTGTTGTTGTTGAAGTATGCCTGTTTAGGCAGAGGGAGTGCGATTGTTCTTGTTTTTCATGAATAAACTGTATTAACATCAAGTGTCATTCTACTACAAGTTTAAAATAAATGTATTTGAAATTGAGTGGATGAATCAAAAATATTATATTAACAACTGAAAATTAAATCAAGATATAAGGAGAGTGTGAAATAATTAAAGTTGAATTGAAAAAAAAAAGTTGCCACTCAAAACTTTGTTTACCAAAAATTTTAGACAAATCAAAAAATATTTGTCTTCCAGAATTGACCTGAACATATTTTTTTTTTGGTGGTGGTGGGGTGGAGATCAAAAGCTCATAATTAAATTTTTTTTTAAAAAATTATAATTACGCAACAAAATTTACTTTTACATTTCAAGACTGTAAAGCTAATAAGTTAAAACAATGGTGAAAAAATTCTTAACGAAATGCGATTTCCGAAATCTACAAAAAATATCTAATCTGGGTTACTATGTATGGCTAAATTAAGCTTTTATTGTATATTTCGTTGGATAATTAACAACAATTTTGCTACTTTGCAGTCTTTAGCTCAAAAAAGACAAGTCAGTGAACAACTTTTGCGTTTATCGTTTGGAACAACTATATTCGTAGATAAAATGTAGCGTTTATTATTCAAAACAATCCCAGTCATTTATGAAATTTTGCGTTTATTACTCAGAACAGTATCATTCATGTATGAAATTATAGCATTCATAGTTCAGAACAGTCATGTTCGAAGAACAGTTTTTGCATTAATAGTTCAAAGTAGTCCCACTCTAAGATCAGTCTTTGATTTTATTAATAGATTAAAGCAATCCTATTCAGAGAACATTTATTGAGTTTTATAATTTAGAACAGTTTTATTTAGTGTAATATGTTTGCGTTAATAGTTAAAAATTACAATTCAGTGAAAAATTTTTTTGACTTTTATAGTTCAGAGCAGCTTCATTCAGAGAACAAGTTCATAGTTCAGAACAATTTCAATCTGAGAATTATTATCCTGATTATTATTTTAAAACAATATGAAAACATTGACACAATTGTTTACAGATATTTACTTCAAATAATAAGACTAGAATAGAATCAATAGAATCAATTCAGAAATAGAATAGAATTCAAGAATAGAATATAATTCAAGAATAGAATAGAATTCAAGAATAAAATAGAATTCAAGAATAAAATAGAATTCAAGAATAAAATAGAATCGATTCAAATAATAAGGCTTGAAGCGAAGGGAATCTTTTGCTCTTAATTGAGTCTCCATTATTACAGGTTTATAGTTCAGAACAATTTCAATCTGAGAATTATTATTCTGATTATTATTTTAAAGCAATACGAAAACATTGACACAATTGTTTGCAGATATTTACTTCAAATAATAAGACTAGAATAGAATCAATAGAATCAATTCAAGAATAGAATAGAATTCAAGAATAGAATAGAATTCAAGAATAGAATAGAATTCAAGAATAAAATAGAATCGATTCAAATAATAAGGCTTGAAGCGAAGGGAATCTTTTGCTCTTAATTGAGTCTCCATTATTACAAGTTTATAGTTCAGAACAATTTCAATCTGAGAATTATTATTCTGATTGTTATTTTAAAGCAATACGAAAACATTGACACAATTGTTTGCAGATATTTACTTCAAATAATAAGACTAGAATAGAATCAATAGAATCAATTCAAGAATAGAATAGAATTCAAGAATAGAATAGAATTCAAGAATAAAATAGAATCGATTCAAATAATAAGGCTTGAAGCGAAGGGAATCTTTTGCTCTTAATTGAGTCTCCATTATTACAAGTTTATAGTTCAGAACAATTTCAATCTGAGAATTATTATTCTGATTGTTATTTTAAAGCAATACGAAAACATTGACACAATTGTTTGCAGATATTTACTTCAAATAATAAGACTAGAATAGAATCAATTCAAGAATAGAATAGAATTCAAGAATAGAATAGAATTCAAGAATAAAATAGAATCGATTCAAATAATAAGGCTTGAAGCGAAGGGAATCTTTTGCTCTTAATTGAGTCTCCATTATTACAAGTTTATAGTTCAGAACAATTTCAATCTGAGAATTATTATTCTGATTGTTATTTTAAAGCAATACGAAAACATTGACACAATTGTTTGCAGATATTTACTTCAAATAATAAGACTAGAATAGAATCAATTCAAGAATAGAATAGAATTCAAGAATAGAATAGAATTCAAGAATAAAATAGAATTCAAGAATAAAATAGAATCGATTCAAATAATAAGGCTTGAAGCGAAGGGAATCTTTTGCTCTTAATTGAGTCTCCATTATTACAAGTTTATAGTTCAGAACAATTTCAATCTGAGAATTATTATTCTGATTGTTATTTTAAAGCAATACGAAAACATTGACACAATTGTTTGCAGATATTTACTTCAAATAATAAGACTAGAATAGAATCAATAGAATCAATTCAAGAATAGAATAGAATTCAAGAATAGAATAGAATTCAAGAATAAAATAGAATCGATTCAAATAATAAGGCTTGAAGCGAAGGGAATCTTTTGCTCTTAATTGAGTCTCCATTATTACAAGTTTATAGTTCAGAACAATTCCAATCTGAGAATTATTATTCTGATTATTATTTTAAAGCAATACGAAAACATTGACACAATTGTTTACAGATATTTACTTCAAATAATAAGACTAGAGCAGAATCGTTTCTAAGACTTTTGCTCCTTAATTGAGTCTCCATTACTAGAGCAACTCGCGATTATTCTGGAATTTTCGCTATCGCCTATCAACAGTTCGAACAATCGCCCCCCATTCTCCTTACGTAGGCTTTATATATTAAGAAAGTGCTATAAAAGCGCACACACCCCCATATATCCTCTACTTAGTTGCAACAGCAGATCCATCCGGGTTATTAAAGCGAAAGATTGTAATGGAGTTAAATCATGTCCTGGGATGAAGTAGCCGAAATTCGGTTAAATCGTAAGGTTGAGAGAGAGAATGGAATATTTGCGTGAGAGTAAAATTATTATTGCATTCTGTCGATAATCGTCACGTGTTAAAGGTTCTCTCTCGGGTGAAATGAGAAAGCTTTAAGAGAGAACTAAATTGTTGGAATTTGCAACCTAAACACGTCATGATTACTGAAACTGCTTAATTAAGTTATGTCAGGGAATGATTAGAAATTGAGTTTAAATGTGAGCTAGCAATAGTCATGCAGTTTTTTTTAATTCCTACTATTTAGTTCACATTCTCTGTATATCTTGTTCAAATTTTCAATCGTTAATAAAATACTTTTTATTCATCCACTACAAATTCAAATACATTTTTTTAAACTTGTAGTGGAATGACACTTGGTGTTGATACAGTGTTTTCAAATATTAATTCATTCATTAAATTTAATTGATTAAATTAAATTTTACATGGAAGAAAAAATTGTAATTATTGAACAAAAAGTAACTAAAATGAAATTTTTCTTTGTTGACCCTAAGTAGGAATTGATTTTTTATTTATTTATATTACACTCTATAACAAAAAAATCGACGCACCAAGAAGGAGTTGTCCAATTGAAACGAAAATTGGTGGATAGGAAGACAATGTACAGAATAGTAAATGATTAAAATTTCAGAACGATTTATTGCAGAGTTACAGTAACAAGTTCAATAAGGTGTTGACCCGCCTCTAGCCTGGATACAAGCTGCCACACGGCGTGGCATAGACCAATAAAGCTCCCAGATGGTCTCTTGCGGTATTTCCTGCCAAACTCGATCCAATTGTCGAACGATGTCATCAACATTCCGTGCCAGATGCAATCGCCTTCCCATCATATCCGAAACATGCTCGATGGGACAGAGATCTGGCAGGCCAAGGAAGAGTTTGACAAGCTTGCAGACAGTTCATAACAATACGTGCCGTATGTGGTCTGGCATTGTCCTGCTGAAAAACCAGGCCAGGGCGCTGCAAAAGAAACGGTAGCAAAACAGGTCTTAGGATGTCGTCGACGTACCACTGTGCAGTAAGTGTACCTCTAATGACGACCAAAGGGGTCCGCCTGTCAAAGGAAATGGCACCCCAGACCATAATGCCTTGTTGAGGGCCGGTGTGGCGTGCAATAGTGAAGGCAGAATCCCCCCTCTTCCCTGTGAGTCTCCAAACACGTCTTCGATGATCGTCAGGACACAGTTGGAAGCGGGATTCATCGCTAAAGACTATACGTCCCCAGTCGGCATCATTCCAGCCATATCTGTTCAAAACATTCACGCAAACGAAATTTCAAAGCAATCGGATGATTGCTTCTAGGTGCGTCGATTTTTTTTGTTATAGAGTGTAATTGTTCGTTTTAAGGTCATACTATTAACGTTACGAAAAAAAGTTAGATTTTCAAAACTAAGAACTATATTTTTAAGGAAATATCGAGAAAACTACTTTACTATAAATACGCTATATTTTAAAGCAGAGCACGCTTTTTCCAATTTTCAAAATGTCAACATGTGTTGAATAAAGAGCCGTGATAATTCAGGGGATAGAACCTTCGTCTTCCAATGAGGGGAACCGGGTTCGAGTCCCAGCGATACGAATTTCCTCATTCGACTTGAACCAACCACAGTGCTAGCTTAAGACAGTGGTAGGCGGATCATGGTTTTGAGTCCCCTTGCTGTCAGGCTAATCGTGAGAGGTTTTCGTGGCTTTTCTCGCCTTGTAACGCAAATGCGGACTAGTTCCATCAAAAAATCTCCACGGAGGCAAATTTATCCCAATACTCGATTCAGGATTTTCCTTGTGTTTTGAATTGGGTTCAAAATTGAAAGGCTACGGAGTTGAACATTTGTAGTCGTAAGCCCATAAAATTGGGATGGCTGTTCAACGACGGTTATGAAATAAAAAGAACTTTTTGGTGACAACAATCACAGAAGAATAGGGAATATGAAAACTAAAACGTGTTTATTGCTTTAAAAAAATACTGATATTTCTTTTTAAAATAAAAGTTAATGTAAATATAAAAAACTTGAAAAATATCAGAATATTAAGATATTTCCATTCTTCTAACACTTTATATTTGTACAATGCTGCTTTCAACATTAAAACACCATATGACAAATTCAAGTCAAGCTTTAAATTTCTGTTAAGGGATCCATTAATAGAAAGTTAGAGCAAATCTTCTTTCTTTAAGCTGTTTTCAGTTTCAACAGTCTCTCTCTCTCTCTCTCAGGAAATTGTAATAACTAGCATAGAAACGTTATATTACAGGAGCACACCCAAGTCAAAATTCTTGATGGTTTCCATCAAAACATTTCGGTGGTTTATGTCGGTTTCAGTGAGATTCATGATAGTCCAACATCATTTGATGGTCACCCTCATCCAACATTTTTCCATTATGCGTTCATGGTTTTTGATGTGTAAACGAACTTCCATCATTCCATCATACTCTAATACTATGATTCTATGCTATTCTGATGTTGGACCACCATTAATCAGTCCCAATTCTTATATTCGGGTGATGGTTTCTTATGTTGCTTACCATCAAAAATACAATGGTGCATGATGGAGTTATTGATGGTTACCATCAATTTTATGTTGGTCCATCAATGGAAAACAACCAGAAATTTTGACTTTGGCATTGGAGAATCTCACTTCACTGTTAAACTTCTTCAGTATTTGAGTCAATTTTAGTGACGAGCTTGAAATAGTCTGCAAACACAACATCCACTAAAGGGTTTAAGTGTAATCCTTTATTTTCCCGAATTCAAGAATTTTCTCTTTAGAAGAGTGGCGTCAAAAACACATCTGTTGATGCCCATATTTGCACATTTATCCCTCAATTGAATAATACAACTAAAAACTCTAGGGGAAATAGGGCTGTTTTATTTGAAACGCATCATTTTATTAGACAATCACAAGCCCTAAATACAGTGAAACCTCTGGAGCAACCACTCTCCGTTTTACAATAAAATGGTTGTTGGTGGAGGTGGGTCGTTATTAGAAGTTACTGTCGAATCCAGCCGGCTGAAGTGTCACTGTTTAGTAAAAGGTGACTGGTGCAAGCTAAATCTGTAAGGTCACAAAGTCCACCCTATTCCCATAAAAATTATACCTCTGGAGGTACTGAATTGGAGATTGAGCTTTCTCTGGTTAAGGACAAAATGACGATCTCTGGTTGAATGAATGGGTACGCTCTGTAAACGGGATGTGACGAGTGGGTGTGACAGAAGTCGAATTCTTGACCATAGATGGCGCCACAGCAAAACAAAAACAATCGCACTTATGTTTCCTTAATGACCTACGACGATAACAAGAACTGTCATACCAAAATAACGATAAGAATTTTTTTCCGTTTTCGCATTCCCTAATTCAGAGGTCGCCAAAGTGGTCTATATAGACCCCCAGGGGTTTATTTAACATAAGCGGGGGTCGATCTGAGTCAGGGGATCGATCCGAACCGGAAGGGTCGATTGGTCGAAGGATTATCAGTATTTTTCAGATATGGGACAATTAGAAATAAAAGAAGAAGACTTGGAAATCTATACAGGTAATCTTCAAAAATTGAGCGACGATTTTAAACTGCGTTTTGTTCATTTGGAAAACATTGACATCCCTTATTGGATTATTGTGCCATTTTCTGCTCAAATTGAAAACGTGGACATCAACCTGCAAGATGAGCTTGCTGAATTATTATGGGGATTTGAAGCAAAGACGCTTTTTAAAAATTTAACAATAAGCAAATTTTGGACAAATATAAATATAATGCAAAAATATGTAAGGCTTTACGAAATAGCTCAGCCATTTGTAATAGCATTTCCAAGTTCCCATATGGTTAAAGCCGGTTTCAGTCACGTAAATTCAATCTTAACTAAGAACAGAAATAAATTAAATGTGGAGTTTCGAGGGGATTAAGATTAAAATTGACCAATTTTGAACCCAATATAACGAACCTTGTAGGAAAAAAAAAACACCAGGCACACCCATGTCATTGATTAAGAAGCAATAAATCCGTAATTACTTTACTTATTATTTCTACTTACTTATAATTACTTATTATTTCATAAATATGAAGGTATTTATATTTCAACATTAATATATTTTTCATAAAGCTATTGTTACACTATGTACTATTACTTTAATAAATGTTCAAAAATCATAAAATAAATGTACAAACACAGTATCTAATAGTTTTATTTTAATTAACAGAAAATTACTTTTATGGGGGTCGATGGAGATTTCGAAAAATTATGTAGGGGTCGATGATCAAAAAAGTTTGGCAACCCCTGCCCTAATTGTTTATTTTTTCTTTTAGACATACTTAAAATTAATAGAAAATGGTTATTTAGTTAATAATTTAACTATCTGAAATCAAAGCGAAACGAAAAAGACGTTTTTTTTAATGTTATACTTCACGCCTGTTATAAGAAAATGCAAAATAAACAAGTCAACTGATAATAATAACTTAAATAATAAACTATTTTTAATTCAAAAAATTAAAATTTTATCTATTTATATAACTGAAAAATGTCACGCTTTAAGACAAATAATTTTTATTTTAATTAAAAAATACATACGCGTTTATTTTTTAATTAAAATCAATATCATTTATTGCGTTTCATGCACGCATTTCCTTTCTTTTTAAATTTGTCTGTTTAAAATAACAAATATTTATTTATATGCTTTTTACTCGTTTATCAAACCTTTACTGAAAAGAGCTGTAATAGTTTTATTATTTTGCAACAATAAAACAATTCTTAAAATATAACAAAACAACAAAAAATGGCGTCACGCATAAAGGAAAATTAATTTTTCAAAATGAAATTTATTTTTAAATTCAAATTTGAAGAGAAAAACTAATAGAGTTCATTAAAGTGACATTTTTCTTTAGAGTTGAATTAAAATATGGATTACTTCTAAAAGATATGTCAAAACTGTTTGTAATGCTTTTTCTCCGATAACTTAATTCTAAAGAGCTACTAATTTTCTTACATTAATATAAAAAATCAATATTCCATCCTTTGTTTAAATTCATCAAATATCAAAGGCAGAAAACTGACTTTCTTTTATAAAACACAATACTAGTTCATTTCTGCTGAAAGTTCATCAAGTTCTTTTTAAAAAAAAGTAATACAAAATTATTTTTTTTAAAGTCAAAAAGGTTTACTTAGATCAACAAAGAAAAATTTTATTTTAGTCACTTTTTATCAAATAATTAAACATTTTTCTTCCCTATAAAACTGAAATTAGTGAATTAAATTTAATGAATGGCTTAATATTTGATAAAAACTACATTAACATCAAATGTCATTCACTACAAAGTCAAAAAAACGTATTTGAACTTTGGTGGATGAATAAAAAGTAGTTTATAAACGACTGAAAATTTAAGCAATATATAGGGAGAGTGTGAACGAATAGTTCGAATCGAATGAAAACGATATTTAAATTTTTAAGAAAATGCAGTTTTTTAAATTCGTTTTTTCTTTTTCATAATAACTAATTCAGAAATAACGTTACAAGTATAAAAAAATAGAGATAAAATGAAGTTCTCTAAAATTGTCATGAAATTTTCTACAAGCAATTAGTGCAAACATTAAGGAACTCGGGGCCAAGATATCCGGGTTGGCTGGGCGCTGGACTCAAGTTCGTGAGAATGGGAGTTCGAATTTAATCGGCCGAAGTGTAGTAAATGCTAAATGATGCATTTTAAATCTGTCTGGTCACCAAGTCCTTCATGTTCCCATAACGATTTATACCTCTGGGGGTACTGAATTGGAGATGGATCGTTCTCTGGTTCAGGTTTAAATTACGATCTGTGAATGAATAGATGTTAGGAATGGGTTCGCCCTTTAAACGGTTGTGATGCATGAGTGTGGCAAAAGTTGAATTCTTGGCATCAGATGGCGCCACTGGAAAACAAGAACAATCGTACTCCTTGACTAATGGCCTGCGACAAGAACAACAGAAAAGGACTCAACTTTTCTACCGCTCTCCGATCTAAACTCTCGAGATCTTATTTTCTATTTTGAGTGTTTTCCATCTATGTTAAGGTTACAGAATCCAAAACTTCATTCAGAGGGAGAGTACGCACGTTCTTGGTTTTAAATATCGTCTGCACTGGTAAGTGTAACATATTTAAAGTTAAACTCTCGAACCACGAAGATTGAGGCTTAGTGCGTAAAAATATGATAGTTACATCAAAAGGTTATAAAAGATGTTATGTTATTTTTTTTGTTTTGATTTTGCGCATCGTTCTTACACGTTTTCTCGTAACCCAATGAAGGTGTCAGTTATGTAGCTCATTAATTATTAATATTTTACTTTACAAAATTCAAAAAGTGTTTAATAAAATTTCCTCAATAAAAACTTATGGATTAAAGATATGGATTATTAATAAAACATTTTAAACAACTAATGCTTCGTGTTAATACATTCGATTATTTCTAGATCAAATTAGAATGTTATTATATATTAAATTTACAAATATAAATTTTATATTATTTATTTGATGAAATAAGAAAAAAATGTCAAAAGTTTCGCAGGCTGAATTCGACCCAGAAAATAATGCTTTACAAATTTCTCCTAATCAAAATGCACATTAATGGTTAATTCAAAAATGCACATTAATGGTTAATAAATACCGGCTTATTTTAGCAAATGCCTTGTTTGGTAATTAATGAAGGCCACCAGCAAAATTAATTCAGTAACCTTGTCTTAAAATTGACTTAAAGTAAAGTTAAAAAGTAAAACAGTTTCACGATCAACTAACTCATCAGAACCTTTTTCATCCAAGTTGAAACGTATATTACATCTGACAAACAAACTGGTTTTGGAAGCTTTCGAACCGCCTTCCTCACAAGTGATGCAACAAAATTCAATCCCCCCCCCGAACTTTAAGATCGATTACAAGGCCTCGTGCCCTTATTTTTGAGACTCACGTTTGGTAAGAATTCTAAAATTTAAAATTAATGGTTAATAAATTGCGCATTCATGGTTAATAGCGCATTAATGGTTAATAGCACTTTAATGATTAGCACATATAATGATTTATAAATAGCGGCTTATTTTATAAAATGCTTTTCTTGGTAATAAATAAAAGTCACCAGCGAAATTAATTCAATAACCTTGTCTTAAAATAGTAAAATCAAATTGTAAAACAGTTCAACGATCGAGACAAAACAGTAATGGAAGGGTGTCATTTCATTAAGAGGTCAAACAAAGCTGAAATTTTTTAATTTTAATACTAAAATAATGTTCATGAAGTCTGATTTAATAATGCTTTCTACAATACTTAATCCTGGAATCGGTCGAACTGATTGCTATTTTCATTCGCGTTCCAGAAAGGTCAGACAGATAAAAATATGCACAGGGGATTAGTTTTACTTTAGATAATCAAAGGGTAGACATTTTTTTTTATCACTAGACATTACATAAAAAAGGCGGGGTATTAAGTTACTATTTTATTACGCTCAGAAAGTAGTTTCGTTTTCATTCATTTCTGAAGTAATTTTTGCAGTCATAATTTGATAAATGTCAATATCGTCTAGACCTGGAAGAAAATTATTGATTGCGATTTGATTAAGAAACAACCGTACTTCTAAACGTTAATTGATTTGATATAAATGCTAATTGATATATATATATATATATATATATATATATATATATATATATGTAATATAAAAATTAAATACTTTTGTATTAATAAAAGCATTAAAACTTCATTCGTTTTCATAAAATATCTTTGGTAAAGGATAAGGGTAGAAATTCTATTTTGGGACTTCAAGGCTAAAAACATGCCAATGAATAATAATTAGATTTATATTTCAAAAGAGAAGTTATTTTAAGATCTTTCACTTCCATATAAGGAAGAATTAAACGATTTTCAATGAGTAATAAATAAATTTGATGAGGCGTAAGAATACAAAAAAGGCAATAATGACTGGCCTCTTCACACTTTTTAATCATCCTATAAAACGCAGGAGCAATGTTTTTGTGTGGCTTTTTGTTGTTTATAATGCCTAGCTAACGTACGTCAGTTTAGACGGGATATGGGTCTTCCCCTCTCCAGCTTGGAGGGGGCTAAGATGTATGCTTTCACCATCGCTACTAAATAAAAAAGATTATGCACAACATGGACTCATTAATCATGGTGTTTTGGACTTGTAATTAACTAAAAAATATCGGTGTGGATCCACCGTTATTTCATATATATATATATATATATATATATATATATATATATATATATATATATATATATATATAATATATATATATATATAATATATATATATATATATATATATATATATATATATATATATATATATATATATATATATATATATATATATATATATATATATATATATATATATATATATATATATATATATATACAAATATATATATATATATATATATATATATATATATATATATATATATATATATATATATATATATATATATATTTGCACTTTTTTTACGTTAGTGTTTCAATTGGTTAAATTGGACGATATATAATATAAATTCGAACATAGCATAAATTATTTTATTTTATAATTTTTGTTTTATATCCGTTGTTGAACAGCCGACCCAATTTTTGGGTTTACGACTACTAATGTTCAACTCCATAGCCTTGTAGTTTTGAACCCAATCTAGAAGACGAGGAAACTCCTGGATCAGTACCCCCAGAGGTATTGATTTGTTATGGGAACATAGAGGACTTTGCGACTCGACAGATTTAACGTGCATCAGTCACCATTTACTACACGGGGAGTCTTCGGCCGGCGGGGATCGAACCCACGAACTCTTGGACATGGGTCCAGCGCCATACCGACCACGCTATCCCGGCCTCATAGGATAAATTAGACGGTATATTATATAAATATAGAATATTTATTATATCAGGTATTATATTATTATAATTAGATCAAATATATTAAACGCGCTTTAGTGTTTTAATAATGAAATGTTCTTCACAAGTTTATAGGCAATACTTTTATATTTAAACATGCATGTAATGGAGTTTTATACTGGAGATTTTTCATACACTTCCTATTTGTATTTATTTTTAACGTATTGTGTTACAATGTTAAACAATTGATACACGAATGTAAGCAAGTGTAAACCGGTTTCATCCGCGCAAAAACTAATAATGCTGTAGTATCACTTGATAATTAGAATGTTAAATAGAATCTTATAGTGTGTCTAATAATTTAAACAGGGACTGTATATACACCCGCCAACTTGTACGATCGCTATAATTTTTTTCTTTGAAACTTTAAATTGAAGACTTAATGCGTCAAACTGCTATAATGTTGCTACTACTAAAAAGTATTTTTTGCAACGACCGCACAAGTTTGCAGCAATATATGTATCTAAACTAAAAGATGTCCTTTTGAATTATAAACTATGATTTTAAGAATATCCTTTGTAACGATTTTGATTATTGGGAACTCCTGATTAATTTTTGTCTTTTTAATAATTATCTTTACAATGGAAAGAATATTTTTCTTCAAATTGATGGAATATCGCGAGGATCTAATTATTCATCTCTCTTAGCTAACTTATTTTTGCATTATTATGAAAAAAATTATATTCTTAGTATTAAACTTGTTTTTAGATTTATTGATGATTTAATTATCATTAATTTTCATGTTTATGCTATTTTATTAAATAATATTTACCCCGAGGAATTAATCTTGCTTCGTAATCATGATGACAATATTAATTTCAATTTTTTGGATTTGGGTATTATAAAAGAAGAAAATATGTGCTTTGTTGATTTATACGATAAAAGAAATGATTTTAATTTATAAATAAACTAATTACTTGGAATTCTAATGTTTCTAGGAACATCTATTTAAGTACCACCTTTAATGAAATGAATAGAATTAAAAGAATATGTAGTAATATTTATTGTCCAAAAAACAAATTGATAAACTCTTTCAAAATTTGATAAAAAACAATGGATACCCAAATAAAGTAATAAAATTCTATATAAAATCATTGAGTTAATCGTATAGTATTGTAGATACATGTACTGAAAATTTACTTTGTTAATTTATATAATTTTTCCATGCGAAAATCCATTTCGGGCAAATCCGTGGCCAAAATTATTTACTAAAAAATATACTTTGCTAATTTGTATAATTTTTCCATGTGCAAATCCATTTCATGCAAATTTGTGGTTAAAATTATATGCAAAACAAGTAATTTATGTTTCTTTCTCTTCTCTTTTCTTAAATAAATATTTATTTTCTAAAATTATTGTTGTTGTTGTTGTTGTTGTTAATTTACGTCGCACTAGAGCTGCACAATGGGCTATTGGCGACGGTCTGGGAAACATCCCGGAGGATGATCCGAAGACATGCCATCACAATTTTGATCCTCTGCGGAGGGGATGGCACCCCCGCTTCGGTAGCCCGACGACCTGCGCGCGAAGTCGAGCACTTTACGGTAGCACAGTTTAACGAGGACCAATACCGTACACCCTCGGTCCCTACGCAGACTGATCCAAGTGGTCACCCACCCGCACACTGACCGCAGCCAGTGATGCTTGACTTCGGTGATCTGCTGGGAACCGTGTCTTATCGATCAGTCCACTGCGGGACTCTAAAATTATTAGTTGGGTATAATATGAAAAAAGCACAACTACTTCCACTTACTAGGAACAACATTTACATTTTAGTTTATTTAATAAATTGAGTTTTAAATATGCTTACTAAATTCATAAACTTCGGTAAAACAACACTATAAATTATTTCCAAAGGAACTAGACCAGGGGTGGCGAACCTTCATGCACCAACGTGCCATTTTTTCTCAAATATATTTTAATGAGGTCATAGACGTGCCGACAAATAGTTTTGACTTCGTGATTATTGGGTAAATAATAATACTAAATTTTATCAACTCAAAACTCTTTATTTGCTACGAAAAAATGTTATTCTCAACTTTTGCAATGTCTCAGTTATACGCGTAATTCAACTTAAAGTAACATCAGTGTGACTTCTGTTGTTGCAGATTACATGATAAATAACTTATATTAGGGTTATAAGATATTAGTTTAAGCAGAACTGTTATATTTTTTGCTAGTTATTTATTGTTCGTTTGTTTTTTTGCCGTTATTAATTGATTTTTTGGCTTTAATTGTTCTTTTTTTGTGAATTTTAATTGAATTGTTAATATGCTTCATAGTAAACTTTGTGATCGGTGGCGTGCCCAAAATATTGTGTCGCGTGCCATAAGTGGCACGCGTGCCACTGGTTCGCCATCCCTGAACTAGACTAATACAATTCCAACCTGGCGAGTAACGACTTATAAACAAGACACTTCGTTTGATGCTTTTACTTGTTGCTAGAAATCAGGACCGCAGAAAATGCTGTTTACTAGCTAAATTTAGTAGGAATAACACGATCTGTGACGTAGGCTATAGTATACCCAATTGTCAATTTTTTTAAATTATCCAGTATAATATTACCTTGCGTAACTCCATTTTCGGGCCCATCCACGGTAACTAACAAATCGAACGCTCTTCAGTAATGCAGTAAGAACGCACTTTAATACAAAATTCCTCTAGTTACGCTTTTAGCTCAACTTGCGCTTTTGTTTTCATTTTGTGCAATCTGGCAATCTTGTTACGAAAATATTTTAAATCATTCCTAAAAAATTTCCCGTTCATGTAAGTTCATTTGAATTCGCTACTCGCTTTATAGATTCCATTTCATGTTCCATTCTGTTTTTTCCTTTATATTTTATTTTCAGTTTTTACGTGATATTTTTACTTATTGTGTTCTATTTTATTTGTTGTATTTTTTTTTTAAATTTCGTTTGAGTGCTCCTCAAACTATTGTATTGATATATTTTGCTTTGGCTATATTTATACAATATTGGAAAGCACTCCTTTCTGCGGATATAATCGCGTGAGCTGATAAAGAGATTAGATCCTTTATTTTTTCGGATTTTTTTAAAACTTTGCCCTTTTATTCGGAATTTTTTCTTTCTTTCCCGGTTTATTGTTATTTTTATTATTTTTTCCCCCTTTTTTTATTGTTTTGTAATTTTTCCCTTGAATTCTATACATTTTGAACTTATTTTATGAGTTCTATTTAGTTGCAGCTTATGCGCATGCATATATATATATATATATATATATATATATATATATATATATATATATATATATATATATATATATATATATATTGTCCTTCAAACCCTCCCCAAAACTGTACCTCTGAATGAGCACTAAAGAAATAAAATTTATTAACTATGGACGATATTATTTTGTGCGAGATTCAGTCTCTAATTTTATCCATTCACGGAAGAACTTTATTCGAAAATGACAGCTTAAGGTGAAAACGTTCAAGAAATAGCGACAGAAATTAACTTTTCGAACTTGGTGTCTTCAAAATGCACATTTTTGATAACAGTAACAGGTACTATGGAGTTTAATTTGACATTCTAAACCTACAGTACCTGGCCCAAATAATCAAACGCACTATAAGATTCTATGCAAAATCTTAATTATCAGATGATACTATGCATCTTTATTGTTTTTACTCGACTGAAACCGGTTTACACTGGTTTATGTTCGTGCATCAATTGGTTAAGATTATAACGCAATACACTAAAAATAAATACAAAAGTATATAAAAATTTCCTGAATAAAAATCCATTACATGTATGTTTAAATATAAAAATATTGCATACAGGTATAAACTCGTGCAAAACGTGTCATTATTAAAAAACTACAGTGGATCTAATAATTTGGTCTAATTATTATAACTAGTGGGCTGCTCCCCCTGCTCGCTAACGCTCGCCAACCCCCGAAAATTGCTACGCAATCTTATATGGCTTGCTTCGCAAACCAAGCTCGCTTCGCTCGCTACTAACTTGGTTACATTGCAAATGCACAAATTTCTAAGAATTCAAAACAATCATTCAAATCCATATAACAACTTTTTTTAAAAAATAAAATTACATCTTTTTAGTAAATACTAAGTCATTAAAATAAATTTTAATTCAAATAAATGACATGTAATTCGTTAAACCTATTAGAAATGTGCTATAGTATAAAATCTTAAGGCATAACAGCACGACTGAGACTCATTTTTTAATGAATAACTAATAACAATAATATAACAAATAAATTCGTGATATAAATCAAAAATCGTCAAATAAATTCGTAATATATAAATTCGTGTAAAAAAGCGCTTTCGATAAAATACTAAAATAGAGATCTATCGACAAAGACTCCCCACTTCTGCCTAGCTTATAGTATGAGATTGCCGCAGCTGATGCTTTCTCAGGTTATTTCAGTTTCCGTTTTTAAAAGCGCTATATGTTGAGCCACCTCAGCTAGATTTGGCATGTGACATTTTTAGCGGCAATCATGGGTCGATTTTCTAACGCTGCCATTCGGGGAGTTGTAATGAGGCTTTTTTTTGTCGCCGCGTAAGAGAAATATATATATAGATATACTAATATAATACCTGATATAATAAAAATTCTTTATTTATATAATATATTGTCTAATTTATTCAGTCGTCGAATTACGATTAGATATCGTCTAATTTAACCAATTAATACACAAAGGTAAGCAAGTGCAAACCGGTTTCAGTCGCACTATAAAAGCAATAAAGCTGTAGAGTATCACCTGTTAATTAAGATTTTACATAGAATCTTAAAGTGCGTCTAATAATTTGGCCAGAGACTGTAGTTATTGGTCCATATTTTCTGGATGGCAAAATTAACAACATTAGCTTTATAAATACATAACTTAATCTAAAAATTGTAGTGAAATTAGGTACTTGACCTCCCATACCCACCCATGTGACTTAAGGCGTCAGCACCAGCTAATCGTTATCAGCAAAATTGCGTATTAAAGTTGAGCTAAGATTCTTTACTTAAGTTAGAATGTTAATTAACGATAAGTTAAATACGCATAGCCGTATCGTACTGCATACATAGCCGTATCGCACATTGAAATACACTGGTTATCATAAATTAAGGAAAAATCACAAAAATAGCGATAACTCTTTCAAAAGTAAGCCAAACCGTGCAAAATTTGCATATGTTGTCCACTAAGAGTAGCTGAGTAAAATTGCAATATGCAAATTAGTGGCGCTGCACTCGGCTTACGTCATCTGCCTGGAGCATAAAAGTCCAAGTTTGAGAGAAAGCACACAAATTTTACTGTGATTGCGACATTGAAAATCTGAGATAGCCAATTCGTAATAATGACCTCTAGGCATCATTTGCCTGAAGAACTACGATGGAGAGCCATCGGGAGACTAGAGGCAGGGCAGAGTCAATCAGAAGTGGCCAGATGGCTAAATGTGAGTCCATCTGTGGTTCATAGACTTTGGAGGCAATTTCAAACCACAGATTCGGCATCTAGGAGGTTCAGTCAAGGACGGCCAACTGTTACGACCAGTGCCGATGACCGATATTTGACATTAAGTGCACGCAGGAATAGAACCGCTACTCCGACACATCTTAGATCCTCTCTTGCTGCAGCCACCGGAAGGTTGGTGTCAACGTCAACTGTGCGCAGAAGGCTCCACGAAGGTGGTCTGTATGCGAGACGACCAGCCATTTGCGTGCCGCTCACATCACGCCATAGGAGAGACCGTTTGCAGTGGGCCCGACAACATGTCCACTGGACGTCAGATCAATGGAGGCCTGTTCTCTTTACGGATGAGTCCAGGTTTAGTCTAGAAAGTGACAGTAGACGTTATTTGATATGGAGAGAACCTGGGACCCGTTATCATCCATCAAACATCCGTGAAAGAGATGCATACGGAAGAGGCAGTGTCTGTGTTTGGGGAGGCATATCCTTAGGAGGGCGCACATACCTCCATGTCTTTCCAAGGGGAACCGTGAATGCTCAGGTTTATCGAGACAACATCCTTGATGCTTATGTGCGCCCATATGCCGGGGCAATTGGTGATTGCTTCCTGTTACAGGACGATAATGCAAGACCACACAGAGCTCGCATTGTTGATGATTATCTTCAACAGGAAACAATTACTCGCATGGAGTGGCCAGCTCGATCCCCGGACTTGAATCCTATCGAGCACGTTTGGGATGCTCTAGGGAGGCGTGTATCTGCCATCAATCCGCCCCCTCAGACCCTTGCCACGCTTGCAACTGCTTTACAAGAGCAATGGCTCTCACTTCCTATTGAACTGATAGACCGCATAATTGAAAGCATCACACATCGCTGTTTGTGCTGTATTGCTTCTAGAGGCAATCATATTCCATATTAAAGGTACTTTTTCTATTGCAAACCGATACTTCCAATTTGTTTATTTTATACATGTGCTAATTTCTATACTACTATTAATGTCTGATAATTTCTTTTTATGTTGTTTAATACCTTACTATGTGTTGTATATTGTGGGTAAGTTTCATAAAATTCCATGTGTAATTTCTTGAGTTATCGCGATTTTTGTGAATTTTCCTTAATTTATGATAACCAGTGTAGTTGAAATATAATTCTTTCACGTCAGCTTCTTTCACTTAACTTAGATTTATTATTTGTTTATGTATTTTATAGTAACCGTGATACATTTTTGATTTGCGTTCCTGGAAACATAATGCTCGATGCATAATTAGTTCGTTTATGTTCTACATATGGCTTCATGCCTGTTTCTGTGTTGAACCTCTGCCTAAATATTTAGTGAGGTAATCAAAATCTTTGAGAAAGAATCTTTGTGAAAGATTTTAGAATGTGTCACTTACGAGAATTGATACTTGTTTGGTTTGGCTCACTCGAAATAGAAGGGAAAGAACAGTTGTTAGTGTAAACAAATGCCACGGTTCAGCAACCAACCAGACACACACCATGTCACTTGCCGGTATCCCGTTAAAAAATTAACATATAAGTATAAAGCATTAATATTTTCTGAACAATAAGGCTCAGTAAAATGCACTGTTATATTTAACATAAATAAGATAAACTAAAACATACGTTGGTATCAATTCTTTGCTACCATGGTAACAGTGATATACGTATTTTTTTTGTTGCCGCCATCGACCTGTGTCACTGTTATTGTTCAAAGGGGAACCTATTTATAATATACGATTCAACTGTTAAGGATGCTGTTATCTCTATCATTCCTCGAGAAGAATCTACTGTTACGTTATGATAGTAAAATTAATTTCTAGTTCAGCATAAGCATATTACAACTACTGTACATCATCTGTTTGGATATAAAGATTTTATAGTTTTGTATTTTGATTTAGAAGTGTTTTCTCAATTTGTAAAATAAAGTATTTCGGTAATAGTTTAGGGTGCCCCTCTCCATTTTTTTTTGCAATTTGTAAATGAACAATGTATGTAGTTATAACAAAAACCAATCACACAAAGGTAAACAACAGTTGCGGTAACCCGAAGGTGACGTAATTGAAAGCAAAGACCACAAAGTATATCAGAAACTGAGTTTCAGCAAAATTTTACAATTGAAGGTAGGTAGAGCCACGATGGCTCAGGGGATAGAGCGTTTGACTTCCAATGAGGTGAACCAGGTTCGAATCGCAGCGATGAATGGTCGATACGAATTCCGCATCCGGCTTGCACCGACCACAGTGCTGACGTGAAATATCATCAGTGGTAGACGGATCGTGGGTTAGAGTCCCCTTGCCGTCAGTCTAACTGTGGGAGGTTTTCCTCTCCATGTAGCGCAAATGTGGGTTAGTTCCATCAAAAAGTCCTCCACGAAGGTAAATTTCTCCGAATACTTGATCCAGCAGTTTCCTTGTCTTCTGGATTGGGTTTAAAATGACAAGGATGCAGAGTTGAGCATTAGTAGTCGTAAACCCGAAAAAATTGGGTCGGCTGTTCAGCGACAAATATAAAAAATTATAAAATATAAAAAGAAGCATTAGTGACTACAATAGCAGCAAAATATTGTGTTTGGGGCAGAGATAGCCTGGTTGGTAGGGATGTCCAAGAGGTGGTGGGTTCGATCCTCGCCCTCCGAAGACTCCCCGTGTAGTAAATGGCGACTGATGCACGTTAAATCTGTCGAGCCACAAAGTCCTCCATGTTCCCATAACAAATCATACCTCTGGGGATGCTGATCCAGGAGTTTGTCTTCCGGATTGGGTTTCAAAACTGCAAGGCTACGGTGTTAAACTTTAGTAGCTGTAAACCCAAAATCGGGTCTTCTTTTCTACGACGGTTATAAAATAAAATAAAATTATTATGGTTTAACACAGTCGAAAATTTCCGACAGCAAACTAGGGTGATAAAAACGCTGTGCAACGTTGGAGGAACTGATATCCAGGTTTCGAAAAGGTATTCAGTTTTCGTATTTTAACAGAAAATACACACAGCAATCTCCAGTGTCTTTTTCGTGACAATTTAAAATTTGATAAAACAACTGGTTAAAGCGAAGTAACCTCTCGCATATTTCATCCTTGAAATATTGTTGGTGGATTGAATCCCCTATAGAGACACCTTTACATATGAGAAGGAATCACAACCCAATGAAGGGATCAATGAATAATTCAAGATAGGGCTTTAAACATTCGTTGTGTATTTAGAGAGAGACTTGTAACTTTCTGCGAACATCGTTTCTAGGATGGGAGGGGGGGATAGTCGGGTAGGGGGGAGGGGTTGGTCGAGAAACAACTTAATCCCTTCCCGATTTGCTGGCTGTAATCTCGACATTTGGCAGGAAGGGTATGCGAAACACGCGTTCTAATCTAATGCTCCCATCTCGAAGGAGAAGACGCATTCGAAGGACTTGTTCTAATCCTTTTGATCTTCGGAAGTTCAATAAAACGCACACGTCTTACGCGGCGGTATCGATTCGTTTCTAAAGTCAACCGTCGTCTATCGATTTCGTAAATTCTAAAACTGTTGCTAAACTTTCGGGAGAAAACGTTGTTGTACAGTTTATATTCTAACGGTTTATGTGGTTGGTCTTTGGACGATTCTCGAAGTGTATTTTGCCTTTAGAAATACAAGATTTAGAATAATAAGTTAGTTTATTTTATCTTTAAAAAAACGTCATAGATCAGCCGACCCACTTTTTGGGTTGACGACGATTCATGTTCAACTCCGTAGCCTTGTGATTTTGAACCCTATCCAGAAGACAAGGGAACTCATAGATCAAGTATTTAATGCGTAGAAACATCTGACTGAAAATGGAGATCAAGACAAATACTCTGAAAAAACGTTCTCAGAAGTTGTTTCCCAATTATACCCTCTAAGTTCTTCACTTAAAAAGCAAAACAAAAAACAAAAAAATAATAAATGAGAGAATTTGTGTGAAGTTACCTTAATGTTCATAAACCGTCAATTTCGACTAACTGTATTTTATTTTGTAACCGTCGTTGAACAACAGCCCAATTTTTCGGGTTTACAACTACTAATGTTTAACTTCGTCGCCTCGTAATTTTAAACCCAATTCAGAAGACAAGGGAACTCTTGGATCGAGTATTGGGAGAAATTTGCCTCCGTGGAGGACTTTTGATGGAACTAACCCACATTTGCGTTACATGGAGAGGAAAACCTCCCACTGTTAGACTGACGGCAAGGGGATTCTAACCCATGATCCGTCTACCACTGAGGATATTTCGCGTCAGCACTGCGGTCGGTGCAAGCCGGGTGTACAGTGCCGGATTACTCATTAGGCCATACCCATTAGGTTAGACTAGGCCATGGCCTGGGGCCCCCAATGATTAGGGACCCTCTTAAAATGGATTTTTTGAAAATAAATTTTAAAAAATTAAGAAAAATAATAATTTAAAAAAAATCAATTTTAAATATATATTAATAAAATACGATAATTTTTTTATATAATGTTAATCACATTTATTTATTACTTATTAAAATTTAATTTATTATTATTTATCTTTATTTAAAATATGCTTTCTTGAATGAAAAGATATATAAATACTTTTATATTTGAATTAAAAATATATATATATAGGAGAAAAAAAATTTAAGGTCCCCAAAATTTTGACTGTCTTTGGGCCCCGCGTCAGCTTAATCCGGCTCTGCGGGTGTAGAACTCGTATCGACCAGCAATCTCTGGGACTCGAACTTATTGTTAACGCACTATGGCTTCCCATATTTTGAGAGTAAGAAATCCAAATCAGTCTGAATATTATTCAGAGAAAATTCATTTCATGTCTGATTTCCTAATTCAAAATAGCGCGAGCAACGAATTACACTGGTATAAGAAATTAAGAGAATTTTCAGACTCGGTTGATTTTCTCTAGAATTACTGGACCGATTTTAATGAAATTTGATCAATGTACATACATTGATACAATACAAAAGAAATAACCATTCAACAATTGTGATACACACGCATCATTGTGCGTAACCCATTGGAGTTGGAAAGTATGAAAATGCCACAGGACAATTCAGGCCAATTGCCACAGGAAATAATAAATTGCCTTATCTCATGTATGAAATCTCTATACAAGGCCTGTATGTCTGTAAGAGGGGACAGTACACCCTATTAACCCATTTTTTGTTGTTTATTCTGCAACTGCTGTTTCATACCTTCAGACTCCAACGAGTGTTTCTCATGATCATGCGTGCGTATTACAATTGTTGAATGGTTATTTGTTTTGTATTGTATCAATGTATGTACATTCATCAAATTTCCTCAAAATCGGTCCTGTAGTTCCAGAGATAAACGACCAAGTCCGCAAAGATTTTAACTACCTTAAAATTTTAAGTTTGATTTATAATATCTCATGTGTTAAGTTGGCATCTAAGCGTTAGTCTCTATCATATATGGCAACGTTACTTTTGAAAAGTAACGAGTAAAAGTACAAGTATTTTTAAAAAAAGTAACGAGTAAAAAGTAAAAAGTTCTTATTTTAAAAAGTAGCGAGTAAAAAGTAAAAGTACAAGTACAAGTACTAAACAAAAAAAAGTAACGATTTAAAAGTACATTTCTAGGTAATCGATTCAAAGTAACTTAAAATTTTATTGAATAATATTCTTAAGTTCTTTAATGTTTTTGCAAAATTGTTGTTATTTATTTAATTATTTTTAATTTTGAAAGTTATGGATATTAATTTATTTTTAAATTCAGAAGAATATTATAATATAATTTTATAATATAATCGTATAATATAATTTTAAAATCAAACATAATTTAATATCAAACTTTTCATGAATTTGCACGAAAAAGAAATTTTATCAATTAATTTTAATTTATTATTTTTATTTATTCAAATTACCATTGATTTAAAATTGTTTTACTCTTTAGAAACGCGTTTTAAAAGCACAAACATAAACAAAGCAGACACGGGGTTTCAGATAGCTTTGTGATCTTTGAGCTAGTAAAAAATATTTTATTGTGCAGTATAAGTTGAAACAGAAGGTATTTAAACACGAAGTTAGCTGTGAATGCATATATATTGGACATTAATTTTATAAATCAAAAAAACATAAGCATTTTTTTAAAATTTAATTTTTTGTTTTTTTAGAAAGCTTACCGAGTTTTAGATAAAAGTAACGATTTCATTCGATATTTCCGTTACAAATACTTGTACTTTTTCCCTAAAAAAGTAACGAAAGTACAAGTGAAAGTACTAAATTTAAAAAGTAACAAAGTACAAGTAAAAGTACGTACTTTTTACTTGTACCGGCGGTACAAGTAACGAAAGTAAAAGTACTGCCATATATGGTCTCTATATAATAATCTTTAAGCATGATAACACGGTTCCTGCCTTACAAAACTGAATTATATTATGCTTCAATATTGAATCAATTTTCTTGCAAGTGAACAGATTCTTGGGGTGAGCGAAGAATTTTTGACTTTAAGTAGGGTGTAGGGATTATATTGGAAGAAAAAGTGGTCTAATATATAGAAAGAGGTGAATTGAAATGTTCCGGTCTCAATTTTACTTATACCACAATGAAGATAAAAAGGATTAAAAGAAAAAAGAGAAAAACGAAGAAAATAAAGAAAGTAAGAGTACTCAAAATTTCTTTTGAGTGCTCTTCACATTACTGCATTGATATATTTTGCTTTGGCTATACTTATACAATATTAGAAAGCACTCCTTTCTGCGGATATAATTGTGTGAGCTGATGATCAGAAGAGTATTTCATTTTTCGGTATTTTCATATTTGTTTTAAATAATAATTTTTTCAAAAATATTTTTTAAAAATATTTAATTTTTCTTCTTTTCTTTTCCTTAATCCTTATTATTTTCCATGTTTTCTCGATATTTTAAGTTATCTACATACAAAACAAGAAAAGAAAATGTTGAAGAGTGCGAATTACATTAGATTTTATGCATTTTCGAATACCATTAAAACATCTATTGGCTATAGTACAAGAACGTTGGGATTCTCTTCAAGATGATACAATCCTCTACAACAACAGGTTATTTCGATTTCAAATTTTCTAAAGATACAAATAATTTTTATGCCCTAAAAAAATAACGTAATTGCAAACGAAATAGTATTAAAATAATGAAAAAGAAAAATAAAGGACAGAAAACACTGACTAACATAATCTTGACATGCAACCAGATTTAATAAATAAAACCGTTAAAATTAGTTGGATCAGTAAGGAGTTAATAGTTATTTAGCATTGAAATAGACAAATATAATAAAGAGAAAAATGTTAGAAAGCACTGACCAATATAATCTTAACATGCACCCAGACTTAAATTCAGTGATATATTAAAAAAAAGTTTAAGTCCATTCCTACTTAAATCAACAAAAAAAATAATTTTAGCTGGTGAAACATTTATATTATTTGGTCGTGCAAAACATGTCATTATTAAGACTCTACAGCTTGTCTAATAATTGGGTCTAATTATTATAATATACTAATATAATACCTGATATAATAAATTTTCTACATTTATATAATATAGCATCTAATTTATTTAATCGGCTAATTTATAGGGGAGAGTGGGGTCAATTGTAACAGGGTACGACAGTAACAAAGCAAAAATTTCGAGTGTCGGGTTCTAGATTTGGTTCCTAGGTGGCGCACAAGGTGTATTTAATAAATCTACATGTACACCCCTGATGGCAACCATTTTTATGTACTTTTGAAAGAGTTACATCACAAAAGATATTTTCACGCCACGCAAGTACTTTTTTTGGTATTAGAATATTATATTGTAACAAAGTAGTTTTGTTTAAACAAATAAAAATTAGTAACTGAATATGTAAGTGGACACCTTAATTAACATTTCAATAAAAAAAAAGATTAGTTTTGCCAATTAACTAGCATTGTTTTTAACAAATGAAGCTGAAATGGAGTCTTGGGAACAATTGTAACAATAAGTAAAGGGACGATTGTAACAGCTGAAAATAAATAATCTTATGTTATTACTTAACCCTTTAGGAACCACCAATAGTTTCCTATATCATTTATATTATGTTGCATGTGCATTATTTTATTTGTCACCTTTCACAGCATAAATTAAAATTTTTAACCCCTTAAAGTTAAAAGTTTAACCCTTTAGGTCTCTGCTCATTATTATTTTTACTCCTAAAATATCACTACTATTTTGATCAATAAAAAAAAAATATCACAACTATGATAATATGTATAATTAACTATGTTTTAGTTGAATTTATGAACTGTTACAATTGTAAGTGGGGACAATTGTAACAAGTGCACGACTGTCAAAAATTGTTAATAACTAATATAATAACACTTAAAATCAGGTATTTGTCTTTTTTCTAGTAGAGGATAGTCTACTTTACTCGTCTGTCAATTAATACTAATAAAATATTGGATATTTTGTTAGTTAAAAATAGTTAAGTAAAAAATGTTACAATTGACCCCACTCTCCCCTACTATATATCGTCTAATTTAACCCATTGATACAGGAGCGTTAACAAATGCAAACCGGTTTAATCCGAGTAAAAACAGTAAAGCTGTATACAGCTGTACATACAGCTGTATAGTATCACTCCATAATTAAAATTTTACATAGAATCTTATAGTGCTAAAAATTTTTCCAGGGACTATACTGCTGTTTTATGCACGATATATATTAATGTATATTTTGAAAACTTTGCATACAGTCCCTTTGTAATAATCTTATTTAAAAATTTTAAATATATATATTCTTTTTTTAAAAAAAAATATTATGATGTTATATGTATTGACAGCTGAAACTGCTTTTCTATCAGGAAAACCACTAAAGACGATTTATGCTGGAGCATTTATTATATTTCACTCTGAAAGAATTTTTTTTTTATCTCCCGTTATTTCAAACCATAGTTCGAAAAAGCAATAAACTTTGTCATTACATTATAGTCTTTCTATCTACGAATTCAATCAATTTTGTGCGCAAAGTTGAAATAAGTTTTTTAGTGCTCTATTCCTGGACAGAAATTCATTTTAAAAGTTTCTTTTTTTCAAAAAAATATGAACAATGGTACTAGAAGGAAAAGGAAATTACCATTTTCATTAGGGGGAAAAAAAAGAGTTGTTGTGATTAGATTGTTTTGAAGTTTTTGGTTAGCTAAACAAGTTTTTAAATAAAATTGATGAGTTTGAATACCGAAATTCAGCATTAAATCAAATTGTAAATAAATTCATTAAATTCAAATAACAAATTATGCATTTTGAACATGATTTGGCTAATAAAAGTGAAGTGCTTATTTATACAAGGAAGATAGTCACCCTGCCAATCTGAATTTTTGTATCGATCGTTTTTGGGTTAGGTTATATAATGCGTTAGATATAAATTTAGGTTAGATATATAAAGTATAAAATGTATAATGTTGGGTTGTATAATGGTAATAATGCATAATGTTGGGTTAGGATATATAATGGGTTAGATACCTTGTATATATTTATGTTGGATATATAATGTATAATGTTGAGTTGTACAATGTAATAATGCATAATGTTAGGTTAGGATATCTAATGGGTTAAATATAAATTCAGGTTAGATATGGAATGTATAAAATGTATAATGTTGGGTTGTATAATGTAGTAATGCATATTGTTGGGTTAGGATATATAATGGGTTAGATATATAATGGGTCAGATATAAATTCAGGTTAGATATGGAACGTATAAAATGTATAATGTTGGGTTGTATAATGTAATAATGCATATTGTTGGGTTAGATATATAATGTGTAAAATGTATAATGTTGGGTTGTATAATGCAATAATGCATAATGTTGGGTTAGGATATATAATGGGTTAGATATATAATGGGTCAGATATAAATTCAGTTTAGATATGGAATGTATAATGTTGGGTTGTATAATGTAATAATGCATAATGTTGAGTTTGGATATATAATGGGTTAGATATAAAATGTATAATGTTGGGTTGTTTAATGTAATAATTCACAATGTTGAGTTAGGATATATAATAGGTTAGATATACAATGTATAAAATGCATAATGTTGGGTTGTATAATGTAATAATGCATCATGTTGAGTTAGGGTACATATTGTATAAAATTTATTTTGTCTTGTAGTGTAGTTACCACCAAAAATATTAAATACCAATTCATTAGTATATAAGACATGTTGACTTGATTTATATCTTGAGGTACCTTCTGATAAACGAAGATTGACATGGTCGTAATCGTTCTTTCCTCCCCAAATGGGTGGCCTCCGAACGTGAAATGAACTCCCCAACATCGGTGGATGGTCCATCTTGAACAAAAAAGCGCTCAAAAATCCGGTGAAGTAAACACGATTCTCCCGGCCAATAAAAAAATATTGAGCGAAGAAAATAAACAGTTTTAATCAATTAATGGTAATCGTTCATTGAATTCTATTATAGATAAAATTCTGAGCCACGATGGCTCAAGGGATAGAGCATTCGCCTTCCACTGAAGGAACCCGGGTTCGGAACCCAGCGATTGCTGGACGATAGGAATTCCACATCCAGCTTGCACCGAACACAGTGCTGACTTGAAATATCGTCAGTGGTAGACGGATCATAGGTTAGAGTTCCCTTGCAATGAGGCTAACCGTGGGAGGTTTTCATGGTTTTCCTCTCCATGTAAGGCGGCTCAGTTCCATCAAAAAGTCCTCCACGAAAGGCAAATTTCTCCCAATACTTGATCCAGAAGTTCCCATGTCTTCTGGATTAGGTTCAAAATGACAAGGCGAGGAGTTGAGCATAGTCTAAAACGGGTCGGCTGTTCAACGACGGTTATAAAATAGATAAAATTCTGGAAGGGGATTAATGTGGCGTCACTGCCACTAAAAATATTAAATACTAATTAGGTAGTCTATAAGCCATGTTAACTTGATTCAATATTGAGGTATCGTTTGATAGATGAAGGTTGACATGGTCGTAAGCAGACATTCTTCCACTCTCAAAGTGAGTTAAATATTATCAAAAATCGTAATTTTTACCTTTAATTCGTCCTCAGGTGGTTTATTCAACCCACTGACGAAAAACACCGTTAGTTGTAAATTGTTGCTTTAGGATTAAAATATATCAAAAGACAAACATTTATTTATTTTATTTTAATTTATTTTTATACCAGTCATTGAACGATCGACCCAATTTACTACTAACGTTCCAATCCTTGATCTTGTAATTTTGAACCCAATCCAAAGGACAAGGGGATCTTTGCCTTCGTGAAGTACTTTTTGATGGAACTAACCAGCATTTGCGTTACACGGAGTGGAAAACCTCCCACGCTTAGCGTGACGGCAAGGGGACTCTAACCCATGATCCGTCATCTACCACTGAGGATATTTTACGTCAGCAGTGTTGTCTGTGCAAGCCAAATACATATATGAACAAAACGAAACACATGTGGCACAAATCCTTCGAAAAATGCGGAAGGAGGAATTTTCGGTGGAGAAAACGATAACTGGTGGAAAGGTTGAGCACCATCATCCATGGCTGGACAGCCCAGGGTGGGCCTTGGCCATCTCAAGAAGTTTTTTTCCAGGCTAACCTTTTTCCTGCTAGTATTTATAGTTTTTAAGACCAAAATGTCTTTTTCTAGGCCATCTATCCATCCCAAATTCGTCCTACCTCTTTTTCGTGTTCCAACTGGTCTCTTTTTGTGGTACGGTCTTCGTCCATTCTGATAAAGTGGCCTGATCATTTTATTCTTTGTCGTTCAATAAATTTAATAATGTCAAGTTCATTATATGAGTGATAAAGCTCTAAATGTGTTCTTCTACGCCACAAAAAAAATTTTTTTTTCTTGAATTCCTCCAAAAATAATTCTTATGCCCTTTCTGTCAAAGGTACCCAACATAATCTCATCCGTACCAGATAGGGTCCTGGATTCACAAGTATATGTTAAAATTTATCTTAAAAGAGATTTATATAATAAAACTTTTGTTTTTCTATGAATTACATTAGATTTTATGTATTTTCGAATACCATTAAAACATCTATTGGCTATAGTAATACAGTGCCTGACCCTATTATAAGACTCTATGTAAAATTATAATTATCACGTGATACTATACAGTTGTATTGTTTTTACTCGCATCTGCTTGCGCTCCTGTATTAATTGATTAACTTTGTAATGCAATACGTTAGATATAAATGTTAGTAGGAAGGTAGGAAGTAAATAAAAAAATCTGATTAAAAACTCATTACATATGTGTTTAAATATAAAAGTATTGCCTATAAACTCGTGCAAATCATGTAATTAGTAAAACACTACAGTGTTTATAATAATTTGATCTAATTATTATGATATACTAATATAATACCTGATATAATAATTATTCTATATTTATAATTATTATATCAGTATATCGTCTATATAATAATTATTCTATATTTATAATAATTATATTAGTATATCGTCTATATAATAATTATTCTATATTTATAATAATTATATTAGTATATCGTCTATATAATAATTATTCTATATTTATAACAATTATATTAATATATCGTCTATATAATAATTATTCTATATTTATAATAATTATATTAGTATATCGTCTATATAATAATTATTCTATATTTATAATAATTATATCAGTATATCGTCTATATAATAATTATTCTATATTTATAATAATTATATTAGTATATCGTCTATATAATAATTATTCTATATTTATAATAATTATATCAGTATATCGTCTATATAATAATTATTCTATATTTATGATAATTATATCAGTATATCGTCTATATAATAATTATTCTATATTTATAATAATTATATTAGTATATCGTCTATATAATAATTATTCTATATTTATAATAATTATATTAGTATATCGTCTATATAATAATTATTCAATATTTATAATAATTATATTAGTATATCGTCTATATAATAATTATTCTATGTTTATAATAATTATATCAGTATATCGTCTATATAATAATTATTCTATATTTATGATAATTATATCAGTATATCGTCTATATAATAATTATTCTATATAGTATATCGTCTAATTCATCCAATCATCGAATTTATATTGTATATTTAATTTAACCCATTGTCTAATTTAACGTCTAATTTAACCCATTGAAACACGAACGTAAGCAAGTGCAAACCGGTTTCTGACGCGTAAAAACAATAATGCTATCATCGGATAATTAAGATTTTACAAAGAATCTTATAGTGCGTCTAATAATTTGGCCAGTGGTTGTAACCGAAAATTGTTTTTCATTGCAATATTCCACCCTTATGGGCATAAAATTGTGTTCATAAAAATGTAATATTCATATCTTTTTTTAAAAAATTATTTCGAAATTAAATAAAACTTGGTAAAATTAATTTTTGATGAAAACATTCTTGACGGATTTATATATATATATAAAAAATAACAGGCTTCATATTTAAAAAAGAATTGTTTTCTTAAGATCAAGGAACTTTTCTCTTCAAACATAAATTATATCTTTTATACGCTGAATTCTTAGTTGTGTTTTCTTTGACATTTGTAAAAAGGAAAAACTTGGAGAGACGTATATTTATTTTAATGATATCAACAATTCAAGATGAATGACGGAAAAAAAAAACTTCGAAATGGAAAAGTTATCGTTTGCAAAACGTGCCGAGAGAGATGATGAATGTTTTAATGAGAAATTTAAACGTCTTAATCCGTCGACAGGATGTCCCCAAAAGTTTGTAAAAAAAGAAAAAAGAGCAAATAAGAAAAGTCAATCGAAAGAATTTTAATATCATCCTTCCGTTTCAAGTTAAGAGTGACTTTTGTAATTATATTGCCCGTCTTGACTAATAGCACAGGACCCAAGGAACAACACCACAAACAAATAACGCGCTTGCGCAACTGCGTTTTTACGCGATTCTCACACCCCCTTTTAAGACTTCTCTAGCGAATGGCGTTTAGTGCTGTTCGGCACTTCGTTCGATGAGGTTCTGTTGACAATCGTCTGTCGATCAACATGATGCCACTCGGAAAAATTTCAGGATCGTTTGGCACTTCATTAGTTTTCGCGTCTGTCATCATAAAAAAAAAGTATTTAATTTATTTAACTCCGTGAAGAGTGTTTGAGTAGTGAATTTTTATTTTGTTCCTCGAGAGACTTTATCTGTTGCTCTTTTTGTTTTGTTTTTGGACGACTAAACTGTGTTCTATTTATTTCCCTGTGTTTTGCTAATACGGTTTCGAAATCGTCTGCTTCTGGTAAGCTATCTTTTTTTATTTTAGATATTTTAATGTTATGTAAAAATTTGTTTTGCCGTTTCATTTTTAACCTTGAAAAGGAAAATAAATTAAATGTTATAATTAAATTTATTTTCTTTGAAATATTTCAAATCGAAAAAATCTATTATCAAGATTCGTAAAAACTGTTCTATTTATTTCTCTCTGTTTTGCTAATATGGTTTGAAATCGTCTGCTTCTGGTAAACAATCTTTTTTCTTTTAAATCTTACACATTTAAATATTATGTAAAAAATATTTTTAACATTTAAAAGGGAAGAAAAATGTAATAATGAAATTTAATTTCTTGAAATATTTCAAATCGAAAAAATCTGTTATCAAAATTGTACTTTCAAGAATATTTTTTTCAACATTTTATTTAGAAATATGTCATTTTATTATATTTTTTAACGTTTTATGTATTTTTATGCCACATAAAAAAGATGAAAAAAATAAAATACCCGTTCTTGGTACGTCGTGAACAAAAAAGAATATAATCAATAAATCAGTACAAATCCATGCACAAATCTAAAGGGTTAATTAATAAAAATTTAAAATAATTTCGAATAGTTCTTTATTTATATTTGTTGACCTTCCTGGTGACTTTACGTTATTAAATTAAGCAAAACAAGCTTTTATAGCTTATTAACAGCAGAATAGAGATTAAATATTCAGCATCACTTGGCAAGATAATATTGCTCGCGGTCACTCATAACATAATAGTCAAATTTTACCACTATCAAGTAATCTTCTCAAAAACACTTCACTTTCGGGAGGTCGTAGGACACTTTTCTTTAAACAGTATAGGTATTAAAACCGACCAGTTTTAATAATTAACAATATGTCAATATAATACTTTGTACATATATTAGTATATTTGGTACCTATTACATCATTATTTTGATTTAAACTTTCTAAATAGAGTATACTGTTTTTGTCTACAGATTGAATAACGTAGCTCTGTACTTAATAAAAGGCAGAAATTTCTAGAACAGAAATGTTTGAACAATAGTTAAAGTTTTTGTGAGAAGGAAATAAAAAATGGAATACCTTTAGACATTGATTACAGTGAATATTAATTTTAATAGTAAGTTGTAATTTAGAGAGATAAGCGATAATCATGTGGTTAACAAAAAATAGAATAAAAATAGAATATTCTGTTGTTTTTTTTATTTCGTTTATATTATATTTCAATAATTTGCTTAAACTTTATATCACAAAAAGTCCCCGTTTCCGCGACGAAACGCCCATAGTGTCCATCGTAAAAGTCTTGAAATTTTCGGAGGTGATAGCTAAATTTAGAAACTTCTCTTAGGAATTTTAAAAAAATACGACTTCAAGAACTAAAACTGAATGAAATAAGAAATAATAATAATTTCTAAAAATATGTTATAGAGTTTTATTAAGCTAAAAAATTAAATTTGCACTATCTGGAATATTTCGGATGTGGTAGTTAAATTTAGAAACTTAAAATTTTTTTATAATTAAAAAAAAAAAAAATACGGCTTCAAGAACTAAAACTAAATGAAGAAAAAATAAGAAATAAAAATTATTACTAAAAATATGTTATAGAGTTTTATTAAGCTCAAAAAAATTAAATTTGCACTATCTGGAAAATTTTCAACAACAAAGGCTGAGTTTGATTTATTGTGATAAATATGTTAATAAATGTATGTTAAAGAAGCAAATGATATTTTGCTTAGCTAAGATAATTGCTAAATAAAAATACTTCACAACCAATAAATATTTTCACGAAATTGTTATGCTGGATGCTAGGGACTAGACACAACAATTATTTTTCATTTAGTGCCTAACGCATTGTTTATATGAACCTCCCCCCCCCCTTCTAAGAACCAATGAATAAAACCACCCCAAGTCAAAATTCTTGATGGTCCCATCCAAACATTTTGATGGTTTTAGTGCGATTCATGATCTTTCAGCATCATTTGATGGTCGTCATCATCCAACATTTTCCATTATGCGTCCATGGTGTTTGATATGTCAACGAACTTCCATCATTCCATGTTGGATAATGTTACTTTAACAGTATGATGGTTAACCATCAAGATAAGTTTGATTCTCATGAACCAACAGTCCATGATAGTTCCAACTATACATTTCTATGATGGTTTATTGGGAATTCTGGTTAGTTCTCAGAAATATACAATCAAAACAATTTTTTTCTTATGTTGGATCATCATAAATCAGTCCGAATTCTTACATTGGGATGATGATTGTTCATGATCATTCCAACATTTGCTTTCTAGTATATTATGGAAATTCGTGATGGTTCATTCATAATGGTACACCAATACTTTTCCACGATTGTATAATGGAAAGTCTTGTTGGTTCAGGAGGAATATACTATTAAAAACATTTGGTTTTTTTATGTTTCTTTTCAGGGTTGGGTTTTTGCCGTCAAAAACTGGTTTTTGACATGACAGTGGTAAAAACCGTGTTTTTACCGGTAAAAACGGTCAAAAACCTACTGTTTTCTTTAATTTATGGCATGTAGCGGGCAATATTTATATTATTTTCACATAATTGCCTTTATAAATGAATGTTGTAAATCATTGCTATTGATTTTGCAACTATATACATGTATTCTTATAGTTCCACATGCATATGCATTCATATAGTTCCACATTCATATATAGTTAAGAAGTACATTCATATACTTTTATCATTATAGCTGGATTTGCAAAGGATTCAAAATTTTGCACTTCTTAATTCTTAGAAATAAACAAACAAACAAAAAAGCTTGGAACTATTAATAAATTCAAGAACTAAAAAGAAGAATTTAAAATTTGGTATTTCTTAAATATTAGAAATAAGCTAAACAAAACTTTCAAAACTTGCAACTACTAACAAATTCTTAAGTAAAGAATGACTAGACATTCTTCAGTAATGTAATAAGCCAAACAAAATGATGCTTGGAAATGTTGAAAATTTTGTTTGGTATCCTCATATTTTACTTCAAATAGTATGTTTTGATTAATCATGTTAGGAAAATGCAAGAATCTGTTCTTAAATATCTTTTAAAAACTTTTTTTCTAATTTTATTGCCCAAAAATGAATTAATTTTAAATTATAAGCAGTTAACTCAAATAAAAATACAGTTTTACCAAAACTATGGGTTTTTGACAGTTTTTGACGTTTTTGACAGAGGGTTTTTTGACATGACTGTAAAAACCAAGGTATAAACCGGTAAAAATCGTCATGTGTCAAAAACTTGCCAACCCTGTTTCTTTTATAGATTATGATAGAAATTTCTGATGGTTCAAATTTGATTCGCATGGGCCAACAATTTATGACGATCCGTGATGGTTACAACTATATATTTCTATGATGGTTTAATTGGAATTCTTGTTGGTTCTCAGGAATACACCATCCAAACAATTTGGGTTTCTTTTATATTGGACCATTATAATTCAGTCTGAATTCCTTGGAAATTGGGATGATAGTTGTTCATGATGGTTATAACATTTGATTTCTAAGAAACTATGAGGGAAATTCCCGACGTTTTGACTTGACCAAACCATCAAAACAAGTTGCTATTCTTATGTTGGACCATCATAAATCTGACCGAATTCCTACATTGGGGTTATGGTTACTTATGTTGGTTACCATCAAAAAATATAATGATTCATGATGGAATTATTGATGGTTACCATCAAGATTATGTTGGCCCATCAATTGAAAAACATCAAAAATTTTGATTTGGGACCTCTCTTGGATGCTTTCGTATTTTTTAAGCTTTTATGGACAAGAGTTTTGTCTTCGCAAGAAGATATATTACATCAAAACCGCAAGAAATTGTGCTCACCAGGAATTGTCGCTATGACTAGGCTTGCCTGCGACGAATTGTGCTTTCGACAAATTGTGAGCCTGTGTTTAATTCGACTGGTGACGAATTGTGCTCACGACGAATCGAGTTTTATCAAATTTTTTTAAATTGTTTCCGTGACGAATTAATGCGAAATCTGTTAATTGTCTTAACAAACGTAAAATTTGAATCTTTAAATATTTTCGCATTCTGTAGAATTATTATGCATACTGAAGAAGAAGCTGCTATTTCGAGGATAAATATTTTTTAAAATTTTTATTCTTTTAACGAGTATTTAATTAGGGATCAGGAAAAATTCAAAATTTCCTGCAATTAAAATAATTCTTTAGGAGTTGTTGTTATCGTTAGCTATTATGGAAAGGGATCCGATAGTTCTTATTTTCAAGTGGCGCCATCTATGGCCAAGAATTTAGAAGCCATTATATTACGAATGTGAAGGACAGGATTGACAAATGTTAACCTGACCAAAAAAAGATTGTCATTTTTCTTCAGGTTTAAACCATATAAAAAAGACCGGCTAAGATTAAAAACCCCGTCTTTTACTAGAACTAATATTTTTCGAAAAAATTTTTATAATATAAAAGGGTATAATTAAAATATTGTTGCAAATATTATATTGATAATTATTCGAAACATTGATGTGTTTGCAACTAAGAAACAATTTAGAGCAGTCATTTTGCACTTTCGAAATAGTGTGAAGCTACAGCTTTAAACTTGGAAGCATTAAAACAGTAATTTTAAACTACTTAGAACTACAATTAGAAATCAAATTTCGTAATGCAGCACTAGTAAATGAATAATGCAAAATTATCTATAATTACTAATTTTGCAACTACAAAATGCAGCGTAAGAAAAGGCAATAATTACTTCGACTAGATAATGCACAGCTTTATAGAAATGTATAATTTATCGAAGATTTACAACAATTTATAAAATATATCTATATTTCAAAACATGTTTGAAATAGGTTAAAAACAATTTCAGGCAAAAATGTCTGATATTGTAACTAATATGGAGCAGCGATAACGTCATTAAAATTAATAAAATTTTATTTATTTACGGAATAAACGCTCTTAAGAAGAAGTAAAACTACTATCATAACGTGTTTTACTCATATTATTTTACTGTATACTCATTAATAAAATTATTTTAAATACATGCATGTTAATTTTTGAATAATAAAACATAAAATATTAAAAAGTCAATAAAGACCGGTGTTTTTTAAAAATAAAACCGAACTTTTTAACAAAATTCGGCTAATGTGACCTTTTACAGAAAAGACCGCCTTATTTGAAACCCTGTTCCAGAAAACATATTTATTTATTTATTTTTTTTTTTTTGCTCTACTGAATGATAAAGACAAATAAGATTAATTTTTGCTTTAAAAATGATGAAGACAATTTATACTTGATAATGAGAACACATCGCGTGCTTCATGATTTATGAAACTGAGAAAAGTCTACATGTTTCGAGCGCTCAAAAATAGGCACCCATTCTCAAGACTCACAAGAAAACAAATTTGAAGAAGAAAAAATTACCTAATAATGTAATATGAAATAAAGAGGAAAAACAAATCTAGAAAAACAGCAGTAACCAAGACGCAAATCTAGATATGTTGTATTTCCAAGCGCAATTGAGAGCTGGTGAGAAACTGTCGTAGAGGCATTCATATTGATTAAACAAGATTCTAGAGGATAAAGACGATTGATAGTTTAACGATTGGGTTTAGGGACCCCATCTGTAGATGTGCAGCTCAAAGCGATATCCCATTGTTAATTTCTAAACTACTTACAATTTCGAGTGAAAAAAAAAGTTTTAGATATACACTTATATCCTATAAGAATACATGAAAGAAAAAACTTAAGAGATCTTCAATTTCCATTTTCGACATAACTAAAAATACGTTGTAAAATATATACATATATATAAAAAATATAATAAAGCTTTTTTTTAGTAAACAATTCCATTTACTATAATTGAATCAATTATCAAGTCAGTGATTTTAAAGAGATAATTGCAAAATGAAGTTTCGAGAGTGCCGGGTGCTTTTCTTTTTTCGACTTTTCAGAAAGTAATTTTTAACGCAAATTATGTTATCAAGATATTGTAAAAGAAAAATTTTCAGCTTTGTTAAACAGTGACATCAAAGTATAGAATTTCTTAAATAGAAAAAAAGTGGGTTTTTAAAGAAATTATATTAACTAATAAAATTTATTTTAAAATATACGGATAGAAAATAAATTATAGAATTCCCCTTCGGTAATATTAATCTAAAACCCGATTCCTTTATTTCTTGCTATTGAATCATTTATGAAATCACTGTTTACTAATAAATATAGATATTTCACGTCAAAGTATTGTGTCTATAAACTCGAGCGAAACATGTCATTATTAAAACATTAAAGTGCGTCTAATAATTTGATCTTATAATTATAATAAACTAATATAATACCTGATATAATAAATATTCTATATTTATGTAATATATAGTCTCATTTATTTAATCGTCGAATTTATATTATATATCGTGTAATTTATCCAATTGATACATGGACGTAAACAAGTGCAAACAGGTTTCAGTAGCGTAAAAACAATAAAGCTGTATAGTATCACCTGATAATTAAGATTATACATAGAATCTTACAAATTTGGACACGGACTGTACATTAATCAGGGGTCTGTTTAGAAGAAATTTGGGTCCGTTAACGGACCCTTCACAAAATATCTTTCCATAAAAACGGACCCTTCACAAAATATTTTAACTTAAAAACGGACCGTTCAAAAATTTGTTTATCTTCATTATTATTTTGTCAATCGAATAAACCCTTTCCAGGGCAGAAAACAGGAAAGATGGATGTAAACGAATTAAGTTTTGTCTTCGGCAGACGATTCTTCCATTATTCGTCCGAAATGAATATTCTGCGTTCAGCAATATAGGCTAAATACCAAATATTTGTATGTTGCATCTCTAATTTAGAAGCAGCAATTGTTGTTTATTTTTTAAAATTTAATTTTTTTAATTATAATTTTACAGTGTTGAGCATTATCATGTATGTCTTTACAATTTAAAAACTCCTTGAAAAAGTTTTTTTTTTTTGCAATAACGGACCCTATTTGCACAAATTCATAAAAAAAGCGGACCCTGATTGAAAGAATGTGAGTAATTTTTTCACAATTTCACGAAAAACGGATCTTTCACAAAATGTCTGGGCAGACCCCTGTTAATATTATTACCAATTTTAAATATTCCAGGTGCGTATTCCAGTGTAGATTTTGACTTATTTTTAAAATCGTAAATAAAGTATATTTTTACTCCATTCATATTTATTATTATCCTTTCCTTCATTACTAATTTAAAATTTAAAAGAAAGAAAAAATAAATTCAGGCAAATCTAGAGTGAGTATGTCCTGAAGTTTCAATTGCTGTAAAAAAAAATACTCCGAAATATTAAAATGCAAACAAATTATTGGAAGAGAACTTCTCCGTTGTTGCTTAATCCTAAGTTATTTTCTCATAATTTATTTGTACATTTTAAAATTGTCTTTTCAATATTTGAAACTTCATGGCTTAATCTAGGTTCTTCTGAACTTACTTTTACTTACGAACTTACACTTTAAATTTTAAATTAGTAATGAAGGAGAAAGAGAATTTGTGACGAAAAATTTCTTCCACGGTATGGCGTCCTTTTTACCCAAATTGAAATTTTAGAGTATTGAAATTTTAAAGTTGTTTGAAGAGAAAATTCTTATTTCAAGAACGATCATATTCGAAAAACGAATATGTTAACAAAATTCAATTCAGGAAAAACTAAAGAAATACTATTAATGAGATGCATGATACATAAAAATGAATTTTTTATTTATTTTAACCATAAGGAGGCATTTCAGAGATTTTGAGGTAAAGCTGCATTTTCAAACTTCTCTCTCTCTTTTTTTTTTTATAACCGTGGTTTAACAGCCGTCCCAATTTTTTGGGTTTGTGACTACTAATGTTCAACTCCATAGCCTTGTCATTTTGAAGACAATACAGAAAACAAGGGAACTCCTGGATCAAGTATTGAGAGAAATTTGCCTTCGTGGACGACGTTTTGATGGAACTAACCCGTATTTGCGTTACATGGAGAGGAAAACCACGAAAACCTCCCAACGGTTAGCCTGTTAATTAGAAGACTAACCCACGATTCTTCTACCAATGAGGATATATCAAGTCAGTGCTGTGGTCGGTGCAAGCCGGATGCATCATTCGTATCGACCAGCTATTGCTGGGATTCGAACCCGGTTCACCTCATTGGTAGGCGAACGCTCTATTCCCGGAGCCATCGCGGCTCTCAAAATTCTCTTGACGTAAGCTACACAAACACCAGGAAGTTTCGGCACGGTGTTCCGTAATAACCACCACTAATATGCAAGACCGCTATCAAAATATATATTTTAAATCCTTGTCAGAAATGAAGAGAGCATAATAGGAATGTAATATCTAAGCCTGAAAGAGCAGAAATGTTATCAAATATTGGCGAGGAAGGAATGTGTACAATGCTGACTAACTTTAAATCTAATGATTGGATTTTCACGAACTCAATATTAATATTTAGAGGGGGTGACATCAATTAGTTGACATCAGTAATTAGTGAAGATGATATTTTAAGTTACGAAATCAGACGCAGAATCATAATTTCTCTGAATAAACATACCTGTTTTTCAACGCATTCGGATTTCTGACCCCAAAAATATAGAGGGTACAGCCAATCTGGGACATATAGTCCAAATAGTTTGGTCACGTGAACGGACCTAAGTTTGGACCCCTTAATTTAAATTTTACTTTTTGCCTCTGTCACAATATCATGAGAATTTTTTAAACGTATCAAATTGTTTTTCACGCAATCATAAAATTCGTTTATACAAAGATATTTCCTTTCAAAAAATAAATTTTATTAATTATGTAATATTTTTGTATTAGTTTATTTAATAATAGTAAAAAAAATTACATACTTTAAAAGAAAATTATATATCTCAAAATACAAATATAAGAGAAATCGGTCGTTTACATCGTTCCGAAAAAATCAGAACTTAAAGAAGTCGTATATTTATCATACAATCATTAGACCACGAGTTATTAAAGGTAGTTTTAAAAATCATAATAATACCAAAAAAAATTAGAGGAAAATAAATTCCTTTTAACCGGTTATTTTATTTTTAAAAAAATCAAAGAAAGAAATTGCATAGGTTAAATTGTACTCCAGAAAATTAAAAGTTCAATAAAATAACTATTTACTTCTGTGTAAATTATTGTAGTCATAAATATTTACACATGAAAACAATATTTTACAATATTCAATAAGCGAAATTTTCCTCTAAGGAAAACTGTTGCATTCAACATGTAAATGCGAAGGAAAAAAACGAATATCTATATGCATATGCTTTATTTTATTTTATCAGTAAATATTTACACATAAAAAATTTCACTTCAGAGAATGAAGAACTTTTTATGTGTGAATATTGCAAAATATTGTTTTTATAACAATATTTTGCAATATTCACACATAAAAAGTTCTTCATTCTCTGAAGTGAAATTTTTCTTTAACGAAACCTACTGCTTTCAACATATAAATATTATGAAGGAAAGAAACTTATATCTGAAGAAAAGAAAGCGTACATATTTTAATTTCAGTAAATATTTATACATGAAAACAATATACTGCAATATTCACCTTTAAAAAGTTCTTCGTTCTCTAAAGAAAACTACTGTTTTAAACATATAAATATGAAGGAAAAAACCTACATCTATATGTATCTGCTTTATTTTAATTTTCAGTAATCCATTATTTTTTTAGAATCCATTTTTTTAGAAAATATTTACGCATAAAAACAATATTCACACATAAAAAGTTCTTTATTCTCTAAAGTGAAATTTTTCTCTTAAGAAAACTACTATTTTCAACATATATAAATATGAAGAAAAGCAAACTTATATCTATATGTATATGCTTTATTTTTTTCCGTAATAATAATATGTTGGGCGTTCTTTGCTTACAATCATCTGGCCTATTTTACTTTATATCGGAAAATAATTACTTTTCACGATTTATTGCCTTCGCTTCAAAACGGGCAGTTTTTCTACCCGGGGAGATAGGGCAGAAAAGCAATGTAGGCAACAGCAATAAAGTTCCAGAAAGTATTTTATTTTTCTTGGTTTTTTTTTTCTTCCTAGTTTAAAAAAAAATGTTCAATAACATTCTTGGCAATTAATATCAATAACGGTTTTTGAGATCTTTCTAACTTCAAAAATGATTGAGATTAAAAGTAGATTTGAGATTGCAATTCTAGTTGTGGATGGGTAAAAATTATATCGTTGGCCGCTTAGAATTCGAAAATATTTTATTTATTTTATTTTGCCGGAGTTGAACTGGTTTTTTTCTATTTTTTTTATTTTTTTATATCCGTCGTTGAAACAGCCGATCCAATTTTTGGGTTTACTACTACTCATGTTCCACTCCGTA